>NW_027185398.1:0-212579 GCF_022577435.1 Embiotoca jacksoni
GCTATAGTATGACTTTTTTATCATATTTTTGACGACATGCTATAGTATGACTTTTTTTTTATCATATTTTAGACTACATGCTATAGTGTGACTTTTTTTAATCATATTTTAGACTACATGCTATAGTATGACTTTTTTATCATATTTTAGACGACATGCTATAGTATGACTTTTTTGTCATATTTTGGACGACATGCTATAGTATGACTTTTTTGTCATATTTTGGACGACATGCGATAGTATGACTTTTTATCATATTTTAGATGACATGCTATAGTATGACTTTTTTATCATGTTTTAGACTACATGCTATAGTATGACTTTTTTTATCATATTTTACACGACATGCTGGAGTATGACTTTTTTGTCATATTTTGGACGACATGCTATAGTACGACTTTTTTGTCATATTTTGGACGACATGCTATAGTATGACTTTTTCATCATATTTTAGACGACATGCTATAGTATGACTTTTTTGTCATATTTTGGAAGACATGCTATAGTTTGACTTTTTTATCATATTTTAGACGACATGCTATAGTATGACTTTTTTATCATATTTTGGACGACATGCTATAGTATGACTTTTTTGTCATATTTGGATGACATGCTATAGTATGACTTTTTTATCATATTTTAGACGACATGCTATATAGTATGACTTTTTTGTCATATTTTGGACGACATGCTATAGCATGACTTTTTTATCATATTTTAGACGACATGCTATAGTATGACTTTTTCATCATATTTTAGATGACATGCTGTAGTATGACTTTTTTTTATCATATTTTACACGACATGCTATAGTATGACTTTTTTATCATATTTTAGACGACATGCTATAGTATGACTTTTTTTTATCATATTTTAGATGACATGCTATAGTATGACTTTTTTGTCATATTTTAGACGACATGCTATAGTATGACTTTTTTTTATCATATTTTAGACGACATGCTATAGTATGACTTTTTTTTAATTTTTGGACGACATCCGACGGTATGACTTTTTTATCCGTTTTTGGACGACGTGCTATAGTATATAAAGACTCATACATACGATGTCATCCAAAGTGTAACATTTGATAAGTCACAGTGGGGCAGTTGTTAGTGCAAGAGCTTTCATACTAGAGGTTTCTGGGTTCAATCCCTGGTCAAGTAACAATTTGAAAAATAGTCACAAAAATGCATGACTTTTTTTTTATCCGTTTTTGGACAACATGCTATAGTGTGACTTTTTTTTCATATTTTAGACGACATGCTATAGAATGACTTTTTTATCATATTTTAGACGACATGCGATAGTATGACTTTTTTTATCATATTTTAGACGACATGCTATAGTATGACTTTTTTTTATCATATTTTAGACGACATGCTATAGAATGACTTTTTTATCATATTTTACACGACATGCTATAGTATGACTTTTTTATCATATTTTAGACGACATGCTATAGCATGACTTTTTTTATCATATTTTAGATGACATGCTATAGTATGACTTTTTTGTCATATTTTAGACGACATGCTATAGTATGACTTTTTTTATCATATTTTAGACGACATGCTATAGTATGACTTTTTTGTCATATTTTAGACGACATGCTATAGTATGACTTTTTTATCATATTTTAGACGACATGCTATAGTATGACTTTTTTTATCATATTTTAGACGACATGCTATAGTATGACTTTTTTATCATATTTTAGACGACATGCTATAGTATGACTTTTTTTTATCATATTTTAGACGACATGCTATAGTATGACTTTTTTATCATATTTTAGACGACATGCTATAGTATGACTTTTTTTTATCATATTTTAGACGACATGCTATAGTATGACTTTTTTTTATCATATTTTAGACGACATGCTATAGTATGACTTTTTTATCATATTTCGGACGACATGCTGTAGTATGACATTTTTATCATATTTTAGACGACATGCTATAGTATGACTTTTTTATCATATTTTAGACGACATGCTGTAGTATGACTTTTTTATCATATTTTAGACGACATGCTATGGTATGACTATTTTTTATCACATTTTGGACGACTTTTTTTATATTTTGGACAAAGAGTCATACATAGCATGGCATCCAACATTCTACATGCGATAAGGTTCAGTGGTGCAGTGGTTTGTGCTGGAGCTTTCAAATCAGAGGGTTCAGGGTTCAATCCCTGGCCAAATAACAGCATGCTACAGAATGCCATTTTTTTCACTTTTTTTAACAACATGCTATAGTATGACTTTTTTTAATTTTTTGGACGACATCCGACGGTCTGACTTTTTTATCCGTTTTTGGACGACGTGCTATAGTATATAAAGAGACATACATAGGATGTCATCCAAAGTGTAACATTTGATAAGTCACAGTGGGGCAGTTGTTAGTGCAAGAGTTTTCATACTAGAGGTTTCTGGGTTCAATCCATGGTCAAGTAACAATATGAAAAACAGTCACAAAAATGCATGACTTTTTTTTATCCGTTTTTGGACGACATGCTATAGTATGACTTTTTTGTCATATTTTGGAAGACATGCTATAGTATGACTTTTTTGTCATATTTTGGACGACATGCTATAGTATGACTTTTTCATCATATTTTAGACGACATGCTATAGTATGACTTTTTCATCATATTTTAGACGACATGCTATAGTATGACTTTTTTGTCATATTTTAGACGACATGCTATAGTATGACTTTTTCATCATATTTTAGACGACATGCTATAGTATGACTTTTTTGTCATATTTTGGACGACATGCTATAGTATGACTTTTTCATCATATTTTAGACGACATGCTATAGTATGACTTTTTTATCATATTTTAGACGACATGCTGTAGTATGACTTTTTTATCATATTTTAGACGACATGCTATGGTATGACTATTTTTTATCACATTTTGGACGACTTTTTTTATATTTTGGACAAAGAGTCATACATAGCATGGCATCCAACATTCTACATGCGATAAGGTTCAGTGGTGCAGTGGTTTGTGCTGGAGCTTTCAAATCAGAGGGTTCAGGGTTCAATCCCTGGCCAAATAACAGCATGCTACAGAATTGCCATTTTTTTCACTTTTTTTAACAACATGCTATAGTATGACTTTTTTTAATTTTTTGGACGACATCCGACGGTCTGACTTTTTTATCCGTTTTTGGACGACGTGCTATAGTATATAAAGAGACATACATAGGATGTCATCCAAAGTGTAACATTTGATAAGTCACAGTGGGGCAGTTGTTAGTGCAAGAGTTTTCATACTAGAGTTTCTGGGTTCAATCCATGGTCAAGTAACAATATGAAAAACAGTCACAAAAATGCATGACTTTTTTTTATCCGTTTTTGGACGACATGCTATAGTATGACTTTTTTGTCATATTTTAGACGACATGCTATAGTATTACTTTTTTGTCATATTTTGGAAGACATGCTATAGTATGACTTTTTTGTCATATTTTGGACGACATGCTATAGTATGACTTTTTCATCATATTTTAGACGACATGCTATAGTATGACTTTTTCATCATATTTTAGACGACATGCTATAGTATGACTTTTTTGTCATATTTTAGACGACATGCTATAGTATGACTTTTTCATCATATTTTAGACGACATGCTATAGTATGACTTTTTTGTCATATTTTGGACGACATGCTATAGTATGACTTTTTCATCATATTTTAGACGACATGCTATAGTATGACTTTTTTGTCATATTTTGGAAGACCATGCTATAGTTTGACTTTTTTATCATATTTTAGACGACATGCTATAGTATGACTTTTTTATCATATTTTGGACGACATGCTATAGTATGACTTTTTTGTCATATTTTGGATGACATGCTATAGTATGACTTTTTTATCATATTTTAGACGACATGCTATAGTATGACTTTTTTGTCATATTTTGGACGACATGCTATAGCATGACTTTTTTTTATCATATTTTGGACGACATGCTCTAGTATGACTTTTTTTATCATATTTTAGACGACATGCTATAGTATGACTTTTTCAATCATATTTTAGATGACATGCTGTAGTATGACTTTTTTTTATCATATTTTAGACGACATGCTATAGTATGACTTTTTTATCATATTTTAGATGACATGCTATAGTATGACTTTTTTTTTTATCATATTTTAGATGACATGCTGTAGTATGACTTTTTTATCATAATTTAGACGACATGCTATAGAATGACTTTTTTTAATTTTTTGGACGACATCCGACGGTCTGACTTTTTTATCCGTTTTTGGACGACGTGCTATAGTATATAAAGAGACATACATAGGATGTCATCCAAAGTGTAACATTTGATAAGTCACAGTGGGGCAGTTGTTAGTGCAAGAGTTTTCATACTAGAGGTTTCTGGGTTCAATCCATGGTCAAGTAACAATATGAAAAACAGTCACAAAAATGCATGACTTTTTTTTATCCGTTTTTGGACGACATGCTATAGTATGACTTTTTTGTCATATTTTAGACGACATGCTATAGTATTACTTTTTTGTCATATTTTGGAAGACATGCTATAGTATGACTTTTTCATCATATTTTAGACGACATGCTATAGTATGACTTTTTTGTCATATTTTAGACGACATGCTATAGTATGACTTTTTCATCATATTTTAGACGACATGCTATAGTATGACTTTTTTGTCATATTTTGGACGACATGCTATAGTATGACTTTTTCATCATATTTTAGACGACATGCTATAGTATGACTTTTTTGTCATATTTTGGAAGACATGCTATAGTTTGACTTTTTTATCATATTTTAGACGACATGCTATAGTATGACTTTTTTGTCATATTTTGGACGACATGCTATAGTGTGACTTTTTCATCATATTTTAGACGACATGCTATAGTATGACTTTTTTGTCATATTTTGGAAGACATGCTATAGTTTGACTTTTTTATCATATTTTAGACGACATGCTATAGTATGACTTTTTTATCATATTTTGGACGACATGCTATAGTATGACTTTTTTGTCATATTTTGGATGACATGCTATAGTATGACTTTTTTATCATATTTTAGACGACATGCTATAGTATGACTTTTTTGTCATATTTTGGACGACATGCTATAGCATGACTTTTTTTTATCATATTTTGGACGACATGCTCTAGTATGACTTTTTTTATCATATTTTAGACGACATGCTATAGTATGACTTTTTCATCATATTTTAGATGACATGCTGTAGTATGACTTTTTTTTATCATATTTTAGACGACATGCTATAGTATGACTTTTTTTTATCATATTTTAGATGACATGCTATAGTATGACTTTTTTTTATCATATTTTAGATGACATGCTGTAGTATGACTTTTTTATCATAATTTAGACGACATGCTATAGTATGACTTTTTTATCATATTTTAGTCGACATGCTATAATATGACTTTTTTTTTATCATATTTTAGATGACATGCTGTAGTATGACTTTTTTATCATAATTTAGACGACATGCTATAGTATGACTTTTTTTTATCATATTTTAGTCGCCATGCTATAGTATGACTTTTTTTTATCATATTTTAGATGACATGCTATAGTATGACTTTTTTTATCATAATTTAGATGACATGCTGTAGTATGACTTTTTTTTTTCATATTTTAGACGACATGCTATAGAATGACTTTTTTATCATATTTTAGACGACATGCTATAGTATGACTTTTTTTTTATCATATTTTAGACGACATGCTATAGTATGACTTTTTTTTTATCATATTTTAAATGACATGCTATAGCATGACTTTTTTTTATCATATTTTAGACGACATGCTATAGTATGACTTTTTTTTATCATATTTTAGACGACATGCTATAGAATGACTTTTTTTAATTTTTTGGACGACATCCGACGGTATGACTTTTTTATCCGTTTTTGGACGACGTGCTATAGTATATAAAGACTCATACATACGATGTCATCCAAAGTGTAACATTTGATAAGTCACAGTGGGGCAGTTGTTAGTGCAAGAGCTTTCATACTAGAGGTTTCTGGGTTCAATCCCTGGTCAAGTAACAATATGAAAAATAGTCACAAAAATGCATGACTTTTTTTTATCCGTTTTTGGACAACATGCTATAGTATGACTTTTTTGTCATATTTTAGACGACTTGCTATAGTATGACTTTTTTATCATATTTTAGATGACATGCCATAGCATGACTTTTTTGTCATATTTTAACGACATGCTATACGACTTTTTTTTCATATTTTAGACGACATACTATAGTATGACTTTTTTTATCATATTTTAGTCGCCATGCTATAGTATGACTTTTTTTTATCATATTTTAGATGACATGCTCTAGTATGACTTTTTTGTCATATTTTAGACGACATGCTATAGTATGACTTTTTTTTATCATATTTTAGATGACATGCTATAGTATGACTTTTTTATCACATTTTAGACGACATGCTATAGTATGACTTTTTTATCATATTTTGGACGACATGCTATAGTATGACTTTTTTATCATATTTTGGACGACATGCTATAGTATGACTTTTTTATCATAATTTAGACGACATGCTATGGTATGACTTTTTTATCATATTTTAGACGACATGCTCTAGTATGACTTTTTTATCATATTTTGGACGACATCCTATAGTATGACTTTTTTATCATAATTTAGACGACATGCTCTAGTATGACTTTTTTGTCATATTTTAGACGACATGCTATAGTATGACTTTTTTATCATATTTTAGACGACATGCTATAGTATGACTTTTTTATCATATTTTAGACGACATGTTATAGTATGACTTTTTTATCATAATTTAGACGACATGCTCTAGTATGACTTTTTTATCATATTTTAGACGACATGCTATAGTATGACTTTTTTATCATAATTTAGACGACATGCTATAGAATGACTTTTTTATATCATATTTTAGACGACATGCTCTAGCATGACTTTTTTATCATAATTTAGACGACATGCTCTAGTATGACTTTTTTATCATAATTTAGACGACATGCTCTAGTATGACTTTTTTATCATATTTTGGACGACATCCTATAGTATGACTTTTTTATCATATTTTGGACGACATGCTATAGTATGACTTTTTTTTATCATATTTTAGACGACATGCTATAGTATGACTTTTTTTTTATCATATTTTAGACGACATGCTATAGTATGACTTTTTTTTTATCATATTTTAGATGACATGCTATAGTTTGACTTATTTGTCATATTTTAGACGACATGCTATAGTATGACTTTTTTTATCATATTTTAGATGACATACTATAGTATGACTTTTTTATCACATTTTAGACGACATGCTATAGTATGACTTTTTTATCATATTTTAGACGACATGCTATACGACTTTTTTTTCATATTTTAGACGACATGCTCTAGTATGACTTTTTTATCATATTTTAGATGACATGCTATAGTATGACTTTTTTATCATAATTTAGACGACATGCTCTAGTATGACTTTTTTATCATAATTTAGACGACATGCTCTAGTATGACTTTTTTGTCATATTTTAGACGACATGCTATAGTATGACTTTTTTATCATAATTTAGACGACATGCTCTCGTATGACTTTTTTTTATCATAATTTAGACGACATGCTCTAGTATGACTTTTTTATCATAATTTAGACGACATGCTCTAGTATGACTTTTTTGTCATATTTTAGACGACATGCTATAGCATGACTTTTTTATCATAATTTAGACGACATGCTCTAGTATGACTTTTTCATCATATTTTAGACGACATGCTATAGTATGACTTTTTTATCATAATTTAGACGACATGCTATAGTATGACTTTTTTGTCATATTTTAGACGACATGCTATAGAATGACTTTTTTATATCATATTTTAGACGACATGCTCTAGCATGACTTTTTTGTCATATTTTAGACGACATGCTATAGTATGACTTTTTTGTCATATTTTAGACGACATGCTATAGAATGACTTTTTTGTCATATTTTAGACAACATGCTCTAGCATGACTTTTTTGTCATATTTTAACGACATGCTATATGACTTTTTTGTCATATTTTGAAAATATATCATATTTCATATGATTTTTTTTTTATCGTTTTTTGGACATGCTATGGTATGACTTTTTTTTATCACATTTTGGACGACTTTTTTTTATAATTTGGACAAAGAGTCATACATAGCATGGCATCCAAAGTTCTACATGTGACAAAGGTGCAGTGGTGCAGTGGTTTGTGCTGGAGCCTTCAAATCAGTGTTCAGGGTTCAATCCCTGTCCAAAAAACATGGCATTTTTTGTAAATATTTTTGACGACATGCTATAGTATGACTTTTTTATCATATTTTGGACGACATGCTATAGTATGACTTTTTTATCATAATTTAGACGACATGCTATAGTATGACTTTTTTATCATATTTTGGACGACATGCTATAGTATGACTTTTTTATCATATTTTGGACGACATGCTATAGTATGACTTTTTTATCATAATTTAGACGACATGCTATGGTATGACTTTTTTATCATATTTTAGACGACATGCTCTAGTATGACTTTTTTATCATATTTTGGACGACATCCTATAGTATGACTTTTTTATCATAATTTAGACGACATGCTCTAGTATGACTTTTTTGTCATATTTTAGACGACATGCTATAGTATGACTTTTTTATCATAATTTAGACGACATGCTCTAGTATGACTTTTTTATCATATTTTAGACGACATGCTATAGTATGACTTTTTTATCATAATTTAGACGACATGCTATAGAATGACTTTTTTATATCATATTTTAGATGACATGCTATAGTTTGACTTATTTGTCATATTTTAGACGACATGCTATAGTATGACTTTTTTTATCATATTTTAGATGACATACTATAGTATGACTTTTTTATCACATTTTAGACGACATGCTATAGTATGACTTTTTTATCATATTTTAGACGACATGCTATACGACTTTTTTTTCATATTTTAGACGACATGCTCTAGTATGACTTTTTTATCATATTTTAGATGACATGCTATAGTATGACTTTTTTATCATAATTTAGACGACATGCTCTAGTATGACTTTTTTATCATAATTTAGACGACATGCTCTAGTATGACTTTTTTGTCATATTTTAGACGACATGCTATAGTATGACTTTTTTATCATAATTTAGACGACATGCTCTCGTATGACTTTTTTTTATCATAATTTAGACGACATGCTCTAGTATGACTTTTTTATCATAATTTAGACGACATGCTCTAGTATGACTTTTTTGTCATATTTTAGACGACATGCTATAGCATGACTTTTTTATCATAATTTAGACGACATGCTCTAGTATGACTTTTTCATCATATTTTAGACGACATGCTATAGTATGACTTTTTTATCATAATTTAGACGACATGCTATAGTATGACTTTTTTGTCATATTTTAGACGACATGCTATAGAATGACTTTTTTATATCATATTTTAGACGACATGCTCTAGCATGACTTTTTTGTCATATTTTAGACGACATGCTATAGTATGACTTTTTTGTCATATTTTAGACGACATGCTATAGAATGACTTTTTTGTCATATTTTAGACAACATGCTCTAGCATGACTTTTTTTGTCATATTTTAACGACATGCTATATGACTTTTTTGTCATATTTTGAAAATATATCATATTTCATATGATTTTTTTTTTATCGTTTTTTGGACATGCTATGGTATGACTTTTTTTTATCACATTTTGGACGACTTTTTTTTATAATTTGGACAAAGAGTCATACATAGCATGGCATCCAAAGTTCTACATGTGACAAAGGTGCAGTGGTGCAGTGGTTTGTGCTGGAGCCTTCAAATCAGTGTTCAGGGTTCAATCCCTGTCCAAAAAACATGGCATTTTTTGTAAATATTTTTGACGACATGCTATAGTATGACTTTTTTATCATATTTTGGACGACATGCTATAGTATGACTTTTTTATCATAATTTAGACGACATGCTATAGTATGACTTTTTTATCATATTTTGGACGACATGCTATAGTATGACTTTTTTATCATATTTTGGACGACATGCTATAGTATGACTTTTTTATCATAATTTAGACGACATGCTATGGTATGACTTTTTTATCATATTTTAGACGACATGCTCTAGTATGACTTTTTTATCATATTTTGGACGACATCCTATAGTATGACTTTTTTATCATAATTTAGACGACATGCTCTAGTATGACTTTTTTGTCATATTTTAGACGACATGCTATAGTATGACTTTTTTATCATAATTTAGACGACATGCTCTAGTATGACTTTTTTATCATATTTTAGACGACATGCTATAGTATGACTTTTTTATCATAATTTAGACGACATGCTATAGAATGACTTTTTTATATCATATTTTAGACGACATGCTCTAGCATGACTTTTTTATCATAATTTAGACGACATGCTCTAGTATGACTTTTTTATCATAATTTAGACGACATGCTATAGCATGACTTTTTTTATCATATTTTAGACGACATGCTATAGTATGACTTTTTTTTATCATATTTTAGACGACATGCTATAGAATGACTTTTTTTTAATTTTTTGGACGACATCCGACGGTATGACTTTTTTATCCGTTTTTGGACGACGTGCTATAGTATATAAAGACTCATACATACGATGTCATCCAAAGTGTAACATTTGATAAGTCACAGTGGGGCAGTTGTTAGTGCAAGAGCTTTCATACTAGAGGTTTCTGGGTTCAATCCCTGGTCAAATAACAATATGAAAAATAGTCACAAAAATGCATGACTTTTTTTTATCCGTTTTTGGACAACATGCTATAGTATGACTTTTTTGTCATATTTTAGACGACTTGCCATAGCATGACTTTTTTGTCATATTTTAACGACATGCTATACGACTTTTTTTTCATATTTTAGACGACATACTATAGTATGACTTTTTTTATCATATTTTAGTCGCCATGCTATAGTATGACTTTTTTTTATCATATTTTAGATGACATGCTCTAGTATGACTTTTTTATCATATTTTAGATGACATGCTGTAGTATGACTTTTTTGTCATATTTTAGACGACATGCTATAGTATGACTTTTTTTATCATATTTTAGATGACATGCTATAGTATGACTTTTTTATCACATTTTAGACGACATGCTATAGTATGACTTTTTTATCATATTTTGGACGACATGCTATAGTATGACTTTTTTATCATATTTTGGACGACATGCTATAGTATGACTTTTTTATCATAATTTAGACGACATGCTATGGTATGACTTTTTTATCATATTTTAGACGACATGTTATAGTATGACTTTTTTATCATAATTTAGACGACATGCTCTAGTATGACTTTTTTATCATATTTTAGACGACATGCTATAGTGACTTTTTTATCATAATTTAGACGACATGCTATAGAATGACTTTTTTATATCATATTTTAGACGACATGCTCTAGCATGACTTTTTTATCATAATTTAGACGACATGCTCTAGTATGACTTTTTTATCATAATTTAGACGACATGCTCTAGTATGACTTTTCTATCATATTTTGGACGACATCCTATAGTATGACTTTTTTATCATATTTTGGACGACATGCTATAGTATGACTTTTTTTTATCATATTTTAGACGACATGCTATAGTATGACTTTTTTTTATCATATTTTAGACGACATGCTATAGTATGACTTTTTTTTATCATATTTTAGATGACATACTATAGTATGACTTTTTTATCACATTTTAGACGACATGCTATAGTATGACTTTTTTATCATAATTTAGACGACATGCTCTAGTATGACTTTTTTATCATATTTTGGACGACATCCTATAGTATGACTTTTTTATCATATTTTGGACGACATGCTATAGTATGACTTTTTTATCATATTTTAGACGACATGCTATAGTATGACTTTTTTATCATAATTTAGACGACATGCTGTAGTATGACTTTTTTGTCATATTTTAGACGACATGCTATAGTATGACTTTTTTATCATAATTTAACGACATGCTATATGACTTTTTTGTCATATTTTGAAAATATATCATATTTCATATGATTTTTTTTTTATCGTTTTTTGGACATGCTATGGTATGACTTTTTTTTATCACATTTTGGACGACTTTTTTTTATAATTTGGACAAAGAGTCATACATAGCATGGCATCCAAAGTTCTACATGTGACAAAGGTGCAGTGGTGCAGTGGTTTGTGCTGGAGCCTTCAAATCAGTGTTCAGGGTTCAATCCCTGTCCAAAAAACATGGCATTTTTTGTAAATATTTTTGACGACATGCTATAGTATGACTTTTTTATCATATTTTGGACGACATGCTATAGTATGACTTTTTTATCATATTTTAGATGACATGCTATAGTATGACTTTTTTATCATATTTTAGATGACATGCTCTAGTATGACTTTTTTATCATATTTTAGTCGACATGCTATAATATGACTTTTTTTTATCATATTTTAGTCGACATGCTATAGTATGACTTTTTTTTATCATATTTTAGATGACATGCTATAGTATGACTTTTTTATCATATTTTAGACGACATGCTATAGTATGACTTTTTTTTTTTATCATATTTTAGATGACATGCTCTAGTATGACTTTTTTATCATATTTTAGATGACATGCTATAGTATGACTTTTTTATCATATTTTAGATGACATGCTGTAGTATGACTTTTTTGTCATATTTTAGACGACATGCTATAGTATGACTTTTTTATCATATTTTGGACGACATGCTATAGTATGACTTTTTTATATCATATTTTAGACAACATGCTCTAGTATGACTTTTTTATCATAATTTAGACGACATGCTCTCGTATGACTTTTTTATCATAATTTAGACGACATGCTCTAGTATGACTTTTTTATAATAATTTAGACGACATGCTCTAGTATGACTTTTTTGTCATATTTTAGACGACATGCTCTAGTATGACTTTTTTATCATAATTTAGACGACATGCTCTAGTATGACTTTTTTATCATATTTTGGACGACATCCTATAGTATGACTTTTTTATCATATTTTGGACGACATGCTATAGTATGACTTTTTTATCATATTTTAGACGACATGCTATAGTATGACTTTTTCATCATATTTTAGACGACATGCTCTAGTATGACTTTTTTATCATATTTTGGACGACATCCTATAGTATGACTTTTTTATCATAATTTAGACGACATGCTCTAGTATGACTTTTTTGTCATATTTTAGACGACATGCTATAGTATGACTTTTTTATCATAATTTAGACGACATGCTCTAGTATGACTTTTTTATCATATTTTAGACGACATGCTATAGTATGACTTTTTTATCATAATTTAGACGACATGCTATAGAATGACTTTTTTATATCATATTTTAGACGACATGCTCTAGCATGACTTTTTTATCATAATTTAGACGACATGCTCTAGTATGACTTTTTTATCATAATTTAGACGACATGCTATAGCATGACTTTTTTTATCATATTTTAGACGACATGCTATAGTATGACTTTTTTTTATCATATTTTAGACGACATGCTATAGAATGACTTTTTTTAATTTTTTGGACGACATCCGACGGTATGACTTTTTTATCCGTTTTTGGACGACGTGCTATAGTATATAAAGACTCATACATACGATGTCATCCAAAGTGTAACATTTGATAAGTCACAGTGGGGCAGTTGTTAGTGCAAGAGCTTTCATACTAGAGGTTTCTGGGTTCAATCCCTGGTCAAATAACAATATGAAAAATAGTCACAAAAATGCATGACTTTTTTTTATCCGTTTTTGGACAACATGCTATAGTATGACTTTTTTGTCATATTTTAGACGACTTGCTATAGTATGACTTTTTTATCATATTTTAGATGACATGCCATAGCATGACTTTTTTGTCATATTTTAACGACATGCTATACGACTTTTTTTTCATATTTTAGACGACATACTATAGTATGACTTTTTTTATCATATTTTAGTCGCCATGCTATAGTATGACTTTTTTTTATCATATTTTAGATGACATGCTCTAGTATGACTTTTTTATCATATTTTAGATGACATGCTGTAGTATGACTTTTTTGTCATATTTTAGACGACATGCTATAGTATGACTTTTTTTATCATATTTTAGATGACATGCTATAGTATGACTTTTTTATCACATTTTAGACGACATGCTATAGTATGACTTTTTTATCATATTTTGGACGACATGCTATAGTATGACTTTTTTATCATATTTTGGACGACATGCTATAGTATGACTTTTTTATCATAATTTAGACGACATGCTATGGTATGACTTTTTTATCATATTTTAGACGACATGCTCTAGTATGACTTTTTTGTCATATTTTAGACGACATGCTATAGTATGACTTTTTTTATCATATTTTAGATGACATGCTATAGTATGACTTTTTTATCACATTTTAGACGACATGCTATAGTATGACTTTTTTATCATATTTTGGACGACATGCTATAGTATGACTTTTTTATCATATTTTGGACGACATGCTATAGTATGACTTTTTTATCATATTTTAGACGACATGCTATGGTATGACTTTTTTATCATATTTTAGACGACATGCTCTAGTATGACTTTTTTATCATATTTTGGACGACATCCTATAGTATGACTTTTTTATCATAATTTAGACGACATGCTCTAGTATGACTTTTTTGTCATATTTTAGACGACATGCTATAGTATGACTTTTTTATCATATTTTAGACGACATGCTATAGTATGACTTTTTTATCATATTTTAGACGACATGTTATAGTATGACTTTTTTATCATAATTTAGACGACATGCTCTAGTATGACTTTTTTATCATATTTTAGACGACATGCTATAGTATGACTTTTTTATCATAATTTAGACGACATGCTATAGAATGACTTTTTTATATCATATTTTAGACGACATGCTCTAGCATGACTTTTTTATCATAATTTAGACGACATGCTCTAGTATGACTTTTTTATCATAATTTAGACGACATGCTCTAGTATGACTTTTCTATCATATTTTGGACGACATCCTATAGTATGACTTTTTTATCATATTTTGGACGACATGCTATAGTATGACTTTTTTTTATCATATTTTAGACGACATGCTATAGTATGACTTTTTTTTATCATATTTTAGACGACATGCTATAGTATGACTTTTTTTTATCATATTTTAGATGACATACTATAGTATGACTTTTTTATCACATTTTAGACGACATGCTATAGTATGACTTTTTTATCATAATTTAGACGACATGCTCTAGTATGACTTTTTTATCATATTTTGGACGACATCCTATAGTATGACTTTTTTATCATATTTTGGACGACATGCTATAGTATGACTTTTTTATCATATTTTAGACGACATGCTATAGTATGACTTTTTTATCATAATTTAGACGACATGCTGTAGTATGACTTTTTTGTCATATTTTAGACGACATGCTATAGTATGACTTTTTTATCATATTTTAGACGACATGTTATAGTATGACTTTTTTATCATAATTTAGACGACATGCTCTAGTATGACTTTTTTATCATATTTTAGACGACATCCTCTAGTATGACTTTTTTATCATAATTTAGACGACATGCTCTAGTATGACTTTTCTATCATATTTTGGACGACATCCTATAGTATGACTTTTTTATCATATTTTGGACGACATGCTATAGTATGACTTTTTTTTATCATATTTTAGACGACATGCTATAGTATGACTTTTTTTTATCATATTTTAGATGACATACTATAGTATGACTTTTTTATCACATTTTAGACGACATGCTATAGTATGACTTTTTTATCATAATTTAGACGACATGCTCTAGTATGACTTTTTTATCATATTTTGGACGACATCCTATAGTATGACTTTTTTATCATATTTTGGACGACATGCTATAGTATGACTTTTTTATCATATTTTAGACGACATGCTATAGTATGACTTTTTTATCATAATTTAGACGACATGCTGTAGTATGACTTTTTTGTCATATTTTAGACGACATGCTATAGTATGACTTTTTTATCATAATTTAACGACATGCTATATGACTTTTTTGTCATATTTTGAAAATATATCATATTTCATATGATTTTTTTTTATCGTTTTTTGGACATGCTATGGTATGACTTTTTTTTATCACATTTTGGACGACTTTTTTTTATAATTTGGACAAAGAGTCATACATAGCATGGCATCCAAAGTTCTACATGTGACAAAGGTGCAGTGGTGCAGTGGTTTGTGCTGGAGCCTTCAAATCAGTGTTCAGGGTTCAATCCCTGTCCAAAAAACATGGCATTTTTTGTAAATATTTTTGACGACATGCTATAGTATGACTTTTTTATCATATTTTGGACGACATGCTATAGTATGACTTTTTTATCATATTTTAGATGACATGCTATAGTATGACTTTTTTTATCATATTTTAGATGACATGCTCTAGTATGACTTTTTTATCATATTTTAGTCGACATGCTATAATATGACTTTTTTTTATCATATTTTAGTCGACATGCTATAGTATGACTTTTTTTTATCATATTTTAGATGACATGCTATAGTATGACTTTTTTATCATATTTTAGACGACATGCTATAGTATGACTTTTTTATTTTATCATATTTTAGATGACATGCTCTAGTATGACTTTTTTATCATATTTTAGATGACATGCTATAGTATGACTTTTTTATCATATTTTAGATGACATGCTGTAGTATGACTTTTTTATCATATTTTAGATGACATGCTGTAGTATGACTTTTTTATCATATTTTAGATGACATGCTATAGTATGACTTTTTTATCATATTTTAGATGACATGCTGTAGTATGACTTTTTTGTCATATTTTAGACGACATGCTATAGTATGACTTTTTTATCATATTTTAGATGACATGCTATAGTATGACTTTTTTATCATAATTTAGATGACATGCTGTAGTATGACTTTTTTGTCATATTTTAGATGACATGCTATAGTATGACTTTTTTGTCATATTTTAGACGACATGCTATAGTATGACTTTTTTATCATATTTTGGACGACATGCTATAGTATGACTTTTTTATCATATTTTAGATGACATGCTATAGTATGACTTTTTTATCATATTTTAGATGACATGCTGTAGTATGACTTTTTTGTCATATTTTAGACGACATGCTATAGTATGACTTTTTTATCATATTTTAGACGACATGCTATAGAATGACTTTTTTTAATTTTTTGGACGACATCCGACGGTATGACTTTTTTATCCGTTTTTGGACGACGTGCTATAGTATATAAAGACTCATACATACGATGTCATCCAAAGTGTAACATTTGATAAGTCACAGTGGGGCAGTTGTTAGTGCAAGAGCTTTCATACTAGAGGTTTCTGGGTTCAATCCCTGGTCAAATAACAATATGAAAAATAGTCACAAAAATGCATGACTTTTTTTTATCCGTTTTTGGACAACATGCTATAGTATGACTTTTTTGTCATATTTTAGACGACTTGCTATAGTATGACTTTTTTATCATATTTTAGATGACATGCCATAGCATGACTTTTTTGTCATATTTTAACGACATGCTATACGACTTTTTTTTCATATTTTAGACGACATACTATAGTATGACTTTTTTTATCATATTTTAGTCGCCATGCTATAGTATGACTTTTTTTTATCATATTTTAGATGACATGCTCTAGTATGACTTTTTTATCATATTTTAGATGACATGCTGTAGTATGACTTTTTTGTCATATTTTAGACGACATGCTATAGTATGACTTTTTTTATCATATTTTAGATGACATGCTATAGTATGACTTTTTTATCACATTTTAGACGACATGCTATAGTATGACTTTTTTATCATATTTTGGACGACATGCTATAGTATGACTTTTTTATCATATTTTGGACGACATGCTATAGTATGACTTTTTTATCATAATTTAGACGACATGCTATGGTATGACTTTTTTATCATATTTTAGACGACATGCTCTAGTATGACTTTTTTATCATATTTTGGACGACATCCTATAGTATGACTTTTTTATCATAATTTAGACGACATGCTCTAGTATGACTTTTTTGTCATATTTTAGACGACATGCTATAGTATGACTTTTTTATCATATTTTAGACGACATGCTATAGTATGACTTTTTTATCATATTTTAGACGACATGTTATAGTATGACTTTTTTATCATAATTTAGACGACATGCTCTAGTATGACTTTTTTATCATATTTTAGACGACATGCTATAGTATGACTTTTTTATCATAATTTAGACGACATGCTATAGAATGACTTTTTTATATCATATTTTAGACGACATGCTCTAGCATGACTTTTTTATCATAATTTAGACGACATGCTCTAGTATGACTTTTTTATCATAATTTAGACGACATGCTCTAGTATGACTTTTCTATCATATTTTGGACGACATCCTATAGTATGACTTTTTTATCATATTTTGGACGACATGCTATAGTATGACTTTTTTTTATCATATTTTAGACGACATGCTATAGTATGACTTTTTTTTATCATATTTTAGACGACATGCTATAGTATGACTTTTTTTTATCATATTTTAGATGACATACTATAGTATGACTTTTTTATCACATTTTAGACGACATGCTATAGTATGACTTTTTTTATCATAATTTAGACGACATGCTCTAGTATGACTTTTTTATCATATTTTGGACGACATCCTATAGTATGACTTTTTTATCATATTTTGGACGACATGCTATAGTATGACTTTTTTATCATATTTTAGACGACATGCTATAGTATGACTTTTTTATCATAATTTAGACGACATGCTGTAGTATGACTTTTTTGTCATATTTTAGACGACATGCTATAGTATGACTTTTTTATCATATTTTAGACGACATGTTATAGTATGACTTTTTTATCATAATTTAGACGACATGCTCTAGTATGACTTTTTTATCATATTTTAGACGACATCCTCTAGTATGACTTTTTTATCATAATTTAGACGACATGCTCTAGTATGACTTTTCTATCATATTTTGGACGACATCCTATAGTATGACTTTTTTATCATATTTTGGACGACATGCTATAGTATGACTTTTTTTTTATCATATTTTAGACGACATGCTATAGTATGACTTTTTTTTATCATATTTTAGACGACATGCTATAGTATGACTTTTTTTTATCATATTTTAGATGACATACTATAGTATGACTTTTTTATCACATTTTAGACGACATGCTATAGTATGACTTTTTTATCATAATTTAGACGACATGCTCTAGTATGACTTTTTTATCATATTTTGGACGACATCCTATAGTATGACTTTTTTATCATAATTTAGACGACATGCTCTAGTATGACTTTTTTGTCATATTTTAGACGACATGCTATAGTATGACTTTTTTATCATATTTTAGACGACATGCTATAGTATGACTTTTTTATCATATTTTAGACGACATGTTATAGTATGACTTTTTTATCATAATTTAGACGACATGCTCTAGTATGACTTTTTTATCATATTTTAGACGACATGCTATAGTATGACTTTTTTATCATAATTTAGACGACATGCTATAGAATGACTTTTTTATATCATATTTTAGACGACATGCTCTAGCATGACTTTTTTATCATAATTTAGACGACATGCTCTAGTATGACTTTTTTATCATAATTTAGACGACATGCTCTAGTATGACTTTTCTATCATATTTTGGACGACATCCTATAGTATGACTTTTTTATCATATTTTGGACGACATGCTATAGTATGACTTTTTTTTATCATATTTTAGACGACATGCTATAGTATGACTTTTTTTTATCATATTTTAGACGACATGCTATAGTATGACTTTTTTTTATCATATTTTAGATGACATACTATAGTATGACTTTTTTATCACATTTTAGACGACATGCTATAGTATGACTTTTTTATCATAATTTAGACGACATGCTCTAGTATGACTTTTTTATCATATTTTGGACGACATCCTATAGTATGACTTTTTTATCATATTTTGGACGACATGCTATAGTATGACTTTTTTATCATATTTTAGACGACATGCTATAGTATGACTTTTTTATCATAATTTAGACGACATGCTGTAGTATGACTTTTTTGTCATATTTTAGACGACATGCTATAGTATGACTTTTTTATCATATTTTAGACGACATGTTATAGTATGACTTTTTTATCATAATTTAGACGACATGCTCTAGTATGACTTTTTTATCATATTTTAGACGACATCCTCTAGTATGACTTTTTTATCATAATTTAGACGACATGCTCTAGTATGACTTTTCTATCATATTTTGGACGACATCCTATAGTATGACTTTTTTATCATATTTTGGACGACATGCTATAGTATGACTTTTTTTTATCATATTTTAGACGACATGCTATAGTATGACTTTTTTTTATCATATTTTAGACGACATGCTATAGTATGACTTTTTTTTATCATATTTTAGATGACATACTATAGTATGACTTTTTTATCACATTTTAGACGACATGCTATAGTATGACTTTTTTATCATAATTTAGACGACATGCTCTAGTATGACTTTTTTATCATATTTTGGACGACATCCTATAGTATGACTTTTTTATCATATTTTGGACGACATGCTATAGTATGACTTTTTTATCATATTTTAGACGACATGCTATAGTATGACTTTTTTATCATAATTTAGACGACATGCTGTAGTATGACTTTTTTGTCATATTTTAGACGACATGCTATAGTATGACTTTTTTATCATAATTTAACGACATGCTATATGACTTTTTTGTCATATTTTGAAAATATATCATATTTCATATGATTTTTTTTTATCGTTTTTTGGACATGCTATGGTATGACTTTTTTTTATCACATTTTGGACGACTTTTTTTTATAATTTGGACAAAGAGTCATACATAGCATGGCATCCAAAGTTCTACATGTGACAAAGGTGCAGTGGTGCAGTGGTTTGTGCTGGAGCCTTCAAATCAGTGTTCAGGGTTCAATCCCTGTCCAAAAAACATGGCATTTTTTGTAAATATTTTTGACGACATGCTATAGTATGACTTTTTTATCATATTTTGGACGACATGCTATAGTATGACTTTTTTATCATATTTTAGATGACATGCTATAGTATGACTTTTTTATCATATTTTAGATGACATGCTCTAGTATGACTTTTTTATCATATTTTAGTCGACATGCTATAATATGACTTTTTTTTATCATATTTTAGTCGACATGCTATAGTATGACTTTTTTTTATCATATTTTAGATGACATGCTATAGTATGACTTTTTTATCATATTTTAGACGACATGCTATAGTATGACTTTTTTTTTTTATCATATTTTAGATGACATGCTCTAGTATGACTTTTTTATCATATTTTAGATGACATGCTATAGTATGACTTTTTTATCATATTTTAGATGACATGCTGTAGTATGACTTTTTTGTCATATTTTAGACGACATGCTATAGTATGACTTTTTTATCATATTTTGGACGACATGCTATAGTATGACTTTTTTATATCATATTTTAGACAACATGCTCTAGTATGACTTTTTTATCATAATTTAGACGACATGCTCTCGTATGACTTTTTTATCATAATTTAGACGACATGCTCTAGTATGACTTTTTTATAATAATTTAGACGACATGCTCTAGTATGACTTTTTTGTCATATTTTAGACGACATGCTCTAGTATGACTTTTTTATCATAATTTAGACGACATGCTATAGTATGACTTTTTCATCATATTTTAGACGACATGCTATAGTATGACTTTTTCATCATATTTTAGACGACATGCTATACGACTTTTTTTTCATATTTTAGACGACATGCTCTAGTATGACTTTTTTATCATATTTTAGATGACATGCTATAGTATGACTTTTTTTATCATATTTTAGATGACATGCTGTAGTATGACTTTTTTGTCATATTTTAGACGACATGCTATAGTATGACTTTTTTATCATATTTTGGACGACATGCTATAGTATGACTTTTTTATATCATATTTTAGACAACATGCTATAGTATGACTTTTTTATCATATTTTAGATGACATGCTGTAGTATGACATTTTTGTCATATTTTAGACGACATGCTATAGTATGACTTTTTTATCATATTTTGGACGACATGCTATAGTATGACTTTTTTATATCATATTTTAGACAACATGCTCTAGTATGACTTTTTTATCATAATTTAGACGACATGCTCTCGTATGACTTTTTTATCATAATTTAGACGACATGCTCTATTATGACTTTTTTATAATAATTTAGACGACATGCTCTAGTATGACTTTTTTGTCATATTTTAGACGACATGCTCTAGTATGACTTTTTTGTCATATTTTAGACGACATGCTATAGTATGACTTTTTTGTCATATTTTAGACGACATGCTATAGTATGACTTTTTTATCATATTTTAGACGACATGCTCTAGCATGACTTTTTTGTCATATTTTGGACGACATGCTGTAGTATGACTTGTTCATCATATTTTAGACGACATGCTATACGACTTTTTTTTCATATTTTAGACGACATGCTCTAGTATGTCTTTTTTATCATATTTTAGATGACATGCTATAGTATGACTTTTTTTTCATATTTTAGGCGACATGCTCTAGTATGACTTTTTTATCATATTTTAGATGACATGCTATAGCATGACTTTTTCATCATATTTTAGACGACATGCTATACGACTTTTTTTTCATATTTTGAAAATATATCATATTTCATATGATTTTTTTTTTTATCGTTTTTTGGACATGCTATGGTATGACTTTTTTTATCACATTTTGGACGACTTTTTTTCATAATTTGGACAAAGAGTCATACATAGCATGGCATCCAAAGTTCTACATGTGATAAGGTGCAGTGGTGCAGTGGTTTGTGCTGGAGCCTTCAAATCAGAGTGTTCAGGGTTCAATCCCTGTCCAAATAACATGGCATTTTTTGTAAATATTTTTGACGACATACTATAGTATGACTTTTTTTTCATACTTCGGAGGACATACTATATATAGTATGATTTTTATTTTTTCAATATTTTGAATGAGTTTTAGTTTCAGATTTTAAATTGCCCAGGATGGAACCCTGAACACTCTGACAGTGTGGTAACAGTGACAACCATTAAACCACTGTGCTGGTCCAAGAGTACATTTTTTTTTTATGTTTGTGACGACATACAATACTATTGTATATATACTATGACTTTTTTCATATTTTGGACGACAAATTTTGGACCACTAATTATGGACGAAATTTTCAGTTTTCAGATTTTTCTGTCCTGCGATTAAACCCGGAACCATCTCACTTTGACATGTTTGTCATATTTCAGACGACATGCTATTGTATGTTAATGTTTTTACATTTTAGACCACATGCCATAGTCTGACATTTTTTTGTATGATAGTTTTTTTCAAATTTGGGAAATTTTCTCCGGCGAGTATTTTTGATGACGTGCTATACTGATATTATTCCTCCTCTGCCTTCATTAGGAGTTTCTGCTTTTTCTTCCTCAGCTGTTTCTCCTTCAACCTTACCTCACGTTATAGACCCTTTTGGATGCTATCAAAAGGTCAATGTATAGTATTCACACTTGTCATTCTATATAATCTAACTTTCTGGTATGGATGCTGAAGACTTTCCAAATGCACAAATTTCTACTCAAATGTTATTGCAAAGACTACTTTGACAAAATCCTCCCTTGTGGACGTAAAACATGTGTTTGAAAAGTTGAAGTTGAAATCAAATTATTGCTTCTGTTACACCTGTTAGCATAAATGCATCCACTGATTCTACCTTTAATCTCCCAGTTCAGTGTAAATTACCCTTGTGTTACAGAGATAGGTTTTTAATGTTGGCTTTCAGTATTAGAGGTTATACCGATATATGAGATTCCAATGCTTTATGGTCATGCACAATAGCCTGGGTGGACAGCTCTAACCAGTTTTCTTTACTACGTATCCAGGATGCTGTTGATGCAGATTTCAACCCACAAGATGAGCTGGCAGAGCAGGTGATGAAGATTTTTGGTGCGTCAGTCGGCAATGTCGGGATGCTGCTGCTATCTTCTGGGACTAACCTATAATTTGGATGTGAGGTACCCCAAGAAGCTCAAATATATTTTTGAGCAGTTCCAAAAAGTACAGCTGGAACTGGATCCTGGAAACCTCTAAAAAAAAATGACTGCTTTACTGCTGTTCAGCCACTGGTCCTCACAACGTGCTCATGATTCACTGCCAAAGTGAACATCAGAGTTAAGAGTTCATTGTTCAGCTACATGCAGAGTTTAATTAAACCCAATGATGTTACAACGTGGACATTTTCACGTAGCTCTTTCACAAGTGCACCTGGTCGAAAGTTAAACAACATAAAATATTTAACAGTTTAAATCTTTCATAATCTCCTGTATATTGAAATTTCCATTAATGCCAAAAAAAAAAAAAAAAAAAAAAAAGACTGCTCTTGTACATTGTCACCTCATACTTTCATAGTGAGCTGATGGAAGTAACTGAATGTCTTTTAAAATAGATATCTCTCCAGCAGCCTGAAGAGATGCGTCTGTAATTGAATTGTCTCATTTGTTCTATTAATGTTTGTTGTGTCAGGTTTGCTCTTCAGTGGAAGTAACTGAGAATTTTCAAAGAAGATTTGAAAGAAGCGAGATTTGAATCATGTCAACTTTCCAGTGAAAGGCAGTTTTTATGTAACACCTGAACATGATCTTTCCATAATGTGCGTTTTAGCTCGTCATCGTGATACTTGGTGGGAGCCTTTTTTTTTTTCTCTTTCATGATTTCTGCTACGTTAAGTAAAAGTAAAATTAAAATGTTGTTGTGCACTGTTGCTTTATTATATTGATGGTTCATATTATTTAGATTCATTGGACATATTGCGCTTACAGTGAATTAGTGGAGTAAGTAAATAAAGACAGTATGAAATATAAGTAAATGTGGCGCATTTATTTTCATAAATTGATGGTAAAAATTAAATCCTTTTAAAATATTAAGTAAATGTAGCACATTTTAATAGTATGCTAATAGTATTTTAATATATACTTCTTTTCTTTTGCGTGATTTCAACTCAGGTTTTCTTTGGAACTGACGAAGGATTACAATTACATCTACTAAAAATGTTGTATGTCACGTTACTAAATTTATATATTTAGATCCATTTCAGTTTTTCACTTACATTTACTTAAATGTTTTACGTCACTACTAAATCTTTCCATTTCAAGTCATTTTAAGTGCATATAATAGATTTCACTGGTTTAATAGTCACTTGAATAAGTCACCTTTTGCACTTGGAAATCACAGTATAACGGTCATTTTGAACAATGTCCTTATAATTTATGAATAAATCAAGAATTGATGAACCAAGAAAATAATAACCCAGTTAATGGTTGGTGAAAATAATGGTTAGTTGGTAAGTTTGGGGCACCAAAAAGCACGTGAGTCCAAACTGGATGTTGTAAAGCTGTAATGCCACAAAAAGAAAAAAAAAGAAAAATCTCAAATATAAGATCTCAAATGTAAATCAACAGCTGCAGGTCCAGCTTTCCCTGTAAGCTGTTAGTTTGATGACGTACTAATCAAAGAATAAACTCCCGTCCATCACTTTCTCTGCTGTCTCTGTTCAGAAATCCAACCGGCAGCTCTTCATATAACAGAAAAAAAAAAAAAAAAAAAAGCACGATCCTACCGCGATAGAGGCCTGAAGATTAAATGATGTAATGCAGCGTCTCTGACGGGACGCTGCCGTCACGGTGGCCAATGAGAGCGCACGACGTCACTTGCGCTGACTGACGCATCACTTCCAAACCGAGCGAAGCTTGCCGCGAGATGAACACCTGTGCGTCTCCGCCGCGAGCGACGTCGAGCTGGAGCGGTGCGTTCGAGGACAGCACGGAAAGAAGACACTCATCAAGTGACACCAGTATGAGCACCGAGGCTCAAATTGATGTTGGCCTAGTAAAAAAAAAAAAAAAAAAAGAAACGCGGGGATGTACACGCACATACGGGACGGGTCAGGTGGAATGAGTCGGTTTAGGGTTTAGGGTTTAGGGGGGGGGGGGGATTTCTGGGGTTCTCACCATGAAATAACAACAATCGTCAAATCTACTCTTACCTTTTCTATTCCGTTGTTTTTATAGCTTAAAATAACGTTTCTAAACATTGTCCTTCTGTTGTTTATGTTGTTGTTTATATTCTGAGGCCCACCTGTCATTTAAAACAACATCATTAGGCCTCTGGTTTCGTTAACTCCGTGAATCCCAAGATTTTTAACGTTTTGATCAGAAGCTGTGGAAAGGGGGGGGGGGGGGGGGGAGGAAGGGTGGTGGTGGGTGGGGGGGGGGGGTAGAGAGAAAACAAAAACCTGACTCTAAAAAAAGGTGCGCACGTGATCCAGTTAATTCGGTATCAGACCGTGGAGCCTCATCAGCACGCGCCTTCATCGAGGCTCCTCGGCCAGCCTCGTGCACAGTGAGTTTTACAGTGGAAACAACCCGGTTAAGGATGGAAACCAACACCCACAGCGCCCCGAGCAGCCTTCTCCTGGATCATGTTATACCGAGAGGCGTTTACAGCTGTTTTGTTTCATAATACAGGACGACACGCTGCGCGGTGAGAGCTGCCTCTTTACAGCATACAGTGGAGACCAAAAAAAAACAAAAACGCAGCCTCCACGACCTTTATAAATATCAATTACTATTATTATTTTTCAGGAATAAAATACTCCCCAACAACCCAAAATGACCGCACAAATACTCCAATGGCTTTGAAAGCATATCTGTTCTGTTCTCAATTTATAGAGACCTCACCCCACTCTGTTATTTTTTTTATTACCAATAAAATGTATTTTTATTCATATGTTTTAGTTTATGTGTAGTTTGTTTATATGTAGTGGTTTTTTTTTTAAATAACTTGCTGTCATATATTTCTTAATTCCTGCAATAACAGCATAAAAACTTAAGTATTAAAACGTAATTTCAGCCCTTTTTTTTTTTTTTTTTTTTTCAAAAAGGACATTTTTATTTAGACGAAAGAAATTATATAAGAAAGCGTGTGCAGATTAAGCAGGAATACTCGCATCTTAAATCGCTTTCCTGTTGTTTTTTTTTCTGTTCTTATTTTTGACATATTTGTGTTTTACTCCGTATTAAAACCGGAAGAAATGTAGTAAAAAATATATATATATATATATATATAATAATGTTTCTGTGCCAAACACCTTGAGTCCTGGCGCTGAAGATGCGTGGACCCTTATTGCATGGTGAGTAGTGATTGGCGGTAACGCGTTACGGCTCTGGAACAAATGACATTTTCAGGATTATGTTTTGCAGTTGTTGCATTTGTCATCACCTTCTTTGAGTCTCCGATGGAGGCTGAGCTGGATACTTGAAGCGTCCCTCGATATTCGCTCTGCACCGCCGTGAATTAATTTGGTGATTAATGGCAGAAAAGGTTGGCCTTCGCTGGTTGGAAGATTTTTTTTATCGAGTAAAGGAATGACACAAACATCGCACATCTGGCCCTGCTGACTGGGGGACCTGCGATTTTTTTTTTTTATTGTGAGAAAAAACGAAGAAGAAAAACCTGTGTCACCACAAAGAGAAAAAAATCCTTAATGATACTCATTTTAAAGTGAGTAAATATAACGCACAACAATTTCTAGCTCGGTACCGATTGGTGCTAAAATCGAAGCGAATCATCCAATTAAATCCCTCAAGAGCTGATGATTGATGATGTCAGCTGCTCTGCTTCTAATTAACGTTTAAATTGAGCCAAAGGAAGAAAGAAAAAAGAAAAAAAAACAAACACTTTCGGACCAGCTTCAGTTCAGACCTCGAAGCCCACTGAACCGTTGTTTGAGGAGGTCTTCTAGGGCTATTCAAGCTTTAACCAAATTAAAGGTTAATAATCTACAACAGAGCGGACAGTCTGCGGAGCTCAGCATCACCGCTTTGACTTCCACATCTCTTAAACTTACACGTCAAATAGCGGATATGTTTCATCTCTCACAACCTCCTTTCATAGGATGATATGCTATAGACCTGTGTAAATATGGAGTATGAACAAAATATCAAAATATATTCAAAAGATCATTTTCCTCGACTGTCAAGCATCCAGACAAACGCAAAAAAAAAAGGGGAGAACAAAAATCTAGGCTATATAATTTTTGTGGCCATTTCTGTAAAATCAAATACATTATTTATTTTACATTTTTAAAATAATAATTCCTTCGGTAGTGTAGAAAATGTGCAAAATAAAAAAAATAAAAAAAAACACGTATGCCCATTATATAGTCCACCGTATGGCTCCTTTAAATTTCAACCTAATTTTGAATTCAAGCCGAAAGGTGTCAAGTTAAATCACTTTCATTGTGATATTAATATATTTTTCAGCTACCTGTACTGTTTTGTTTTTTTTCTCCAAAACTACACACGCTTCTGTCCAAATTCCCTAAATAGATTTTATCCCCACAAACTCCTGCTCATTATGGAAGAATATGTATTCAAAGCAGCCACAAAGGGTGGACCTCCAAGGCAGATAATAGAATTCCCTGCTGTTTTATAACTCTTGTCCCTAAACCAATGTCACCATATGCTGCTGTTGGCACAAGACTCTCCGCAGTGTTGCTTCCTGGGCGGCGAGCTTTCCCCAGTGGGGTCAGAAAAATATCATTGTATTTTTTTTTTTTTTTTTTTTTTTTAAATACTACATATTCTCCAGAGTTTAATTTATTCCACCCCTGGACTGTTTTAGATGTTTTGTCCAGGTGCTAAAATGTGGCTTGATTTATCAATTTTTGTGTGAAGTGTGTCTGCTTGTTATTGGGTTTTATTCGCATTGTAATCTCACCTTAAACAATGCCGTGGGCCCTATTTTACACTTTTTTTTTTTTCTTCTACCTTAAAAATACAGATTTCCCTCTGACAGGTCGTGTATAATCCGATCAACGTATGTAAAACGAATATACGATGAAGGTGGCGACAGCAACCAAAATGCGTTACATTTGACGCGCCTTAAATAAAAAACGAGGTGTTCCCTCTGAACAGACGTACCTGCTGCTCTCCCGGGCGTCCAACTCGTCCCCGGTTTTTTTTCTCTCCTCTCTAATCCGGTTTTTTTTTTCTCTTTTTACATCCTAAACCTTCATTCAGTAAAATGTCACCTTCCCTCCGTCCTCAGACTCGGAGCCACAGCGCGGCGTCACCTTTATTATTCGCTTGTTACACGCTACCGCGTTGAATTACGCTGGAACTGTGGATTGTACCTGCAGGGACGTGTCAGGAGCACGGGTGACGTACCTATGAAAGATAATAAAACATAAACAAACCGCTTGAAGAAAAATAAATAAACAACATGAGCAAAGTCAAATCTGAAACGGTGCGATTTTCTTTCTTCTTAGATTCTTCTTCTCTTTTTTTTTTTTTTTTTTTTTTTTTTTTCTTTTTTTTTAATCCAAAAGATTTAATGGCTACAGTCTCAAAAATGTATTTTTATGTTTTAGATTTAATAAGCACCTGTGTGCTAAATAAAGTGACAGGAAAATAAATGCATGTCTTGTGGCCACCGTTACCATCATTTATTTACAGGTTAGTTATTTTCGGTCATAAAGCATCCAAAAAAAAAAATGTAATAAAATTAAATCAATCTCCTGTCACGTTAACATTAACAGCATCTTTTTAACTTCTATCGTAACAGCCTTTAAAATCAGGTCATAATGGACACGTTAAGCCAAATTCCCGTGCAAACACGGTGCCAAATGCGCAAATCGAGCAAAACGCTCAATGCGTAATTACGCAAGAAAATGATTCAATGAATATCACGGCTGGAGACCATTGTTGGCTCGGTGCTCCTCCAAACTTTTCCATAATGCAAAGATGCTGGTGGCAGTATTTTTTTTTTTTTAATGGCCATCAACTCTCGATTTTTTCTAGAAGAGCCAGCAGAGGGAAACATGCATAAACATTTCGAGGCATCTTTCTCCTCTCGGCAAGCAGCAGACTCCTCCTTTTCCCCACGTCCAATTAGTTATTATGGTCCGGCCCTTTAAGACGCAGCAGCGGGTCAGCAAGTAGTGTAGTGTTTCTCTAATTGAACTTCGCCCAATCAACAATAACTCGTTAGCAGTCGCTTTCTTTTTCTCCTTGCCGGAGAAGGCTTTTTTTTTTTTTTTTTGCCCCTCGCAGGGATTCACCCCCTCCAGTCTGTTACTTCCTAAAGATCTACATGGAGCTTGGCAGAGGAACGGCGACTCTCTGAGGGGAATACAGTCCGGCTTCCTTCACCACTATACGCCCGAAGCATGGTTATTTTGGAGGAAAGCTCTCAGGCGAGCTAAGTTGCAGCATTCGTCTTTTAAAAGTGTCCAAAAAAAAATAAATAGATATAGTGGAGGTTTTACGAGAGCGCCGAGCGGCAGAGGAACAACGCGTGGACGCTTTGTTGTTGTTTTTTTTTTTTTAAATCTGCCATTTGAATGAAATAATCAACTTTTTTCTGAAAGCAGCGATTCTTCGGGACTGCGATGACCTCCGGTAAAGACATGAAGGCAGGTTCTGTGTTGCAGTCCAGCGGGGAGGAGAGGAGACGGGCTCCCTTGGACCAGCTGCCGCCGCCGGCCAACTCCAACAAGCCGCTGACGCCGTTCAGCATTGAGGATATCCTTAACAAACCCTCCGTAAAGAAGTCGGTCGCCAGTATCTGTCCGCCGAGAGCGCTGGAGAAAGTGACGGGCTCCAACTCGGCGAGGAACGGGATCACCACTCCGTCCTCGCCGCTGTGCGCGCTGGAGGAGCTGGCCAGCAAAACGTTTAAGGGTCTGGAAGTCAGCGTTATCCAGGCAGCAGAAGGTAAAACAAAACAAAAACTTTTAAAAAAAAACAAAAACTTTCTTTACTAAAGTGTGCTTTTTCAGGAGGGCAGAATATGGTTGTTGTTTTGTTTTTTTAAATGATTTTTTTTTTTTTTTTAAAGTGTCGTAAGCACAATTACTGTGAGAATCGCAGCTGAGATCACTGCTAGCTGGGTTTGTTTTGACTTTCAATGCGGACACGCTTGGACAGCTGTATGGGAATGCGTGTACAGTTCGAGACAGGGAAAGGAGGAAAAAAAAAAAAAAAGAGGAAAATTTACGCAAGAAAATCTGCGCGCTTGAGAGATAATTCTAGTCTGTGTGCTGTCCACAAAAAGCGAACCAGCCATATGGCCTAAACTGCATGCGGTGCTATGTTGGATACAACGGGACCGACTGACAGATAAACCGACGTTAAATGTCATATTTAGACTTATTTTACAACACATTTCTTATTGTACTGCAAAAAAAATATGGAAGCTTAACATCTGTATTTGCTTAACTTCTTGTTTAGCTCCAGAAAAACTGGACAGTTATGTACTTTTTTTTGGGGGGTGCAAAATGACTGTTTACAGCCCTTCAAAACGATCAGCTCGGTGGAATCCAGAAGAGGCTCTTGATTCCGCAAAGGTTGCCGCGTGTATCTCGTTGTTACTGAAATAGATAAGACTATTTCGCTTTAAGGAAAAGGACCGAGCCTCGGGGCCCTGTTCTGCAGTGCCCTCTGTTGCTGCTGTAAGTTCGTGGGGGGGGGGGGGAAAGTGACCCTTCGCAGCTGTTTCATCCCTCTTCGTAAAGCTTTCTTTTTTCTTCCCCCCCCCCCCCCCCCCCTCAAGGTCGCGAGCACGTCAACTCCTTCGGGCAGCGGCAGACGTCGAAAAAGAGGAGAAAGTCGCGGACGGCCTTCACGAACCACCAGATTTACGAGCTGGAGAAGAGGTTTTTGTACCAGAAGTACCTCTCTCCGGCCGACCGTGACCAAATCGCGCAGCAGCTGGGACTCTCCAACGCGCAGGTCATCACCTGGTTTCAGAACCGCAGGGCCAAACTCAAGCGGGACCTGGAGGAGATGAAAGCGGACGTGGAGTCGCTAAAGAAAATCACGCCACAGACGCTGCAGAAGCTCGTCACCATGGAAAACATTGAGGATCCCCAGGGTGGGGGCGGCGAGGCCAGGTCGCCCAGCGTCTCCCCGACCTCTCAAGGACACCGAGCCTTCCCACAGTCCCCCTCCTCGTCGAGAGACCAAACCACGGATGAGTTCTCGGAGGACGACGAGGAAATCGAGGTGGATGATTGACAGTCGAGGCTGTGATTTTTTTTTTTCATAAGCAACAACAACAAAAAGAAAATTTCAAAAAAAAAAAATTCAAAAAAAATAAAATAGGGGACATTTTTTTTCTTCCCAAACTTTTGCACGGATATGGACAAAAAGGAGAATATACACATATATAAACATTTCAGGAAAGTTTTTTTTTCCCTCCTGTTTTTGTTTGATTTCCTCCATTTTTAATTTATTAATCGGACTTGTGAAGCCTTCCAAGTCTGCGGTTTAAGTTTCACCACAATATTCGAAGAATATACGGTTTCCTTTTCAGACAAACTGCTTATGGTACAGGGAGAATGAAAACTGTGTAAACATTTTAATATACATTTTGAATATTTCAGCTTCGTTTTCTTTTCTTTTTTTTTTTTTAAAGAGGATGGAAAAGTGGTTTTTTTTTTGTTTGCCATTTATTCGCATTTTTTTTTTTCCTGTTAAAGAACAGAGTCTGCCAAATATTCAAACCACCAACCCTCCTCCTCCTTTTTTTTTTTTTTTTTCTTTTTTTTTTTAGCACAACCCGGGGTCAATGTGTCGGTCCATCCCACCTGACGTGTATTTTTTTTTTTTTTCATTTTGTTTTGCTGCCCTGAGAGGAAAGGTGTCGCAGCGCAAAAGAGGGCATCGACCGCAAACTTTTACACGCTCTGACTTCTGTATATAGATCAAACATCCTATGCGATAATTTTATTGTAACATTCTATTTAATCAGCATCTATGTAAATAAAGGTTATATGACATTTCACGAGGCTGTCGGCGCGGTTGCATGTGATTGTGCAAGAAGGTCATAAATTCAATTTTAAATAAAAAAAAAAAAAAAAAAAAAAAAAACTTAAAGGGAGGGAAAATCTAAAGTGTTTTTCAATAGGAATATCAGACGATAAGAAATGAATTATAAGGGGTTGTTTGTAGATTTTTAGAGTCACCAAAATTACTCTAGATGTTCACTTTAATTCCCTAAAGAAATCCTGTGTATGTCCTCGCTGCGTAGATCTCTACAGGAATTCTAAGGACCCACTAAATCTAATTGTTATTAGAATAAAATAACCATCGGATTTACCCTAAAAAACACATAAACACCCTACAATCTGCTCTGCTTGGTAAAAAAAAAAAAAAATGGGACTCGTTTTTGAATAGCTGACCCCCACTTTCAACCTTTCGAGTGCCATGACTTCAATTAGCAGCCGCCCTCCGCCTTTATTCCCATTCTCTCTCCCCGGCTTTGAATACATCTTGTCACAAGAAGGTCCCGGTCTGGCCGCGGTGTTAAGGGGAAAAGAAAAAGAAGCTTGCCTCCGCCCCTGCGCCATATGTTTTCTTCCACCTACCATGAATCGTCTTTAACACAACTAGTCGACATGATTGATTAGGTTAACCCGCCTTTGCCTTACATAAAACAGCTTCCACCGAGCCCGTGGGCAATAATGGCACGCATCTGCCACTCTTGACTCGGGTTTGTTTGGAAAGAGAGAGAGAGAGAGAGAGAGAAAAAAAAAAAGTCTCCCATGAATAGCAAATGGGTGAGTGTGAGGGTCCTAATGAATAAAACCTCAATGGGAGGCAGTGGAAATGCGACGTGCTGCTGCTGCTGCTGCTGCTCGTCGACCATTTGCAACAGTTTTATAGCGGGATCAAAAGTTTGGTGTGTGTGTGTGTGTGTGTTATTGTAGTTTTATGTTATTTATTCTAAATCAACTGCTCTTATATAATCCGGCCCGCAAAATAAATGTGTATTGCTTTCGTTGCGCACAGAAATGTTTCCTAAAGTCAGTGAGCTCGTTTTATATTTGAATTTAAAAGACCTGGACATACATTACATGTATAAGCTTCATGATTGTCGAATTGTTATTTGCGAGAATTTATTTTATTTATTCACTTTTCTAGTTTATTTACCCTCAAACTTGTAAAAAAAAAAAAAATACATTTTAAAACAGAATTTGAACAATTTTAAATTTTGTTTGGATCAATTCCCAAAAATACAGACTCTAACATATGAATAAACCTTAAATAATTGTTTTGTCACTTATTTTGAAGGCAGATCAACTCGGTAATTAAAAAAAAAAAAAAAAAATAGTTTTCTAATGTAACCAAATGACATCAGGACCTCTCACTGTCATCAAACTTATAATAATAATAATAATAATAATAATAATAATAATAATAAAATCAGAGAGAATATGAGACTAAGAGGAAACTAAGGGGCTTGTTAGGACCGACCGACCGACCGATCCCCCCCCACCCACCCGACCCCCTACGACCCCACTTTTTTTTCGAGTTGGGTAGAGAAACTGAGCAGGCTGGAAGATACAATAGAAGTAATCGGCTGGAATCGTGGAGGTTGAAAAGTCAAGTAGGCCTTTTATTATGGAGGCTCTCTGGACTGGCAGCAGGAACTACGTAGAGGATGGAGCTTTAAATAAAAGTCAGAGGAAAACGGGTGGAGTCCTCATAGATAAAAAAAAAAAAAAAAAGAAAAACTGATAAAGGTGTAAACATCTTATTTGTAAAGAACATCACTGCTTTGAAAGAACTGATTTAAAAAAAAAAATATGAATTGTAAATTGTATTGAGCTTAAACATCTTTGCTCCTTTATCTCAATTTTAGTTTTAAAATTCATTGGTTTTACTTTAAATTCCACAATTTTTGCTAATTTTATAAATATTTGAGTTTTATTCATCAATAACTGACTATTTTTTATTTATTTTTTAACCATTATAGCTTTATGTATGTATTGATAGTACTACTTCAAATAATAAAAGGTGAATTACACACACCAGCAGCCACTGGCCTTCCCCAAAAAACAACGACGACAAAAAAAAAAAAAATCACTGCTCTCCATTCTCGGGGCCACATTTAGATGCACTCGGGTTTTTTTTTATAAAAGAGTACAATAATGACAAAAAATAATGCCCAGAAGAGCCACGACAGAGACAAGCTGCAATCTCACTAAAGCGCTCGAAAAGAAACCTGAAAACATTTATTTTGGCCCAAAGGTCACCGCTCGAGGGGATTATCGTTTCTTCAACACGAGAGTGGCCCGAAGGGACATGCTCAGGCTCGAGAAGTGTGGCGGGGGGACACGCACACGCGTGTGTGCGCGCGTGTGCGTGTGTGTGTGTGTGTCTTTTCACTGAGATTATTCTTCACTTGGAAACGTGCCCTAATAGGAACAGCCAAAAGGTGCATATTAATGTTTAAACGTTCTAATATTAAGAGGAAACATTAGAATCCTTATTTCCAAACAAACTGGTTTTGAAAAAAAAAAAAAAAAGGAAGAAAGTTCAGCCCAAACATCCTTTTAGTTTGTAGCATCTCTCCGTCCAACATGGAGCCGCCTCGCCGCAGGTTACCGACCTCCGCGTGGAAAACTGTTCTGCCCTTGATGAAGACGAGCTCCTCTTTCACATGAAATCTAAACTCCATTTCTAACCTTTGACCTTTCAGACACGTATCAGTATTTTCCTTCGTGTAGCACCGAAATAAAACACGAGCTCGATGTCCTGTTATCCAAATGTTAAAAAGCCATTAAACACATTTACAGTATGGTTCTGTACTTAAGGTTAATGTCGCTACAAGGTATTTAAGAAAGTCTCGGTGTAACCCAGTAAAGTGCTGCTGAGACCATCTGGCCGCAGCACCGCAGTCTACTTAGAGCAGAGGCAGGAGATACAAGGCTTGTATATGTTATCTGCCCGCCTCAGGTTTAACCGAGTCTCTCCTTTCACCAGATCTCACTCTCACACACACACACACACACACACACACACACACACACACACACACACACACACACACACACAAAGCTCGGCTGAGGCCTGAAAAAGCACCAAGTGCGCCACCTGGTGCCGATCAGGGAGGAGTGGGTTTGCAAGAAGGGAGAAAGAGTCACAGAGAAAGAGAGAGGGGGGAGGGGGGGGGGGCAGTTAAACTGTAGGGATAAAAAATAAATCAATTTAAAAAAAAAAAAAAGGTCAAGTTTGTAGATGGACGGTTTTGCTTTGTATGAAAGATTAAAACGGATTTAAAAGCTCGTCAAATCTCAACAGTCAACTTTCAGCTTTTTCTGGTAGCGTCTAAAATGTGGACTAAAACATCACCACAGTTAAGTGTCTCAAGTATTTAAAATAAATAAGAAGCTGAGCTGCTTCTGTATTCTGCCATGATAAAGAGGAACTCTGCTGATTTTACACATGAAGATCAGTTGACTCGTAAAGATTATTGCAGCGGAGCTCTCGAAAGTCTAAAAACCTCCTCAGAGTGATCTTTAATCAGGCCGGAGGACCACAGATTTACAGCAGAAAGCTTCGGAGTGTGGTGTGTGATAGATTTGGACATTTATCAGATGCAGGATCTCATGAAAGATGTTACCGAGTCGCAGTAATAAAAATGGAGTTCAACTTTTGAGCTTGGCCCACACGAGGGGCTAAGATTTAGGACATCTCCGCCTCTGGAGCAGCAATAATAAAAAAAAATGCTGCGTCGTGCACACGACTCAACTTAATGGAGATTCAACAATTTGTTCTAAAAAGAAGTAGTGACTAATTTTTTTTTACCTTGGAAACCGTATTTGGCAACACAAGGTTCAAAAGGTTCAGACCAGGTGGCGTTAAACTTACACTGAATGCAAATTGTAAAAAAAAAACAACAACAACAAAAAAAAGGTATTTGGAGACTGTTGGAACAAAACAACAACAAAAAAAAAGGCCTCTTTAATTTCTAAATATGGCAAAAGATTAATTTAAAGCAGTAAAAAAAACCTCAAATAAACAATTGAATTCGTATTCTTTGGTCAAACAATGTGGTATACTACTGTATAATGCAGAAAAAAAAGCCTAGAGGTAGCAGCATCTTGACCTGGAGTTACTTCTCTGCCACAGAACCAGAGAAAAAACAGGAAATACACAGATCCAAACTAGCGCAGGCAAAAAAAAAAAAAACGCAACAGGATAAAGCTGAGGGTAGCCGACGTTAAGCCGAGGATGGACCGACGTTAAGCCGAGGATGGACCGACGTTAAGCCGAGGATGGACCGACGTTAAGCCGAGGATGGACCTACGTTAAGCCGAGGATGGACCGACGTTAAGCCGAGGATGGACCGACGTTAAGCCGAGGATGGACCGACGTTAAGCCGAGGATGGACCGACGTTAAGCCGAGGATGGACCGACGTTAAGCCGAGGATGGACCGACGTTAAGCCGAGGATGGACCGACGTTAAGCCGAGGATGGACCGACGTTAAGCCGAGGATGGACCGACGTTAAGCCGAGGATGGACCGACGTTAAGCCGAGGATGGACCAACGTTAAGCCGAGGATGGACCAACGTTAAGCCGAGGATGGACCAACGTTAAGCCGAGGATGGACCAACGTTAAGCCGAGGATGGACCAACGTTAAGCCGAGGATGGACCAACGTTAAGCCGAGGATGGACCAACGTTAAGCCGAGGATGGACCAACGCGGCCTCAAAACGACAACTAAGTCAAGAGTCCAGAATTTGTGCACTCGGTCTTCGATGCAACCCGACGGGACCCGAGCAAACAAAACAAAACAAAAGGTTTTGAAAGGAGGATTGGAGGAAATATGCAGCGTCCAGATGTGTACAGCTGACGCAGACGTGTCCAGACAAACTCGGGAGCAAGAAGCCGCTGACAGAACAGATTCTACTTCTGACTTTAAGAGATCATACTCAATCAGTGGTTCAGTGTTTTTACATCTATACTTCCCACTCGCATCAGTTGTAATCAACAGATTTATTTTTTTTTTCTTTGTTGATGGTGATTAAATGACCTAATTATTAAATTCAGCTATAGGACAATAAAACACAACTTTCTTTTTGTACGTTGTTCTAAAGAAATGCCGTAAAAAGTTCAGTCGCGTCATCTGTTGGCGAATTAAGTTACCTTGAAATAAATCAATAAATAAACGAGAAGGAGCCCGAACGCGACAGATGAGCTCATAACGACGGAGTAAAGTAAAGGTGGTGTCTACGGGTCCGCGCGCAGGACAAGTTCCTCGATAAATAATCTCTCGGTTTACATGAAAAATGTCAAAATACGTCCACAAATAACACAGAAGTGAAGGAAAACCGTAACTAAAGAGATTTTAAAAAGAAAGTTACAGTAAACTAATTCCATTCGCTCCAATATGGCGACTAAGAAGCCATCACGAGTTTGTTTTGGCGGACTTCAACCGCTCGACAAATGAACGGATTTGCTGAGGTGTGCAGATTTGAAAGTTGATGGAAGCATCCTCTCAATCACCAAAACAAAACTTTGATTTTTTTTTTTTTTTCCCTCCATTTTAAAAATTTATTTTTTTCAAAAATACAAAACAAGGAAAATAAGTATATGTACACAAACACTATTAAAATAGAATATGTATTGTACAAAATATGCACAGCTTTTGTCCCGACTGAAAAACGGAGTCCTATCTGGGCCTCTTGTCTTTGACGGTGTAGTGAAGAACTAACGGTTGGGCCTGGAGGGGAGACAAGATATGAAACATTACAAGGCGTGATGGAAATATTAATGAATAATGTGAGAGGTGTTTTGTGACTTTCATTTAAGAGCATAGATCAACAGCTATTTGGGTCTCGTGATAATACAACATTTGACTACATCTGGTCACGCAATGACTGTATTCAGCATCAGTGTTTACTTTCATCGGAAGTTCTTATACATGACAACAGAATACAATAAAACAGTGTTTATGAAAACACAAACTTGATTATCCGACTCAATTACGCCACAAACGAAATGCGTCAAGTGTTTAGGAATGTTTGACATTCGGTTTTACTGTACCTTGCCGAACCAGTGCGAGAGCCATAACCGCTTCATGGTCATGTGATCGGGCAGAGACTCGTTATTGAACAACATCTGGACCTGTAGGGAGACCACACGAACAGATGTGTGTGGGGGGGATTTAAAAAGGAGCATCTGTGGTTATTTTACAGGAGCGAAAGCCATCAGCTGCAGGTGAAACAAGGAAGCACGAGTACCTTTTTCTTTTTCCTTCACTGAAAGCGTACATGAGCAACTCGGTCTAGATGGACTAAATATATCGAATCGGGTCGCGAGCGGAAAATGAAATTCCGACCGACAAACTGAGCGAGACACGAAAACAGGAAGTCGTTTATTCCTCTTCAGAAACCGCAACAATCTGCTCAAGAATCCCCGTTTGTCATTTAGAGTTAAAAAAAAAAATAAAAAAAAATAAAAAAATGACTCGTTATCGTCATTGTTTTTGTGTAATATGAGCTATAAACGCAATAATCGTCGTTTATCTTGTCGTTGATTATCTTCCGTCATTGCAACTACGGATACTTTTGCTTATTAACTGCATTAAGAATATCAAATCCATTTTGTCGCAGCCCTGCACGACAAATAAAACCTTCTCTCGCATATAAAAGCTCATGCAGCACGCGGCAGACGTAATGTTGCAGCTCACCTGTGATTAATAAATAGAAATGGTAGACATATCACGGTAGTGATGCAACAACGCTGCGCGTGACAAATTGGCATTTTCCCACGACTCTGCGTGATTACTGCAAAATGCGTGACGTCCTTTTGAACTTGAAAACATCCAATTAATGCTTTTTATTTTTATTTTTTTTTAGAAGATATAAAAACCGGATGCCGAACGTGTTCAGCCGCCTAAAGTCATTCAGCCACGCCAAGCTGAAGGACGAAACACGATACAAGTTTATGAATATTCTCCTTCAAAACATCAATTCTCAACAAAAGGAGTCACGTTTTTCCTTTTTCTTTTTGTTTTTTAATCTCGTGTTAACAAGCGTGTCGGGTAGAAAACATCTGCGATCCAGCGGGCCTGAGGTGAGTATCAATTTAACATTTGCTCAAAGCATCTTCACATTCTTTACAGACGTAGTGTCCTAACAGATGATTTTACACGACACCCGCTAAAACTAATTATTACTTTGCGAAGCAATCGCCGTGTTGGTCTGGCGGCGTACGAACAGCAGGGGGCGCCGCAAGTGGAGCGGATCCATTCTTTCACGCGCTAATGCCGTTGCTGTAAATTGTAATTTAACACAACTTTGAAACACCGTCTTCGTCGTCATAAAAAAATTTAAAAAAAAAAATTTGCAATAAAATGTGACTTTGATGCGTCTCGGCATTCAGTCCGGCATCGTATGAAAAGAAGGATTCCTGACCGACCTGGTGTTTTTCCACGTTTAGCCGATGACAGAGGACTTTCCGTAGGTGTCTCACCTCCGCTCGGACCGAACAGCGAACAAACTTCTGCTGCAGAGAGGAAAAAAAAAGAAAAAGAAAAAAAGAAAAGAGGTCAAACGACACGCCGTAAAACTTCAGACGAGCTAATACGATCAGTCTTTCTAATAAATTACAATAAATTATGACCGGCAGCGCTTTGTGTGCTTATTGCGCCAACTCGTGTAACCACTGAGGAGCTATTCGGGGAGATTTTTTTTTTGTGTGTTTTTTTTTTGGTTCATACTGCAGCTTAAGATGTCTTACTTTCCCCTGCAGCATTTAACATGTTACTGTACCAAGGAAGCATTTACCTTTTGGACTTGTAGACTTTGAACTTGCTCTGTATTACCAGTACCATCTATGGAAGACTGATATTTAGTCAAGAAAGAGGAAAAAGTTAAAAAAAAAAAAAAAAAAAAAAAAAAAGAAATAAAAGCCAGGGTTATAAATGTCTCTTTAGTTTTTTTTTTTGCCTGTAAAAACTAGCAGTACACGATGCAGTCTCATATTTTAACATTAAAATATCTGAATGTTTATAAATGTCCATCCGGACTATACTGTAGCCCTGCAACAACAAAAACAGAAGAAACGTAAAACAAATATCAAGGTAGCAGTGAATGAACGAGGGTGTGGCACACTCCCGTTGCAATTAGATTTACAGTGAAGAGAAGAAGAAAAACAACCCACAAAGAAAACAGCTTACTGCTGGACGTTTCCTGGTCCCAGCTGACTTATTACACGCTCTGAAGCCAAAGAGCTTAAAAAACCCTCCTTTTCCCCACAAACGCACCGCAAGGCCGGAGTGCTTCTTTTCTAAAGTGCAGCCAGACGTTCCTTTTGCAGAATTCACACCTCGGTAAAAAAAAACATCCTCCGCGAGTAAGTGTTCAAAGTGACGTCACGTGATCAGCGTCGGAGTTGCTCGCGTTTTTTTTTTGTTTTTTTTTGCGGCTGCTGCCGCCGCGAGCGCATTTAGCACTTTTGACCGTGAACCTGAAGCGGAGATCGGATGTCCGCGTCCATCTGAACGGCCCCGATGTTCACACGCCGAGAGCGAACGCGTGGGGCATTTTAACTTTGAATAGTCTTCAAAGAGGACGATGCAATAACACCGTCGTGTGATTGATTGTATTCTGGTTTTGAAGACTATAAATCCAGATTAAAAAAAAAAAAAACTATTAAGGAAACAAGGCTCTGGTCGGTTTGAATATATCATGTAGACCATGTGAAATAAAAGGGTTAGGCTGCTCTGAAAAATGACTGGTGGCTCAGCAACAACAGTTAAACAGCGGTGCCCTCTGCTGGAAGAACGACATCATTGCACTTGTGGTGATGATGATGGTCGAATAATTAAGTGTGTTTTACTGGAACTGCTCCCTCTGTAATCTTTGTTTCTGTCCAATCTGAGCAGTAAGCAATTTCATTGTCCCGTGATAAATAGGCCTGTCAAAAGGGTTCGGCAAAAAAAAAAAAAAAAAAAAAAAAGGAAACCCACCTACAATTCCACCGAGTCTGCATTTTTCAGTTTTACAGAGTATGAGAATGTTTGCCGAGCATAAATTTCCACCTGCACATTTCATTTTTTTTTTTTTTTTTTTACGTTGTAAGCGCAGGCGTGAGGAACGACTGTAAGAGTGAATGTTCGGCCACAACCGTGTAAAGTCATCCATCGCCACGGGAACTACTGGCTTCACGTCGCGATTAGCGCCTCAATCTTTACTCAGATCTAATTCTGCAATATTCCTCGTAGTTTACTTTTTTTTTTTTCTTTATGTCCTAAACGTCCTTGTTTGTCACAAAGGATGGAGCTCTAAAAGTTCAGATATTGACTGCGTTCTTATTCAGAGGGTGACAACTTATCGGGCAGCACTTTACACCCCCCCCCGCCCCGCCGAGCAATTCAAAAACAAACGTTACAATACATTTGTTCACGCCGTAGACTTAACTCAGATCGTGGACATAAATTCGTTGCTGCGTGATGTTTCGGACTGACACGGCTATTTGATATTCTTCGGTCCGAAAAGCTCGCGTCAATTACTGCGGACATTAATCAAACATCTCGAGCCTCTAATTTACAGACGGAAAGTCAAAAACAACTCGCCAAGACAAAAAAAACCCCAAAAAAAAAACAAGGAAAGAGTGATTAAATGCCTCATTGTGAGTACGAGACATCAGCAGCAGCCTGACTAACCAGCTCTGACTTCTGCGGTTGTCAACGGTGACGTGTATTTGTTTAGCAGTTAAGAGCAGATCTGGCTTCACAACGCCGCCCCCTGGGGACACGTTTTTCAAAACATCAACCAGCTCCACAATTTTCACAAAGCGCACAGACTTTTACTGACATAAAATGCTCAACGCACGCGGGACGGTTGACGGGTTTAAGTGACGTACCTGAAGGGCAAGTTTCGTCTTATCTTTTCCAGCAAGAGATGAACTGCGAAGACGGACAAAAACACGCACAAATTTCACCTGCGTGCATTCATTTTAAATCAGTCTTATTTAAATGTCTTACATCCGTTACAGAGGGAAAAAAAAAAAGTTCAGCCTACCTTAGCCTTTCTAAACAGAGCGAAACCTGCTCGTCGTATCTGTAGAAGTGAGCTTTTGAGTGGTCGAAGCTGGTGTAAGGTAAACCGGTGGAATCTGGTACGCCGTCTGGAGAGAAGAGAAATAAAGTTGGTGAACATCAGAAAATAAAAAAAAAGTGCAACAAGCAGGCTTTTTATATTTTAGTTTGTCCAAATTAAATCAGACTAAATGCAAACTTTGGGGAAAACCACGAGCAGCGCTCAGGACTCGCAAGCAAACAAAAAAAAATAAATTAAAAAAATCACTGCATGATCAGACTTTAAAAAAAAAAAATGTGAGAACACATTTGCAAAATTTTAGGCTCATGCATCAACAAAGACAAAAAAAACAACATGTATATATATATATATATATATATCTGTCATTAATATGAACGACCAGCAGCTGTAACAGAAATTTTACTTCGTGACAACATTTCTTGATTTGCAAAAATGTGAAGAAGAAGACTTACCGTCTCCACCAGGTTGGATGACTCGCTCTAACCCGCGTGACTGATAAAATTCCTTTATTCTTTTGTCTTCGCCTGAGCAAAACATAAGCACACACGTTATAGGATAAATCATAGAAACTGGACAAGCGATCAGAGAATCAGTTACTAACACTGCACTTTAAAAAGGTAACAAACAACTGAGAGAGTCGTTTTTTTTTTTTAATTTTATTTTAAAACCTACTTTCTTGTAGCCCGGGCACCAGTTTGTAGACGATGTCCTGCATCACTCGGTCCAGTTTGAGGTTCAATAACGGCTGCGTTTCGTGGATTTTGATGTTGCACATCGGACAATACTTGCTCGTTTGCAAGTATTTGACAATACAGCTTTTACAGACTGTAAGACCAAATAAAAAAAATAAAAAAAAATAAATAAAAATGTTTTTAAAAAGGAGAAACATGTCCTACCGAAAAACACTTTGTGAAAATGACATCGAGACTTTGTGCAAATGAATAACATGAAGACAAACAGATCGTCTCTGTTCAAACTCACAGGTGTGCAAACACTCTGTAATCGTCGTGGCGTCGATGAAGTAGCCGGCGCAAAGGTAGCAGACGATGTGTTCGTTCAGGTCCTTGATCTTCAACTTGACCTCCTCCTTAGGGAAAGCAAACAAGACAGCTGTTTTACAAATTCTACAAGTTTACAAAGCGTCACGTAAACTTCAGAGCGTGCGTATCGTGGATTCTTTTGGCTGGTACGAACATGATTATTTCGGTCTTGTCTTGTTTAAATACATTAAATACGGGCAATGCCTCAAAATTCCTCAACACGAGCCGTATTCAGCAACCGTGCTATTTGGACTCCTACAAGTTTGTGAGGTCACAAACCTGTGCTCATATCATATGTCAACCTTTCAGCACAGCCCCGCCGTCCAATTTTTTTTTTTATTATTTTTATTTTGCAAAATAAAACTTGCACAACCGGCAAGCGACAAGACTGAAAGAACAGCTGTAGTATTAAGTATTAATTCAGGACAAGAGTCCTCCTCACCAGCTGACCCTGACCTTTGACCTTTGAGGGGGGGGGGGGGGGGGGTAGTAAACAATAAAGACGTTTTTCGGCTGATTAACTTCCCTCCATGAAGCCAAGCAAGAAGTGAACGTACGGGGGACATTTTGGACAAAAATAAATAAATAAATAATAATAAATAAAATAAATAAAAACAAGTGCGGTGAGGCTCGTCGTTTGTTGACCCACTTTCACACTCGCAACAGCAAACAAAATTATCCCACTAAAAAAAACAAAAAAAAAACTGCAGTCTGTGAAACCAAAACGAACTAAAAACTGCTGCAGCCAGAAACACGGAACCGGAACCGGCACCGAAAGAGAGAGAGAGAGAGAGAGAGACACCAACAAGTGCGCGATGCCGTCATCGATCCTCTCTCGTTCACGCGCACAACGTTGAAACTACAAATAAACTTCCAACGTTTTAAAAAAAATGGAAGAAAAACAACATGAACGTGTCTTAAAACGGACAAATTAACGGTTAACGGGAGGGAGGGGGGAGGAGGAGGGAGGAGGGGGGGGGGGAGTACGCGGCTCCGCAGAACAACACGGTCGGGCTCCCCCCCCCTCCCTCTGCGCATGCTCCGTGTCTCTCTCTCTCTCTCTCTCTCGCTCCATCAGCGGAGACGACAACGGTCTCCCGGTTAGCGCGTGCGAGGGGGAAAAAAAAAAAAACAACAACCTCGTCCCCGGTGCACACCGAGTCTCCGCGCGTCTCCCCCGTAACCCCCGTCCGGACGAGCTCCGGCAACGCGCTCACTCACCTCGTTTCTCAGCGGGTCCAGTTTGTAGACGGACTGTAGCTGATTTCGTAGCCGCATCGCTATGGCCATCGGACCTTGCTCCGCCATCTTTGGGAATTATGCTAACTTCCGGGTAAACCGGAAGTGACATTTTAATGCAACGCTGAGAGGCGCGAAGCTGCGAAATATAATCGGGGGGAGGAGGGGAGGGGGGGGGGGTGAAAAAAAATAATAGATAAGTAATATAACAAATAAAAAAGCTACCTCACCTTAACATGTGTTTTTCAGAAACATGTTGTCATGCTCACACAGGATTTTTCTATTGGATTTGTAAATAAATAAAAAAAAAAATAGATTTTATATTTACCTCTTAGTTTTGGTTTAATGTTTTTATTTATTTTTTATTTTCTCTAGTCCAACACTAATTCATCTTTCAGTCGAGGATGTGTTCATTTCTTTCAGTCAATGGTTCATCCACGTGTCAGTCTGGATTCTGGGCAATAGAGGGCACTGCAGGCACACACTTCACTTAGTTTGCAGCTTTTTGCATCTGCTAATATTCATTTAAAATCACATAAAACATTATATTTCTATTATTATTATTATTATTATTGTCTAATTCTGTTGGATTAAATATGGAAATCTTTTTACGATTAAATCATGTAGTGTAGTTGTACAGTATGTTAAAAGCCTGCTGATAAGGTGTATAAATATATTTGGGACTGGTCCAGACGGACATGGGGGGGGGGGGGGGGGGGGGGTGGTATATGCGAAAATGAGCTCCAGCAGAGAAGGTGAAATGTGGTGTAAACACCACACAATGTGTGAAACCACAATCCTCACCGACATACAGAACATGGTAGGTGTTGTAACCTGAGTCCTTTGACTACAGACATCATGGAGGGCGGGCTGACCTTCGCCTCTGCACACAATCCCATTAGGTCATGGTAAATCATGGCAGACATTTTGATGTATATGTCATTAATAATAGGCAATCAAAAAGTGAAAACAAAAAAAATATGCTGAAACAAGTAATGTTGTGTCACTTAAACAACAACAAAACTAAAAACAAAAAAAATTGACATATTGGACTTTTTAAATGCTCAAAAAAGCTTCTTTCACACAAAAGGAAAATTGTTTGGAAAACTTGAAGTAAAACAACTGCTGAACTGAGATTAATTGGCTTCACGTGTCTGATCTTTCTAGTAGTGACCCTTTCTTTTAGAGGAAAGCTTGTGACCGAAGTGTTTGAACCCACAGACTGTTTTTTTTTTTTTTTTTTTTTTGGGGGGGGGGGGGGGGGGGGGGTTGAACGAGTCCTTCTCTCCCTCTAGTCGAACAACAACCATCGAGGGTCTCTTGACAAAAGAACTGAACCATCAGCTCAGTGGCTCCCAGTGGATAACTGAGGTCGTCCTGGGCAGCACCCAGACCTATAAATATATGTTTAAATACGAGTGAATATGAATCAGGGTGTCGAAATGAAAGAGTATGTGGGCTCGGCAAACATTTCCCCAGATAATCATGAGGCTTAAATCAACAGTTTGCATTGTTTTGTGATGTATTTTTTTGGTATATAATGAGACATCTTATGCTTTTATAACTGAGGTTTGGACCCAGACGTGGGCTACAACCAGTTTATTTTTCCACAAATTACCGACTGTGATTTACTTACGAGAAGAATGAAAAGTAATAGCTTTGTGGAAAAATTAATTTTCAAATGGGGGAAAAGAAAATATATTCTCGGTTGCGGCGGCATCTGAATGAGCGTCTGCCCTGTTTGAACAGGTCGTCTTATTGGTATTACATGTGGAGGTCTCCTTGATCCCTCCCAGAGGGCTTCCAACCTGTGGACCACCCAAAAGCTGCAGCCCCAAACAAAGACTCGCCCCTCATTCATCCTTTTGTAATTTCCCAGTGTAATGGAATGACTGGCAAGTTTGTCTTATTCCTACCACCTCAGTGACTCTGCAGCAGCTGAAACGGCTACGTGCAGGCCATTTATTGAGACTGTTAAATCTAGCATGAATGCTTTGTTTAGGGGTGTTTATCAGTGATAATTAAGACTCAGAATTGATGCAGTTTTCTTTGGGGTTTTGACATATATTTTCTGAATGACTCCGAATTGGAAGTGCCCCGTAAAGTTGACTTGTAAGCACAATATAAAATCTGACAAAGCTTCAGTCATTGTTGGATTTCCATTCATCCTTTTCTGAAGGGAAAAACTTGTAAGACCTTGCACACTGGGATTTTTAATTCCTCAGATGAAAAGACAAGCGCTTGTCAGCTGGGTCCAAAATCAGACTCAAGTCAATATAAATTGGAAGATAGAAAAAGAAAAAGGCACAAGCAATATATTTTCATTCTTGGCAGCCTTTTTGAGTGTGAAGAACCGTTGTGATCAGTCTCGCTTCGCCGAGCCTTCATAGTCGGGCCTTGTGTCCCCCATGCTGTCTGCCATTTCCTCTTGCCATGTTAACGTCTTATCTGCTGGGTCTGCGAGGTCACTGCTTATCTGATTGACAGAGCTTTGACTCCACGCAATATCCAAATAACCCGAGGGGCCTGGAGGCGCAGCGGGATCACAGCGTGGCAAAAAAAAAAATCCACCGGTCGGGATAGCGAGAGTGAGCGAGTGAAGAGAGAGCCAACGTGGAGGGAGAAGATCAAGACGAGGCCTTTCATTTATGATGTCAAAAATCGTGGACAATAGATCCAGTATTTTCATGGAGTGTCTGCAAATCTGACAGATATTTCTCCAGTCCTTCACTTTATATTTTGAAATGATTAGTTTATCTGAGGGATCCAACACCTGCCAGGATCACAAAGACGGCGCTCTTGTGAAGAACTTGAGGATTATATACCATTGGATAAATGTGACAGATTTTTTTTTTCTGATGAATGGATTTGGATATGTTAACTATTACTCCACCTAATTAAATCATGCGTAAAGGAAACTCCTTTGAACCGTAGAGATCTGAATCAACTGGAAACTCACAGAGCTGATAGAGACCCCATTTACCTCTGTCCTGGACACCCTGTGCTAAAACTACCCTGCAATGGGAATCTACAGCCATGCCAAAAAGGAGGCCCCTATCCCACCCCTGCACCCACCCCCCACCCGACCTCTCTCCCTCTCTCTCCCTCTCTCAGAGCAATCAGAGCATGCAGGGGTGGACTGCAGCTTTTGTCTCCTTTGCTCCAGCAATTGGCCACCAAGTGGCAAGCTAATGACGAGAGCCCTCTTGGAACGGCTCCAGAGCAGTACAGCTTGTGCTGCTTGATGTGCGAGGGCATAATGAATGATGTAGGGCAAGCCCTTAGGCCTCCCCCCTGGCACAAAACTCTCAATATCACCATCTGAGTCACTTTTGAATACTGCAAAAAAAAAAAAAAAATACATGCACGGGAATTTTGCTTCGCTGAGAAAATGTTGCCAAGATGTGCTGACAGAGTCACAGAAGTGCACAGCATGCACTGAAATAGACTGCACTGAATAAAAAGGATCAAATAAAGTGGAAAAAAAACAACAACAACACTGCTGTGAGGCATCGAATGTGTCTGTGCATGGAGATTGTGCATTTGGTTATCAGAATAGCTGAGTAGAGAGAGCGCGACAACTTGATCCCTTTTGTTCATTTCTGTTTATTTATCCGTTTGTTTGACACAGATGAACAGTTAAACTGTAAATGCAGCTTAAAAAGCACTTTGTCATCACATAAGAAAAATCATGCAGCAACAGCAGTCTGCTGAAGTCCAAAATGAACAAGGACCACTTAGGCCCAATCCCATTTCCCATCCCATGGCCCTGTCCCTTGTTTAAAGAAGACACCTCTGCTGGGTACTGGCCTTTCAGAACGGAGCTAGAAGGTAAAGGGCTTTAAAAAAATTAAAAAAAAAAAATGGTAGACCACACGTTGCATCAACAGTATCCCAAATTCACCGAAATGATTCTATTAATAAGTTTGTAAGTGTCAGGAACTTGATTATTACATTTGTGGAAATATACAGTATGATATGTATTTCAACGCATCCACTATTAATGCTCACAAACAAGACTTCATTTTCAGTTCGTCTTTCACCCCTCCATTTTACCCCCTGCATCTTAAAACACTGCGTTTTGAGGGCCAATTGGAGGGCTAGATGACCACTACCCCTCGATACCGAAAAGACACGTACCCTGCTTGGACACGTGCAAAACGGAGGGACAGGGCCAAGCGGGGTGGATTGGGATTGGGCCTTAATAGACATGCAAAGAAATGAGCAGAGAGGATGACAAACAAAGTCATGTTTAAATGTTTGATGTGAAAAATCCAACAAGAAATGAAATGCCGCTCACGGAGAGCTGAGATTCTGGAGTGTCACATCCGTCCAGCTCCATCCTTTAGTGATACTTCTGATCATTATCATATAAATCTTCGACATCATCTGTTTGCTGCGTGCCTCTGCTACACTGGAGTAAACATACAAATGTTGAATGAATGATTGTGGCACTCACTCTGTTTTGTTTTGTTGAAATTAGAATTTCTTGCTCTGACAAACCGAATAAATACATTAATGAACAATAGAGTCTTTTCCACATTTTATTATCTGTGTCAAAGATGCTTTGAAAACTGTAGTCCACAAATAATGAATGACACGATTGAAAGATGCTGAGATAAGATTAGTTTGCCAATAAGAACGAGTTAGCCCGCAGTGTCGGAGGAAAAGAAAGCCCCGTATTAAATCTTATTAATGTGGCACAATAGAGCTCTGTCTGTCATCTATTGAATTTTCATTACTCGTGTGTGTGTGTGTGTGTGTGTGTGTGTGCAGCTTTGTGGAAAGTGTATGTGTGCGCTCAGGCCTGCGTGGTATGTCTGTGTCAAGCGCACAAACTGCAGTGAGCCGTGATAACTTTCAAGCATCACGTTGTTTCAGGATGATTAAAAGACTTTGGCTTTTTTGCTCCAAACGGGGCATAAAACAATAACGTTTAAATAGTAAACTAGTAGAAAAAGGAATTTAAAAATCATGTAAAATAATTCAAATAATATCAGACTGACTGTTGACACAAGTTGAAACCCCTTGAAACCTAAAGAATTTCACATTTTTAGAGGTAGAAATTAGCAGTTAAAAACCCGAACTGCTCTAAAATGTTTTTTTACAGCCTCCTTAAAAAAAAAGCAAAAAATGGTTTTCAATTCATTTAAATTTTCAATTCTGAGGAGCTTTAATGTCGCGAAAGTAAAAACTAAATGTTGCTAAAGTATGAAAATGCCGTCTGTCCAAATATTTGAGCAGTGCACAATAACAGAAATATGAATACTAACACACATTAAGCTTGATGTATATTCATCGTATATATATTATACAGTGTATTTCATGCATGTGTCTGTGTGTGTTAGTGAATGGGTGCATGTGCTGTGTTGATACCGTCGCTTTCTCCTTGGAATGTTTTTTTTTTTTGTCTTGTAAATTTTAAGGTTATTGAGCTCTTTAAAATCTGAAATTTAGTGCCTCTCTCATGTGCACACACACACACGCACACACACACACACACACACACACACACACACACGCACACACACACACACGCACACACAGTCATGCAAAGATGAGATGATTTGTTGCTTGTTCTCATAATCCACACTCTGATAAGCGTATCATGTTATTTATGGAGTTGCATCACTGAGAACTTCAGTAGCTTTTGTGAAGCCATAAATTTCAATCGACCGTCAGCTTCAGATTTTCACGATATTTTTCATCTCTCACGTGATGTGATGAAAACGTTGCAAAGCCTGCTGAGTTCATTCACGCCAGCTCCCCAACTCCGTCTTCCCCCAAGACGATGTCTCTTTGAAACTTCCAAGACCCACAAAGAGCCGAGACCCACTCGCTCCTTCTTGTCATCTACTGTATCTGCTCCCGAGCAGGGAGGTGCACGCTCACTTATCACGCAGCCGTCTTATCTTCATGGGCATTTAAGAGAATGAGGGCGAAGGGATAACAAACTCAGCAGAAAGGAAGCGCTGTCTAATTCCTCCAAAGAAGGGTGCAGGCTGGCCGGGTGCCGCCGTTACAAACCGTTCACAACAGGCTACATTCACAGGACTGAGATGTTGGATTTTGTCAGTATTGTATCAAATACAAACACATTTCTCACATCTTTCCTCGGCAATATGATCGAGTTTTGAATTCTTTCTTTTACAGAGTCTATCGTAATTTATAAAGTAACTTTTACATCAAAAGCACTAACGCATGCGTAAAGATGCACATGTAGACACTGGAGCACAGAGGTCATGAAACGTATTCATGCAGAAGCTTTTATTGTTGTTTATGGTACTCACGCAGCTCTCCAACGCTGTAACATTGATTCACTTAGCTGAGCTCCACCAAACCAGCTGAATAAGCTTCTTTCATGTGAACAATAACAGATTAATACACACACACACACACACACACACACGCTCAACCAGCAGCTTGCAAGCTACCTGTTAGCACTAAAGGGAGACTGCAACTTGGTAAATATGAATATGATAAACACATGTTTTGCATTCAAAAAGCCACCGTTGCAAATATTTTATGACACATTTCGGCACTAAAACACAATATTTTAGCACTAAAAACGCTAAATGTAAAACGGAGTGTTACACAAGTGAGATGGGTCACACAAACCTGAAGAACTCTACATTGGTAACACCAACAAATGTACATTTTTGCATTCAGTGGAGTTGTAGTATCCCAAAATTGAAAAAGGAACAACAGACTATAAAAGAATCTTTATTCATCGCTAGTTTGTAGTTTTCGATGTCATTAGGAGCACTTCGGTTTTACTTCTTACATCTACAAAAATATCAGTATAAGTCCTCTACGACCAACTAGACCTCAGTCTTGAAACACGGTGGATCTGTAACACCAGCTTGCAACATTCAGATAAACGCACTTCAAAGCATTACGGTGCTCCAAGATGCCTCCGACAATATGTGTGTGTGTGTGCGTGTGTATTTGTGTAAGATAATGGTGATCCTTTGATGCCCGAGAGCGATTTGGTTTGAGCTTTTTTTGCGCATTATTTCCTTTCTGGCCGCCTGTAAAGAACTTTGATGAAGGACCAAGAAGAGAAGACCCTTATTGCCTGCACTTACTGTGTCAATTGTTTTGGAGACTTCGCCCTCCTCTCATCTTCCTCTCCTCCCGTCGTACATGCAGGCAGTCTTTCATCTATCTTTGCCATCTTCTTCTGTAGCATGCGACTGCTGAGATCGCACAACCCGCCGCGCCACCACCACCACCACCGCCTTCGGGAGGAAGCAGCCTGTCTGCAAGAGCCGTCTCTATGACGATCGGCGTCCACTCTCACTAGACACACACACGGGACGAGATGATGAGTGTTGTGTTTACCGTACACATTCATAACACACGCATACGATATGATTCAAAGGTAACGACGGCAGCGACTACACATTTAGAAACATTGGACGTCTGCAAGTTAAAGATATTACCATGTATTCATCCGGTTTGCGTTCTCTCTGGAGGTGTTTGGTTACGTTTCATGTGAATTATCTACCCATGAATGTAGCTATCTTATGGGTCAATTCTGAATAATAATACTTTCGTGTGAAAAATTCTCCGAAGGGTCCCCACTCATACCAACAACCTCTAGTATCAGGGTTTTCCGTGTGGAACGATATTTCCCCGACTCTGTCTGAAGCTGCAGTTAAAAGTCTCCTAGTGTCGACTGCACTCATGGTAGCAGCTTTTACCCCAAATTTTTCCCACCTTGAAAATTTAACCTGAAGGTGGCGCTAGAGGAAAACTCAGGGGATCTCAAAAGTGATGACAATTAATCCTCTGGAGGAATATGAATGTCTGCACCACATTTGATGGTAATCTGTCAAATCTGGTCAGAAAACTGGATCGTCTTGGAAATGTCAAGAAATCACCACGTCAATATATTTTATTTTTATTTATCTTCTACGATTGTGTTTCGCTTTCTGGAAATCCATAAAAATTTGTCCAGATATTTCAGTCTGGACTGAAGCAGCGGACTAACAAGCCGCCATCGCTCGAGACGAGCTGCCAGCAGGTCTACAAATATATGATGGTCAGTGTCTACTAAAGTTTGGGAATAGTGGACATTTTTATGGTGATGTTCACAAATTTTCATACAGGTCTGCTTGTTTTGCATAGTCTGTAAACAGTACTTTGAGTTTAGATATATGCCGTAAAAACTATTTCAAAACAAAGATGCCAAATGAATTCTTACTTTCTGCCTGAAATGTCACCTTAAATTCTTGGTCACCATTATGTGCAAAAAAAAACCCCAACAGAGCCGGGACTCTAATTCCTCCCAAAATTAAGAAATTGCTGAAGGCTGTACATCATTTTTTTCAGGTCGTGCCGAAGAAAGCGGCTGCTCGGAGTAATTACAGGGAATCAAAGACTAAGTGGTGCAAGATCAAAGGAAGGCATTCTTCTGTAATCCTGGGGTGTTGCAAATCTTTTGTAATCTGGTTGCTGCGTTCCACCAGTGTTTGACATCTATTTACTGTATAAAAAAGGAACGGTGCCATCAATTACTGGCCTGCTAGTGCTATTGTTTACTTTTGCCAAGCCCTGAGTGCCGGGGCCTGCTTTGTGAAATATAGATTTCCCCTCTCCCCTGTTTACTCTCCGCAGTCAAAGGTGTGCTGTCTTGCTTGCCCTTGGCTTTGGGTTGGGGGTTGTCTGGCTGCTCCGTGGTCTGTGATGTAGGCTCAGAGATTAGCAGGGATAGAGTTTTGGCGGCTCGCGGGTTTCGCGTGTTTGTTCAGCGCTGAGATGTGGAAACTTGACATGTCCTTGTCCATCAACTGACTGCAGGTACCGCACGATCTGAGTGTAGCCAGTACTTTGAGTAAAATTGTTATTTCCGGGACAATCTGCTGAAATAGTCTCACTTATTTATGCTTTTCAAATAGTTAAATATGCAATTATTTAAACATCTTCAATGTCTCTTCAAATCCAGGAAGTGACAATGTTTTTGCTGAGTTGTTTTTTTTCTCCCTAACCCCATTCTTGTTCTTTCTCCTAACGCTTATTTACTAACCCCAACGACGTGTTTTAGCTATAAGTTTAATTTTCCTGTAAATCACATGGTTCTACACATGCAGAAGGTTTCATTTTCGTCCACTACAGGAAAGCGTGTAACTTTCACGCCTGGACAGGCCAAAGCGTGGCTATTTCACATTTTGCTGTGATACCAGATAACATAACTAGATGAATGTTTACTTCTTTCAAGAAAATTTTGAATTTTGCTTTTCCTGGCTGTAGTCAGTAAAGAGTCAACAAAAGAGTAAAAGTTACTGTAACATACAGAAAAATCAGGTAAATATTAGATGTCTGAAATTACCAATTAACTGTAGCAGAAAACTAGTTATTTCCTGATTTCTTTCTGTTCATTATCTCATGATGTTTTTGAGTTCCTTGTTGCATATCATTCCCATCTTCTGTCTATCACAGCAGACATTTTAAACGGATCTTAAGAAGAATGTATTTGGCTCTGTGGATATGCAGACATATAATCACAACATTGTGGATGTAGATCTGTCCTCTGATCCTCGTTGCATGTCATCTGTGTCTCTTTAAGTGATCAGCTGTTTCTTTTATTTGATATAGAAACTGTGGGGAGGGGGGGGGGGGGTTGCAGGAAGACTCAAAAGATCAAAGATGGCAGTCTTCTTAAACCTGGAGTCAGCCCGGGTGTACCTATTGTCTGGTCATATTCTTCTCGGTCACAGCTGGCAGACGCGGAGGTTTGGCGAGGACAACCAGTCCAGTGCACACATTTCTCCACTAATGGAGAATTTGTGAGTGAGCGACTTTAAGGTGGGTGGATCAAAGATATGATGTGATTAAAGGAGAACTAAAGAACGCTGTTCCATGTGAAAAAAGTGGACAAGGGATTCTTTCAGAGGCTTCTATTACTTGTTTTTTTTTTTTATATGGTAAGCCTCACTGAGCATTGGCTCACAGTGAAGGAAGCGACTTTATAACGAAAACGCTCCCTTATTCAATATGTCAGACAAACAAAGAAGTTGAGAATAAATGGTGTTTAGTGGGAATTATTATGTTTTTAGTTGTTGTTTTTTTTAAAAATCCTCAGCCTTAGCGCTTGCTGCTAACCAGCTACTTGAGCCATTTATAGAGACTTGTCAGTGGATTGCCAAGATCAGTCAATCAACAGGATTAATTTACTTTAATGTTATTTAATGGCAAGTTATTGCTTCCTTTCCTGCTCATAGTGTTGTATAATTATTTGCTGCAACCAAAGAAAATGAGAGAAGAGTGAAAATCTAAATAACACTTGAAAAATATCTAAGTAAGCAATTTAAGAATGCAATAAGGGTGCATTAGGAATTAGGCCAATAACTAATGCTCCCTGTTAAAGCTATCAGTTAGACCAGTCGTTCCCAGTTTGTCCTGGCATATGATCCTTAAATGAACAAACATGATTAAATATTAAACATAAGTATGACCATTCAAGTTATCTTTCTCACATCGTGTCATTTGAATATTTCATTTCTCTGAAGATGTGGAGATGTTTAATATTTCACAATTGAGAGAAAAGTCAAAAACATTTACCCTTTTATGTGAGAGAGAAACATGTTCGCCTCTTTCTTATTCTTTAAATCATCAACGCATCAATCATGTTTGCATCACCACCTGACCTATATGCTGCTATATCCTGCACACAGCGATCAGCTTATGAATGATTATGGAACGGTCCTGAAATCCCATCTGGATCTGTGAGCGGCACCTGTCACCTGTCCCACTAAATTATCCCTTAAATGTGCCTCATGAGCCTTTACTGACACCAACCAGCCACCTCTCAACCTATCAATACTGAGAGTGAGTATGTTCATTCATGAAACATGATGTCATCCGTAGCAACAAGGTCGGCCAAGCAGCTTTGTGGAAAGCTCTTCAAAGGAAACTTTTGCCATTTAGCAAGACTCTTAGTGGTAACATAAGATCCTACGTGAACGTGATCTTTACAGAAAACAAGAATTATATCTAAATGAACTCATCCTTAATCAACCGAACTTAAATCAAGCTGCATTCTTGTTTAATCAAACATCCCCAATCAGCGCGCCTCCTGTGAGAACTTCGATAAGACGGAGAAGCCACGTCCGCTGAAACTCGAGTAAATCTCCTCGACTGGGTGCCGAATCATCTGTAGGTGGTCTAATCATCTCAGGTCCCCACCAGGACTCATCCTCGCTGACTTCACTTGACTCCGACGCACACACACACACACGCACACATATGTGGTGCTGCTGACCCAAGAAGACAAATCAGAAAAGCCTCGGGGCTCGGCCTGCCCGACCAAAGGGATGAGGTCATCCGACAGAACCTAATTTTCCTTCAAATTGCACCTCTGATCAGTGCGGTGTTTCCTGCAACAATTACACTGACCCCAAGTCCTCATTAGCAAATAGTGTGGAGGAGGAGGAAGAAAAAAAAAAAAAAAAAAAAAAGGACAAAGACCACTTGGTTTGTGAAGAGCAGGATGTTTAGTCCAGAGAGAGAGAGAAGCAGCGGCTCCCTTCGTGTCTTGAGGCGTCTTCTCAACATCACCTTTTGATTAGTGATTGTTGGGTCCTGAATCATGTGCTGGAAGTCTGAAGATGAAAGTGCTTTCTTAATATGGTGGTCACGGTGCCGCGTCCCTCACAAGAAGTCCGTTTACATTTTTTTGACAAATGGAGAGACTGATTCCAACAAGAGATTCCTGCCATTTAAAAGAACACCCACAATCAGGAATCTATTTGTAGACATGAAAGCACAACTCTTTTTTTTTAAAGTAGTGTATTTAAGCTGTTTGCTATTTATGGGTCTTGTAAGTTGAATCACCTCCAGCATACCTTTTCACTGTAGTTTTTTTTCCCCTTCAATATGAGGTATTTGATGAAAACATGCTACACACGTTTTACATGAAACTACAACATGCATATTTCTCTATAAAAACAAACAAACACACACACGGGAAGCCTCTTTTTTTTTTTTTTTTTTTTTTTTAAAGAGAGTATACAGCGGGCATCTGGGAGGTCAGATGCAGGACAACTATGGTACCATGTGTTTATAATTTTGTAGCCGCAGTAGCAGCATGGCTAACTGGCAAAGTTAGTATGAAGTTTTTACATAAGATGAATAAGAAAGATCTGTAACCTTGCGTCTGTGCTATCCTCTGCATCACTTCTGCTTTCCCACGCTGTCAAATCACTCATTCATAATGTTGTTGTCACCGTATTTGCCGAATGATCTCTGTGTCGCATTTGAACCAATCAATTTCTCATCACTGTTCTTTAGAATATCATCGTAATTTTGTCATTCTGCCTCTCAGTTCTCCTGAATCGTGAACCCCTCCTCCAACACCTGATATGTCTGGTTTTCCAGGGAAAACCTTCACTGAAGTTCCCATCAGTCATCTCCGATCTCCCCTCTCCCCAACCGGTCGAGGCACCTCTGAGCCTGGTTCTGTCGGAGGTTTCTTCCTGTTCAAAGGTAGTTTTTACCGTCTTGCTGTAGGAGGTTTCTCTTCCTGTTAAAAGGAAGTTTTGGCCTATTTCCTACATCCATCTATACCAAGCGACATCTCATCATCATGACTTAAAAAATTATTTTCCACTCTTGATGTCTCCTTATTGACCTCCTTATTGACCGGGTGGTCGATCACTTTGTCCATACTGAAATAACTCAACTATTAGACTGGGTTTAAATGGGTGACATTTCCCCAGTGGATAAATCCTATTGACTTTGGTGATCCCTTGACTTTACCTCTAGCACTCTTAGCGGGTCATAATTTTCACTTATGCAGTAACATTTTCTCCACATTCAATTGACGCAAACCAAATAAACTATAACAACTTGATCCCCTGACTTTTAATCCAGCTACTTGATTGGGTTAATGTCTCAATTCATCCAAAACTTTGGTTTATGACCTGTGCAGAGATATAACTGCATGAGTTTTGGGCCGAGTACAAGGTGATCTGTTAAGATGGACAGTTTGGCAACGTAAGAGCTTGATTCATCCCCAGAACATGGGGGCCCTACAAGTGAGAGCTGGAAACTGTTGTAATTCATTCATGTTGCTCCAGGCCAAACGGCTCCCACTTGAGTCAGTATGATCTACGAGTGTCCGTGAGCCCCAGACACATGTAAATGTACACCGCACTAATTGGAGCAGCAACAGTCGGGGGGGTTTAAATCAGCGGTTATATCACCAGTTGTTCCTCAGAAGACGGGAGAAAGAAGATTCTGAGATTATATTATGGTTTGTTTCAATTTCTCCATTTCATATCTGTTTGACTTTGTGTCTTTTTTTTTTTTTAACTTTTGTCCTGTTTTATTTCTCGTGTTACATTTAAAGATGCTTAAAAAACATTTCTGTAGCAGCTGGAAGGAAAGACAATAACATTGCTTACCAGGATATTGAACTTGGCCAAAACAGACATGATGCTATTTACATGAAATTACAAAAATTATGTATTTTAACCCAAAACCTGACCTTTACCACATGGTCTTTAGAGCCTAAACCTAAGACACCTTGTTTTTTACACTGAGGCGACACAAAATATGATACTGGCACAGTATTGTCCAGTGGACTGACACACTTTGGCTTGATATTGGTTTCCTATAACAGTGAGGATGCATAAGAAAAACAACCTCTAAACAGCAACAACTCCAAACCATGCATTCATAAGAGCCGAGAAGAAGGTAGGCAACAAACTGCAAGGAAATTCAAACACTTCTTCCCAGCATAACTTGTCAGGTGACGTTTGACCATCCATGATGTCAGAGGAACTAAATTAGCTGGATGTGCCATGCAGTAAAAAAAACGCTAAAGAGCTGATCTGGCAGCCTTGTGGCAAAAACCTGGAATTACAATTTATCTGACATTCGCTTGGCAGAAAAAACTTGCAAGGCAATTTTAGTCAATGTATGCCTTTGTTAGATAGCTGCCAGAAAAGGGAACACACCCTCTAAAAAAATATTGTGTATACTGCAAATTATTCAAATTTTGTCCAATAAGATTAAAGTTTTTAAGTGCTGTATCAGGCCTTCAAACAGGGATTCAATGCTGTATCACTGTCAAAGAGCTCCTGCGTCCTTACCAGTATTTTAGACAGTTTGTTTTCTTTATGAAGAGGATTAGTGTCCCAACCTGACAACTGTCAAATTCTTCTTATCTTCTTTTTCCTGTTGTCCTCATGCTTCATTTTCTTGTTCTTCACCACAACAAACTGAGAGCACTCTCTATACTCTCTCATCTCAACTCAGGATTCAGAATCGTTCCATTACTGCAAGGCACCATCCAGAACTGGTGCAAGAATTTTGACACTCAAAATATTTTGCTGTCCTGATTACTGCCTTATTGTTCATCTCTCATAGCGTCACTGGGTCGAGACTGCTCTCTGACAGAATTCGCCCCAAAAATGTACACCACCTGTCAAACACAGCATGCTTTCATTTATCTTTACTGTGCAAACGTGAAACCATAGGATAGACTGTCATATCAAAATGGGTGGGGATAGATTAAGTATTTGACCTCTGCTAAGGAAAATATCAACATATTTCGTGCGTGATCTTGCGCTGGCTGCCACGCTCATCAATGAAAAGTAGAAACTCTCACCGTTTGTTTAGATGACGTCGAATCCGGTGTTTCTGGTTCCGTTTGATGTCCAAAGGTTGTGTTAGCTTGCAGCTAATGCAGCCCATACATGAACCATACCTCAATGACAAAACATGTTGGAGAAGTTGTCCAGACTGAAATGATCAGAAAGAACGTTATAGAAGACAGACACGGGGGTTGTCTTGGAGAGTTCGACACACCCTTTGGGTCAGCTGAGCCTTTACATCAAGCTTACGATGGGTAAATATGTAACTGGAGATAAGAGGAATGATGTAACCCTTCTCCGTATCAAATCTGCAACTGCATTTGAATTTTGTAAATATTTTCAACGCCCCGATGGAATTTTTCCAGCTGGTGTGGTGCTATGCGCATGCCATTGGAATGTTATGTAATTCTTGTGTATCTAAAGTCATACTATTTCAATAGCCGCACATTTTCAGTGAACTCCGAAGCTTACTTGTTGTGTTCAGACCGAAAGCAAAGTGAATTTTTGCCTCGTGTTACTTGCGCAAGTACCACCGCTAGAATTCGTGTCCTTTCGCGTCGGCCAGCACGAATTTGCGGACACTTGCGCCTTCTTTGCGTCGACCTTTTTACATAATTGCTCCGTGGTTATAAACATAATTTCCTCCGTGTGTTCCTGAGATATCACGTTCGTGAGAAGGGGACATTGTAAGGTCACTTTGACCTTGACCCCTGACCCTCGAAAATCAAATCTGTTCATCTTTGTGACGAGGTAAACTTTTTTTTGCCAATTTTGAAGAAATTCTATCGATGCATTCTTGACATATTGTGTCCATGAGCCTGGGACGTACGTACAGACAACTCGAAAACACAACCACTCCGGCAACGTCAGTCGCCGGCAGGGGGGCATAATTAAATTGAGAAGCATTGAAATGTAGTTTTGACAACGTTACCTTTCTGTGATAATGCAGGGCATTTTGCCATTACAACTGCAATACAGTGCCAAACTATGAGCAATGACTCATTTTGTACTCAAGCCATGTGCCAGATAAACCAAAAGCTCTGAAGAAATTCAGACACTAGGATCCCTCTTCATTTAAAACCAATGCTAAAGCCTGACTGCTAACTCGCTTAGGAGCAGCATCAGTGTGGGTCAGTTGTGTATATTTGCAAATATGTCATTTTTCTCCTCAACAAAACCTAAAGCTTTGTCGAAGCAGAAAGCGTGAAGCCTCTTATGTAAGTGAAGGTGAATCATCCTCATTGGCCGAGGTCGGGGATCCGTTTTTTTCTAGTATTAAACAGACCTTTCACACCACGTCCTTCAAAAAGTCAAGTAACTCCATTCCAATACACAGGCAGGACTTCACGCACAATAAAATCTATGACTTTAAATGATGAGCTATTACAATGGATAAAAAGTTAGACAAAGTATTTAGTAGCAGTCCCTGAACTCGTTTGTTAGCCGCTCGGTTTTTGTGGCCACTTTTCCTCTGTGAAATATACTTGGCTTACAACGATCATAAACTGGCAAATGTCTGACAACTCTTTACAAAAGTGTTGTTCCTGTATTGCTTTTCGACACTGCAAATAGTCTCTGACAAAAAAACAGTTCAAATGTCTAAATGACTTGTCATAGCTGAATGCATGTGCCATGTTTCAGTCAGTCATCTCGTCCAACACGTAAACTTAGTCCTACGTGGCAAGCCGACACCACTTTTGTGCACTTTCCAAATTGTTTTTATTCTTTTTCTGTACGACTGACACATCAGCTGGCTGGGACGCCGATCAGGTGCCTCCACACATGCTCGTGCTTGCTCCCTGACACGCGTTGAAGCCGCGCTGCCAGCAAAGACAGCGGTGCTGTCACTGCAGACACCTCAATAAAAAAAAAAAAAAAAAAAAATTTGCAAATAGTTTGCCAGCAGATATGTGATGGCTCGTTGGCGGAGTCACGGGGCTTTTGTGGTTCAACGAGAGGCGACTGAATCCAGTGAGTGTGATAGAGGAGGAGGAGGAGCAAGAGAGAATTTGCGTCCATATAAAAGTAGCACGCACAACCAAGATGGAAATGAAAATGCTTGTTTGAGACAAAGGATTTTTAACAACAGAGAAGGCAACACTTTGCAATTTTCTTCGTGTCGTTATGCAATGCTTTATGTGATTATCTCTGGAGGTTGAGGAGGTTTTTCTTGGCATTTCATGGCTTGAGTCACGCACACACGCAAAACACACAGGTTTACCACCTTTTTTTGAACTAATCGACAATGGGTTTGATGAATACAAATAAAACAACCCTTTTAATACCATTTTAAATTAAAAAAACAAAAAAACAAGTGTCTTGATATCAAACACTATAGAAAAGACAATAAAGAACTGTTTCCCAGCTCTACAGTGACTTCGACTGCCTTGTTGTTCTTCACTCTGATGGGGAAAAAAAAAAGTCTGTCTTGTGTTTTTGGAGATCACACTTCTGTAGCCCGGCAGACCCAAATGAACGGTAACGGTCTAACATCTACGTCGCCGTTCCAGATAAAAGTATTCGCAGGACACTCGGGGAGACGACATCCACTGCCACCCAAGGGCCGAAACGGATGACTCAGTATTTCTGAGCATCAAAGCCGCAGAGTGCAATGTGGCGTCTGACCTGCGAGGTCGCTGGACTCCATGACATCAGACCCAGTATCACGTCATGGTCAACCTCAGCCCCCTGAGTGCTAATTAGCACCAGACAGAGGGATTACGGACAAAGCTCAAGGCATTACCATTCATCACAGAGCAGCTTAGTTTGTTTATTTGCAGATGTAGACGAGAGAATAATAACAGATTGTGCAAATTAGCGGAAAGAAAACCCAAGGGATGTATGAATTAGCAAATAAAATGGTGGGTAAACTTAGCGTAGGAGCTTTCGCCGTCTGCTGCGCGGCCGCTGATTGCACCGCAGCGCCGGCATTCCCGTGCAGGGTCGCTCTCATGTGACCGAGCAGTTCCTTGAAGTGTCATCAACCTTTATGAGTTAGATGGGCCCCGAGCAGAGTGCTTAAAAGCTTCGACATAAAAGAGACAATGTTTGCTTTGCTGCCTTTTAAATGGACACCGCGAAAGAAAAAGAGAAATGGTGAAAAAAACAGATGCGGCTGACTCGTGGTGGATTTTTTTTTTTTTCTCCAAACAGTGAACAACAAGTCCTCCCTGTGCTTTTAAACATGAATTAATGGAGATTCCAGGCGTGTTTTGAAGTCTGCCTGCGACGCCTCGACTCACCGGTGCGGTGGAATTTCGTAGGGGTGCGAGAATCTGGTTGTAATGGGCATTCCAGCGCAGCAACATTACCACTATTTCCCAACAATCAATCATAGTCAGGGTGCTTCGGGAGGAGTGGAGTGAAAAGAGGCTGCATGAGACTGCATGTGTGGTTGCGATCCTGTCGTGTGCTTGTGAGTGTTTAAACAATAAACATCCAGGAACGTGGCGCAAATAGGTGCTAAAACAAACCTGCAATAGCATCTTGTGTCAAATAAGTTGTTAATACTTATACAATTTAATTTTTTTTTAATTGTTTTTGAATTAAAAAACATTTTTTTGTTCAAGGTCAGTTTGAGAGCCGAGGTCACGAAGGCTGAATAAATATTTTTTTTAAACACCAGATAACCAGTCAAATAGGCTGTACAGTAGATACTCATAGAAGAAGTTATCTCAAGCTGTATGTCATGTAGGACTCAATGAGGGGGAGCAACACTGCCAAGGTTACAGATTTAACTCCCTGTGGGACCACCTCTTTTAAAAAAAAAAAAAAGAAACTTATGCAGTCACTGTACTGCAGCATGTTCTGGTTTAACAGTGCTTTTTTTTTTTCTTTTTTTTTTTACATTTAAACCTCTCAGTCTCATAATGCCAGTAAAAATTCATCGGCAACTTTTCCATGTGTTGGCAAGGATAGTTGTGAAGGTTTTGGTGCTCTTTTCGAAATAAAAGGTGGTTATCATTTATATTTGCAGGAGCCTTTACTATGAAAAACTGTAACTGTGCAAGACTAGGTTAAAACCTAGCATATGGATAAAGTGTGTATGAAATTTAAGAGGGCTTTTAATTTGAAACCGATGCAGAAAGCTGCGTCCTTTTGGCCGACAATACAGTATGTGCACCTGCGAACTGTGTGGTTGACAACTTTGGTCAGCTGCACAGCAACCAGGTGACCAATGGAGTAACTTTATCCCTCAGTCACTCAGTCATTGACCGGACTGGCCCCGCTGTTTCAGTCCAGGCAAAATACTAATTATACAAATAGCTATTGTGTAATGACGATCTTCTACAATCATAACGTAATTTAAAAAGTGGGACAAGGACATCTGCCAGGTGTTTATTGGGTCAAGTAATGAATAGTAGTGACTAAATGACCATGCTCAGACATCTGGTACCTCGTGCCCTCCACCCGAAAAACAGCTTTGTTCTTCAGCCAATAAAAGGAACCACATTGTAGCTGAATCATTAATTTTGCATGATAATACATGACCTTTCTGCTCTCACTCATAAAGTGAGTCATCTGTTGTGATGTGAGTTTGACTCATGCAGAAATCATCTTAAGCTGTGAGACCTGTTGACGTACTGGATAGTAAAGATGTCTGATAAAACACAGGAATGAACAATAAAGCATTTACCATTTAAATTGCTGGTCTATGCACAGTAATACAATACGTGTTCCCCATGCTTAAAGTACACTGCATTGCAATGGTGTCATCTTGCTCTACAATATTGCTACTACGCCCAATAAATAATAGATAACATCTTTTGTTGTTGCAGTAAAATGACTTGCAAATTTGACATAGGTTATGATTTTGAGCTTTTTTTTAAGTAAAGACATGGTTCCAGTTTTATTGTCATTATGTCTTGGGTGTTGCAGTGACCTTTTATCTTTCATAACACTTCAACTCATATTACTCAAAACTACAATTTTGATGTTTGTGCAAAGTAATTTTGGTAAGTAAAACATAAATAAGGGTGCATGCATAATGATGAAGTCTTACAACATTGTTCACTGCAAGGCACTTCTGATATTTCTGCCTTTTCAGTAAGCAGGAGCTTCTGTGATCAGCAAGAAATGGTAAGGATCCCAACAAAGGAAAAACACCAAGTCAGAAGGCCTTCATTTAAGAAGTAATTCCACTTTTGTTCCTCTACAGTGAGCTTATACATTGTCTTTAGGGCCATTTTAGTCAGACTCTTCTGGGGTGATTTTATATTCTGACTCCGCATCCAACTCCCTCCTTGAACTGACATGTTCTTGCTCTTTAGTGCGAGTTCGTACGAAGCATTGAGTTGTTGGGCAGCGCCCGTCTATTTGACAGTGACATTATCCATATGAATCTTTTGACGGCCGGCACATGTGCTCCTTCCCGTCTGATCACTTTCGAGCCGAATTAAAGAGGGAGGCGGATGATGTTGTGAGTCAAAACAAGAGGGCGTTCACCACCGTGCTCCACACATTCTCAGCTAATCAGGAACTGCCCTGCTTGGAGACACAGTGTCCACTGAATAACAGCATGCAGTGATAAGGTCACCAAATTAACTAAAGCTGGAATCAAGATTCTGAAGCCTTTTCTAATCCGTGACTAACATGATTAGAGGGGTTTCCACTCAACATACAGGTCGCTGGAAGAATCATTCTGGGACCCGAACTGCAGCAGACATGAAGAGACAACCAGATTTCACCAGTTTTATTCCAAAATTGAAACCTTAGGATACGAATACAGGCCGCAATCGTAAGAATTGTGATTTGATATTCGGCTTATAGTTTTTCATAGTTTTTTTGGTACACATTGCCAACAATAAAAAAAAAAAATAATAATTTTACACTGTGAGCGTGACTGTAGGTGTTTTAATAATTAGGGCCCAAGCACTGAATGGTGCGAAGTAATTGCAAGATGAAAGTGTACATATCAGCGATCCCCCATTTTGTTTATTATTTGAAGATTACCTGTTGGATGGGTGAGTGGAGGTTTGGGTCAGGAATCGGTGACGTTCTATTTGAGCAAAAATAAGATGCGTAGTGTTCATATCCAATCCCAGTTAGGTACGGTCGCCGAACAATGACCAGCAATAAAGGAAAAAATTATTGGTGTCCTTAGTAAAAGATTGTTGAGATTATTTCAAATCACAATTTAATAAACAAAACCAAAAAAAAAAAATGTGTTTTATACTTGTGGGGAAACAAATGATGATTGGAGTTTTTATGGAAGTCTTCTTGAAATCTGAACCATTCAGCTTCCTTCACACAGCAAACCGCACAAAGAGACGGTGGAAAGTCTGTGAAGTCTGAACAATAAGCAACTCGATTGTGTCTCTTTTCCCAAAGAAAAAAGGGGAACCTCGTCTCTGAGAAAGTTCCATATGAGGTGGCGAGGAGAATGCCACACAGGCTAAAAAAAAAAGGCAAACTGGGGAGAGGAGAGAATACACTTTCTGCCTCCCTCTCCTTGCTCAGTGATGCAGCACCGCGAGCACAAAAGCTACTGTTTGCCAGTGTGTCGAGGAATCCGAGCAGTTGTCTCAATGAGAACGAACTACTGAACGAGAACAAAACAGTAGACACGTATGAAGCTGTTGACAAAATGACAACACACTCACAAATAAAAGGCCTTATATGAATCATGTTTTGATGTGCTTTATATTGTTGGTGATTTTGGAAAGTACTGATAAACAAAGCCATGAGATCTGAAAACGCTCAAATTAATTGTGTTAGAAAGGATTGACAACAGAGAGGGTCCCCCCCTCCCCCCCTCACACACACACAAATATACTGCTTCTTGAGTTTTCTGAGATGTCTGTTTATCAGCGGGATAACAGAAAAAATACTGGTCCGATTTTAATGTAAGTTGGTGGAAAGGTGTAGCATGAACCAAGGAAGGACACATTCAAATTTGGAGCTGATCCGTATCACAGGCTGAAAAAGTTGGATGACACCATTATTGAGGAATTACACCATTTTAAATTCTTTTGTAAGAAATCGCCATCATTATTTATTTTTTGTTAAACAATTTCCTTTCTCCTTTTTATCATTTAAAAAAAAACCTGTTCTTTGAGGCCAGAGTTTCACTGCAAGATGTATTCAGTCCAGCCCAGATCTCATTCCTCATGTCTGTTGAGAACCACACGCACTCCACGATAAATCCTCAATGCTTTATGCTGCTTTTAGGGGAGCATAATTCTTGCGGGCTGGTGGTTTTATCACCCAGTGTTTATCCTGAGAACACATCTTCGCCAGACAAATTTCACATGGGACTAGTGGATGACATTCATCTTCACCGGAGGGAGATCACTCGGTAGATTTGATCCTTTTAACGGTCCTTAACCGAACGTTTCAGTCTGCTGAAAAAGGAGCCCTTACAAATGAGAATCTAATTATCAGACAGTGTCGAGGTGCAAGGTGGGATTAATGGGTTCGACTCTAAGATTTGGCTTGTCATGTAACAATGCATGTATTTCAACAAGTAAGACATTAAGAGATAAGGAAGGTGGCTGATTCGCCTTGGCATTGGGAAGCTGATATCAGTGTTGAAATTATTGTAGCTGTCTTTAGGCCTCAGAACACACACTTAACACAAACATTTTGGAGATTATCAAAGATTAAATTCAGATAATGATTTTTTTTTTTTTCCTTTCCTCTGCTAAAATAGATACATGGCATTTCACAGATAGCTGCAACCGTCTCTCCTGTGTTTTATTTAGACGTACATTCCAACCTGACCATATTTTAAGAAAAGGTTTATCATACCTGTCATACTTTCAGAGCCGTTTCCCTCTCCTTATGAAGCCTAATATGCTCAGTCACATTCTCAGGGTGAGACCACACAGCTCATTATACAACAGATAGTTGCAGCCAAGCCACCTGATTGCCTCAGTGATGCGTTCCAGCCGTGCCGGTAATCCCACAATGCGCCAGCTGTAATGAAAAATGGAAATGGTTTTTGCTGCAAACTCATGATAAAAAACATGCAGCGCAAAGACAGCCTGTCTTGCTTTCTCCACTGTAGCAGTCTCATATTTTTGATTTATTCAAAGCGACTGTTTCTATAAAAAAAAAAAAAAAAGAATCCTCTCGTGGGTGTTATTGCTATAATAAAGAATGGGTGCACTGGGAGTGCCTGCAGATTTCACCACTCTACTCAAATATACTCATTCCACTGGACGAATCTGTCATAATGTACAAACCATGTCACTTTTCACTTTATTTGTCGAGAAAATTACCTAACAAACACATCTCAATTGGTTTCTCTTTTAGTCATGTAAAAACACAGATGGTGTGTGTCAGAAAAGTGACTTTTATCGAAGTCAGAATTGTTTGATCATTTGACTTCGTAAATATATTTATTTCAACAGGGTAGGGATTTATAGCCTGGCATACCCAGACTCCACGGGCGTACACAATGGGAAGTATTAACCAATCAGCATGCGTTGAACTAGCCAACCCCAGCCAAGAGTTAACACATTTTCAACTTTAGGTAAAACACTGCAGTCGTCCCTGCCACTTTTAACCTAGCTATCCAATCACAGTGAAGAAAGGGCGGCACAAACGCACTTAACCACCGACACTGGTCTCTGATTGGTCCGCCCTTCACGGTAGCCGAGCGAACGTACGAGCGGGGTATCCAGACTGTAATCAGAGTGGAAAAATGAGGCTGTGGGCGATAGTCTAACGGATTTACTCCACAAGTGTAGTTTTATCAATGACTGGCTACCGACAGCTACTTCATGAGTTTCCTTATTCTGCAATTCTTTTTCAATGTGACCATGTTTCTCCAAACATATTCCATCTTGAAGTGGCCTAAGAACGTTTCCAAGTCTTTGAAAGCTCCATCTGTTAATGCATCATATATTATTTTCCCTCTACCCAGTAATTAAGTATTAAATCCCTGATTATTAACCAGGAAAAAACACCAAACATGAAAAACAAGGCATCAGATAGTCCAGAAATCAATTGCCCACATTTCAAGCATGTTTTGGACATTAGATATAGTTATATGTCATTTTACTTGATAAGAGTTTTAAGGAAAAGAAACACCCAAGGGATCCATTGCATATCTCACGAATGTTTACACCAGTTAGTGTTGCTATAGCAACAGGTGTGGGGTGCTTTTGGCAGACAGTATTTTCAGCACTGCATGGTTAAAGTATTGACAGGTGTCCTTGTGTGCCTTGCAGACTTAGCACATGTGCAGGGGAGAAAACCTGCCATGAACCTTTAATAGTCACCATACAGTCTAAATGGACTTTAATGTAATGATTTTTTTGTTGTTGTTGTTGCATTAAACCAGGCCCATTTGAATGGCTGCTGCTAAATCATAACTTTTGCAAACCAATTCAGACAACAAAAATGTAAAGACCAGCTCAGCAAAAATACCTCTCATTCTGGATCACGGCATTCTGCTTATCAAAATATTTTTGCAACACCTTTTTGTCAAAATACCTCAGTAACCTTGGTATCCATCAAAACATCTCCGGGAGCATCAAGTTTACCTGACGGCGTCCGATTCTGTCAGAATACACGTCTGAGATATTCCAACATCCCAGATTAGTGGGCGTTTTGTTAAACAAAGGCGGGTTTGATTCTGAGCAGGACTCGGTACTCCACCTCGAAAGGCATTACATAAAGCGGTGAGTCTCGACTTGGCATGGTCCCCGCATGTAACAGCGCTCCATGAGAACATGACCGAGCAATGCTAAACCCATGACCCCGCTTACCCTTGTTACCCCCCACGTCACCCTGCCACCCCCCTCTTAACCTCTCCCTATTTTAATCTTCCTCCTCCCTTCCATCATCAGGGACGCCAGCTCAGTAAAACATCTCATTTTACTTTAGCCCTTAACTAGCTGCTCCTGAAGCTCTCTTGCAGGAGAGCCTGCACTTTGCACTACCGTGCCTTTACAATGCATATTCCCTTATTCTACATTTTTGTGTTTAAATTTGTATCTGTTCTTATGCATTTCATTGCATTTCTATATTATTAAATGTTCCTTTATTGCCGTTTTTATGTGAGACACGTCACTTTCTCACTGTAAAGCACTTTGATCTGCACTTTTTTGTATGAAAGTTGCTACACAAATAAAGTTAATTACTTCTATTATTATTATCTCTTTCTTGTTTAACAGATCATCCTGTGTTTCACGGATTTTAGATACAAAGCTGCTTATAACATTGCTGTGGAAGAAGGCGATACAAATCTTCATTACCATCGGAGGCGGTAATAGTAGTAGTAATAATATTTGCAGCACTTAAAGTTGCCGCAGTTGTACTAATATTGCCAATAACTGCAGCAATAGTAGCACTGGAATTTGTGGTCACAGTAGTCATAGCAATCCTGAAATGTGGTGGAAGTATAATTAGCTGCGTTATATGAAGCAGTAGTCAAAGGAGAAGCAGTGAAGTTGTAGCCTGATAAGTGTAGAGACATTAGTAGTGCTATAACAAAAATCCTTTTATCGTAATTGTTGTTGTTTCGGAGTCTGGCTCCCTCACTCGCTCCTACCTGCTAAGACTTGCAGTACTGCAGGTCCAGCCAGTACACTTTGTACCATAACACAATCTGTGATAGCTGTGGCTTTCAAATCTCTCTCCTATTTGTTTTGTGTCTCGCTCTCCCGCTTACATCCTCTCACGTCACTCCCGTCACTTGTTTAATCACACATCAAACGGCCGCTCTCGCTTGATCACAAAGCAAATCAAATCATATCCAAATATCATTGCTGTCACCGGTGCTGTTATTGTAGAGAGTGATGATTGGTCACGTCTGCCCTCTTTGCATATTTTCGATGGAGGATAGCCAAGTGAAACAGCTGAAGTTATATCAGTTAATTCTGCCTGCAGTCGACCAGTCACTTGAAGCTGCCACTCCGAACATTTAAATATGAAGCAAAGATGCAGTCTGAAAAGACTGAGACACAAGAAGGACGGAACAGAGGTCGGTCACTGTCAACAAACCACACACAGGAGGCCTGGATACACTTGTCTTAATGCTGGACCGTAGACTGTTTCTAAAAGTGTTCGTAGCTTCCGGGTCTGAAAAATGAGGCCAATGCGAAAGTGCCTTAAAGTTGCAATACCACCGAGTGCCACTAGAGGTTGGCTCAAAAAAGCTCCCATTCAACTAGTCTAATAAAATTCTCAGTCAATAAAATTTCCCCACGAGTTATTTATTTATTTTGGTTTTATTAGTAGGGACGAGCGAGTATCTGTATTTGTACTCGGAAGGGGGCGGGGCTTAATCCGGACGTGGCCGTGCTTGGGCCAGAAGTGGGTGGGAAGTTTAGGTCAGGTTGGGTTAAGCGGTTAACGTATCTTAGTAGTCCGACCATCAGATACCGAAGATCAGTCTCATCTAAAAATCAGTCCCTCAGCCCGATGGACCTCCCCGCCCGCCTCCTCACTCAGTGACAGACGATCATTGTCTCTCCACCTCTGCAGCAGCCGAGGATTCTTTGGGGATTGAATAAACGCAGGTGAGTTACTGCTCTGACAGGGAAGTGAAATATTCCTATATTGTAAAAACATTACATCACCCGCCCTTTAAGCTGTAACTGGCAATTGTCCACAAGTTATTAGATGGAGGAACCCAATGCTTTGTCTCTTGGGTCTACTTGCCTGGTTTCACAGCTTGATTGCAAAGGACAGACTCTGATGGACCAGATAGGTGTCTTTATGATTATGCAAAATTACAGCTTCGACCAATTTTTTTTTAAGATCATTTTCAAACGTAGGATAAGACTTTAAAGAACACAGATCAGAACACCCTGCTGTTTCCCCCCCCTGAATTTAGACTGCACGCTCGTCGGCCGACATCACACCAACCTCACTGAAGTTCTTTAAACCTCGAGAGAAGGTTTTGATGTCCTCTTTTAAAATGACTTGGTTTTAGTAACTTTAAAAATATAAACTTTTTCTCCAATGACAAAGCTTTGTGGAAAGTGGTGATTGTGAAGACCAATTCTTAAAAGTTTATTTCATTATTCTTAAAGTTTGTCTGTGAGCATTAGTTATCAAATGTGGTTCAATTTAGGGGACGAAAAAAAAAAATCACTACTTGAGGGATGAAAAACAGAGGATTTAAAAAAAAAAAAAAAAAAAAGCATGCGCTGAACATAAAGATGTTTTGTTTTGCTCAAATTGTATCCCATGACTAACCAGTGGAAGCTCACAGTTTTTGTTTCGCCTGTTACACATTATTTTGGATTCTCCGTGTAACCTTTAAGCTGCCCTCCTCTCGCAGTCAATGGATTGGCGCTTCACGGCCAATAGACACTGAGCACCACAACTCTGCTAGGCTGACGACAGACAAATAATATTATCATCAACAGAATAAGCTCTGTTTGAGGCCAAGACAATTTCTTTTACCACTTCTTGGCACTTTTAAAGCATTCCTCTTGTTTTGTCCCTCCTCCACTCATCCATAAAAATCTGATAAAATAACCAGACTTAAACAGTTTGTAAGCAAGTAGACATATTTCTTTTCTTTTTTTGTGTGTGTAAGTCACACAGCCTGTGCCCCCTTTTTTTTTTTTTTTACAGAAGGGGGTCTCTTCAGTGTAAACCAGACATTTTATTAGTTTAAGAAGATCCGTGGGAAAAGACAAGACCCAGCAGACCACGTTCAAAACAAAGAGTCACAAATCTGCGAAGGTATTTCTACAATATTTTTCCTTCCCCAGAGGAAAAGGAGTTGACACAGTCACACATCTGCAAGGCTTTTCTGACACTGTCAAGTGATACTTTTAAAGACAATGTTGTGCTTATATTTATCCCAAAAGAATTTGTGAGAACGTATTTCAACATACATTCTCACCATAGAAATCATTTTTTTTCCATCTGTACTGCCCATTTGAAGCAACCCTTAGAGGAATAGGATAGAGCAAAATGATTCCAGTCGTGATATCGAAAAATGTTGCGTCATGCTTTTAAATCTTTCTGCACTTAAAGTTGGAGTGACCTCAAATGAAGGACGCATCGTGAGCGCTGGTCGGCACTCATTTCATTCCAATCAAATCTGCTTTACTCCGTCCTGTTTTGTCGTCTTTTTGTTGTGTGGCTTGGTGCACATGTCCATTGATGTCTCTTCCTCTGGTTCATCAACCTTCAATGTCCTCAGCACAGGTCTCTAAAAATAAACCAACAGTGCAGCATCTCAACAAACCAATTTCCCATCCCTGAAAACACAAATCCTTTATCCCCAAGTAGTTTTTAATCCTCAAAGAGTCACTCGCTCTATATTATAAATGTGTTTTGTGATCAGATGAATTGACAGTGATCAACTGATTGTCATCAAAATCTAATTCAAATGTTGCCAAATATTAATGGTGGAATCAAGTATGTGACATCACATCATAAAATTTTATGTAAAGTGCATCAACATTGGAGGACACTATGCCCCGCCCACCTATTCTGTCAATCTGACTGCAACCCAGGCCTGTCAATAAAAAAAAACAAAACCCAAAGTGCCTCTTCTTGGCCTATTATCCAATTATTAATGGAACTGTTTTGACAATGACCACCACAAGAGTGATCAGAAGGAATGACACCAAAATGTACTGACTTTTGATGAGTTCATTGGATCCAAAGATGTTTTTAGAGCCAGCCCCTGGAGACCCTCAGCGGTATTACACTTTAAAGATGTATTTGTCGCCCCTTGAGCTGAATATAGAAATTTCCAACATAAACAAAAACTGTTTTAAAAACTGTCTTCATTAAGGTTTCCATTGTAAGAAAATTTGTTTTCAAGGCCTTGAAACATTTATCTGTTGCCCCCCCCCCCAAGAGGTGCGGACACTATCACTGTGGTAGATAATTCTTAGTTCCACATTGAGATGAACATATTGGTTGCACCATTTATTTATGTAATTGTATTTGTCTTATTTTTCTATAAACAACAAAGTGATTTCAATAAAACTAAATGTGGACTTGTATCTGGATCCACTGAGGAGCTGAGTCAGGTAAACGCTTTCAAAATAAAGATCTTTGTCATTGCTATCTTCTGTCTACTGCAGTCATTCCTCATTTTCCTCACAGTTTGCTCAGATCATTGTGCTCGCATGGCTCCCCGGTCGTCCATCTATAACAGCTGATAGATCAGCAGGAGCCACTGTTATCTGATCACAGATAAGCTGGGGATAATCTGTCGTATCATACATCACAACCGCATGACAACAGTTTGAACTCCTCCAAAAGCCTCGCACAGCGGTAAACTCTGCGCAAATAAAACCTCTCTGACGGGCAATCCGTCACCATCCGTTCTACCTATACATGACAAAGCAACAAATTGCCTTTGAATTGCTTGTTGCGGGTGAAATCCCAGCTTGAGTGGAGAGTTTTTTTTCTCCCACCCCCTCCTCCCATCTCCAGGCAATGAATCATAAAAATGTGACAAATATGGTTTGACATTGCTTTTTGGGGGCTGATTAATGAGTGTAGTTATAGTCACGGTGGAAAGTCCCACGCAGACAGGTTTTGAAGATTTCTGTTTAGCGCTGGAGCAGTGAAAAAAAAAGAAGAAAAAAAAAAAAATCCTCTTCATGTGTGTCCTGGCATCGAACACGGGTTGGCTGGGTGACATGCAATCAGACTGCTCCCCTTATGTGAACCTTAAAAATCACTTTAAATCTCGCTGCTGTCTTTTGGCCTGCATTAATAACACTATGCCCTATAACTCATCTATACATCGACGCTTTCAGCGGTCGTAAATTGAAATAAATTAGTCTGACTTTTATAATAGCCGTTGCGTGTTATGGTTACTACGTACTCAACACAGAAGAGGTGTGCCCGTCGTGTGTTTGATGTACTTGAGGTAATAAATATTCAGCATAGTTTTCCAAAAATAGGAACAAAGTCTAAAAGAGCAATGTGAAGTACTGACAACAAACCACCAAAAACAAAAAAAAACACTCCAATTTTTAATACAAGATGTATGAAGATAGAACTGTATCTCCAATGTGAATCTGATGAAACACGTAGTCAAAACACGTTGCGCAACACTCCTTATTTTACAACAAACACTAATAATATAATAGGATATTTGAACAAGCCTTCTAGTGTGATGATTCGCTGTTGATATTTCTGCAATGGGATTTTCCTGCTTTATTATCAGCACCCTTGAAAAATATTGCTCTCGGCCCCATTCCATTTAGATGCTCCGGTTTAAGGGCCTTCATATGACGGCTTACTTGGACAGTTAATGGAACTGAGCCGCCGTTAATAATATTAGCCGCGACCAGTGCTATGCGTCGATTGCCGCGTTCAAACGGAGCTCGTCATCTCTGTAAGTTATGGAGACAAACTCTACGTGGCTAAAATTACAATATCTAACAAAAAAATAACTTCCATGGCCACTTCTGTAAACATCACCTCGTGACTTATAGAACATTTTGAGTCCCAATATCGTGAATGCCACGAGAGGGTGTCGGCCATATGGACTCTTTTCTCGTAAACAGGAAATAAAACACCATTTAAACGCAGCGTAAAAACAGACCTGCTGACACCAAATGCTTCAAATGTCTTGTTTGACAGACACATTTCTGACAATTGTAACTGCGTTTCACAAAAAATGTCTCAGAGTTTTGCTAGTTGAACGCCTTTAAAAGTGAACCAGCAGCCGTCGGAAAAGTTCAGCGTAAATTAATTCAGCACAGAGTGAAGAAAGTGAAAAGTAAAAACTGAGTAAATAGTTTTCTGTAAATCTCTTGAGTGAAGATGAAAACAAATCAAAAGTGACAGAAGAATGTAAATTGCAAAAAAATGCAGACATAGGAATATCAAAAAAACAAGGTTGGGGTTTTTAATCATCAATCTTTTCAAATCAGTGGTTTCCAGTGGGAGCAACAGCAGTATGACAGAGATAGTGATCCTGTATTATTGGCATCACTTTCGTTGGGAGCGGCTCTACTGGAAGTTATGGCGATGAGGCCGTCTGAGAATGAGGGAACGTTGAAGGTGCCTGTGTTTTGTCACTGCATCACCACACAGAGAGACGAGTTTTTAATGCTCGCTTGAGTATTTTACAGTTGGAAGAGTTACGGCAGCTAAATATGATCTCCGGCTATAAAAAGTCGCAGGTATTTCTGGTGTCGGCGTCTGTGACAGTAACACGACTTCACGCAGAAGTCTGCTGGAGGAACGACCTCGTTTCGCCAAACTCTCACCGGTTTATTTTATTTGTCACCTCTAGCAACACGTCCGTCTGTGTTTAATTTTAGCACTGCATTCCAACAAGGACTATATTTTGAGAAAAGGTTTGTCATACCCGTCATAGTTTCAGAGTCATTTTCCTCTCTTATGAAGCCTAATATGCTCAGTCAGACCACACAGCTTTCTAAACAACATCCAACAGTGACTAGCCAATGATGTGTTCCAGACATGTTGGTAATTCTCACGATGATGGGGATAGCTATGCTTTTTTTTTTTCTGTATTTAAAAAAAAAAAAAGGTTGCTGTGGTAACTAACGGCTATCAGGTAACAATTTATTTTGCACTTTAAAAAGCAAGCAAAATTGTAGATATGATTTAAAGTCCACAAAGAGTGAGGATTTCCCATCTACAAAATTTGACCAAGAAACCTTTCTTTGCTAGAGATGTTATTTATGTGAGCCTTTAATATCCAGTGACAGCAGTTTGGGAAACTAAAATAAACGTCTCAAAACCAGGAAAACGTCACCATCAGACTGAATGTAAAAACAGTAACCACCTCTGTCACATCACCAGGAGTGGGTGACAGATAGGTGGTGAACGGGTGGAGCTGAGCGGATCCCGGTCGCTGGAACCTACAGGCAGCGTCATGGACGGGGGACTCGTAAAGCAAAAAGCAGTTTTTGTACCAGGCTGTAAACATGTTTACGTCTGCTTTTTAATACGGGGATCTGTGGGGATTGACTCTCTTTTGGAGAAGCCTCAAGTGGCCATTTTAAGAACTGCAACTTTTGGCACTTCTTGACCAAAGCTTGGTTGCCATTATGAAAACTCAAATCTTTTTCTGACAAGATCAGGTTGTGCTTAAAATTGGATTAAAAACCCAGAAAATGCCAACCGATCCACCCAGTAAAGAAAGGGTTTATTGTTATTCATGAGAATATTTTAAGACTTTTGTTTTTTGTTTAGATTTAAGAGATAAATTTAGCCACTAATCTACTTCCATCAGATAATGTGTTGTGCGTGAACTGTTGCAGCTTTGATGTGCACATGCTATCAAGGCCTCGTTAGCGAGTCACAGGTGACTGAAATTAAGATCATTAAACTGAGCCTTTCACGCCAACGTGGTCGGTTAATTTGAGATTCACACGTTTAGGGAAGTGGTTTTTTAAGGGGGATTACCTAATTCACAGTTTAGTGTGGCTTTAGGAATGCGCTTCACCGAATCAAATGCTGTCAATTAAAGCTCATTTGTTTTTGTGATTCTTTGGAGCAGGCTTAACTGGCAGGGCACCCAAGATAAAAAGAAGGATTAAAAAAAAAATAAATAAAAAAAAAAAGCAGTGGTAAAACAACCACCTCGTTACAACCCCCAAAAAAATTCTCTCTACAAAACAAAAAGGAAACAAACAGCAGGTTGATGGGCCGGCCAGAAGGAACAAAAAGAAGGGAAGCCAGTCAGACGAAACCACAATGGGCCGTCGGATCTGGTGTCTTCCCTCTTCACTAAAACCAGCATCAGATCTGAACCCTGGCAGAAATGAAACCGAGGAAACAGGACTGCCGGACCCATGAGAAAAAAAACAACTTTAAATTCTTCAGTCTTAAAGCACAAACTGCTGCTGCTGCTGCGACAGGAAGGTGGAAGAAAGCGAGTCAAGCTCCGTGCACCTCCTTTATTGGTTTCCACACAATCAGACCAAACCAGATACACCTGAGGGAAGAAGGCAGGACATCAGACTGAAATGCACTAAGCCAGGTGTTTGACAAAAAAATGCTAAAGTTCTTAAATGTCTTCTCTGCTAAAAAAAAAAAAAAAAACCTGTGTTGTGTGTGGCCTGATTTGAGGAACATTTTGCAACTCTTAACTATTACCATATTTTTTTGTGTGGTTTTTTTTTTTTTTTTTTTTTACCATGAGTGACAATTTACAAAATATTTCATGTACTGGGTGAGTTTTGTGATCCTCGGGCCCTCGAGACCTGTTAAAAATCCTGCTGTGTTTATTTCAAAACTCCTGGTTGTCAATAAGAAAATTCCTCTCATTCTTGTCTGTGTGGTTTTGTCCCACAGCTGCAAAATAGCTGTAATAACTCCTGTCCTCTTACAACAGACTGTGATTTTAGCATTGTTTGGGAATTTCCCTGAAGAAGCCTAATATTGCAGAATATTATTAAGACCGCACAGAGACTTTGGCTGCGGAATAGGTAGAGACAATTTTTCAGATGATTCAGCTGCTACAATTATAAACATTGACATTCCTGACTTTATCTCGCAATCTAGAGTTACATACGCACTGCCAAAATGAGCAAGGTGTTGTGTTTTTTTTCCTGTGTGATAAATATGATTACACACGAGAAGATTTGTTACATATCTTGTAAGGACACCATGACCTTGACCTTTGCTCTCCATATTAGCAGTTTGTATAAAGAAGTAATACTGTTAACATTTTTCTGATGTTTTAATAGGATTTTATCAGCAAAACAAATGCTTTTTTTTTTAACATATCTGCAAAACAATAATTGCTAATGGAACCTAATGCACAGGAAAAGGTTGATTGATGCAACTTAAACTATCTGCTTGATAAAGTCTGATTTATTGTTGGACTTTAGGGATCTGTTTGCTTTGATCAGCAGTTTCAGTGCACATTCGCACACTGAATTTAGCCCCAAACTGGTGATAATGGCAGATTTTGCATCCTCTCTCTCTCTCTTTATACATATATACATACATATATAAATGGACGTAGTCTGAAAAATTAAGCTAATGTAGAAGCGCTTTAAAGCGCAATACCACCGAGGGCCACCAGGGCTCCAAAAAGCCTCTGGTACACTACCATTCAAAAAGCATCAACTTCTCTCGTGAAATACAAAGTGGTGGTGTCATTTGCTAAATTCCCTCCTTCTGATCAGTGTTCTGGTGATCTATTAATTCGATAAATAATTACATATGAGGCCTCAAAGAGAGCTATGTTTGGTGGGGGTGTCCAGTTTGATTGACGTTCCCGGGGTGCAGTCAGGTTTCATTCATCATTGGGTTCTCAGTCAGATCCACCTGTTGCTCCTCCCCAGCTCATCCAAATATGATCACTTCTGTTTTCCAAGAAATAAAAAAAATAAAAAAAGACGGTGATGGCCAAATTGGCCAGGCTTGAGGCTTCAAAACGGCAGTCCACAAACCAATGGGTGACGTAACAGCGTTGTTCCTTGGTATAAACACCAAGTGTGTGGTCTTGCTTCATGTTTTTAAAATCAATATGAAAATCCTCCAGTGTAAACCCAACTCGGTCGAACACAGGTGAACTTAATGTGAACCTGATCACATTTAATTTAGCCCGGGATTCCAAGAGTTCAGATATCACAAGACCAAACTTAGCAGTCAGAAATCTAAAAAGGCCCCTTATTCACACAACTGTTTAACTTTAAGCCAACTCCAGGTTTAATTTATACCATTTTCAATAAGCTGCCCCACTGGTAAGTGTCAGTAGTTCAAAATTTTAAAACATAACTTGTTCCCCGAAATAAGATAAAGTAATATGGAAGCAAATAGCTTCAAGGATTTCTTCAAAAATGTTTTACTTTCTCACGGTATTCAGAGTGATGTGACGACGCCGGGCCTAAATTTAGAAAAAAATACGAAATCCTGAAAATGTTTTGCCACTTGGGGGCATCGCAACAAACTGTTACCACAACAGTACTTCTCGGTATTATTGGTACCAATTCAGCATAAAAATAGATCTTCTTGTGAAACGTCCCGGCACTCGGGGGACGATTATCGTAGGTGAATGCAGACTCTCTTCATACGAACCCTACCTGGAGTTCGTCCAGCCGTGGCGAAGTGCTATTGGCAGTCTGTGTTGCTGTGATTGGCGGTGTTGATACGTTTCATTAAGAGGTAACTCTAGCTGCTCATATCTCTGTTTCATCCTCACGTAGTCTCCTGAGAGTGTGCTCCAAAACAAAGGCCGGCAGGGTCCTTTGTGGGGTACACTCAGGACCGGTTCAGTTTACTGTAAACACGCTGGCAGGGGCGTCGCAGAGGTCACATATGAGTGTTTGTGTGTGGGTGTGGAGGCTTTTGTCGCAGCGCTTTCATCGAGTTAAGTTGCGGTTAGTGATGGAGAATGAAAAGAAAACTGGAGAGGAAACGGGGAAGAATTTAGATAGAGGACTGTTGTTGATGTAATGAGTTTAAATTTTCAAATTGTTTTTTACAAGAGCTAAAGAAAATTGACATTTAAAAGAAAGGTTGACTATAAGTTTATATATAAGTATAATGTATCATTTCTGAACAAGAAGACGAGTATTTCAGTTTTTTCGGTGTAGTCTCTTAAAAAATGTGTCACTTGGGAATTTTTATGAATATAGAATTTAGCAAAATGCACTATGTTGGTTATTTTCAAAATAATAAGTATAAAAATAAAATTTTAAATATATCGGATTTAAAACGCACCCACTACAAGGTGTTTATTAATGGTACAGTTAAGACACAATATACCCTTATGGCAAAGTGTGTAAAAAAAACGTGAGGCAGCTGAACCTGCCGCTGTCTCGGCGTGAGAATAACACGTATACTGTAGTTTTACTGGACAGGCGTGTCTATTACACGCTTTGTCGTGATAGCAGGTTGATTTATAACAGTGTCATATTTTGCCTCACCATGGCAAAGTAAGGTGCCAAAAACCATGAGGTTTCATTTATTTCCCTCCTTTTTTATTGTGACTTGTTGTCATGAAATAGCAGTCGTAAAACCACTTCATACAGTATGAACATTTCGGTTTGATTGCGTTGTGGTAAAAGGAAACAAACACTACTCCAACAGTGACCCGAGGCACATCCAGAGGAAGCGGGCTAATTGTTAGCTGACCAGTTAACAGGAAAAAAAAAAAAAAAAAAAATCACCTTTTGAGAAGATTTATTTGCCGTTTGTCACCTTGACCCTCAGTCGTTCTACAAATATTGATTGCGGTCTACAAGGTAAAGGCTCTAATGTGTGTACTCGTATTACTCATGTTGTGGGGACATAAATCAAGTCCCTATAATGTAAGTCTTTTAAATTTGGTTGAAGATTAGGGGAAGGTTAGGGTGTTTAGGTTAGACATGCAGTGATTGTGGTGAAGATAAGTCTCCAAGAAATGAATGTGAGTCGATGTAATGTCCTCTGAAGTGACAGAAACAAACTGTGTGTGTGTGTGTGTGTGCGCGTGTGCGTGTGCGTGCGTGTGTGTGTGTGTGTGTGTGTGTGTGTGTGTGCGTGTGCGTGCGTGCGTGTGTGTGTGTGTGTGTGCATTTGCGCTTGTACCTTCTCCGACGAAGAGGTCAACCAGTCAACTAGGTGCTGAGGGAACGATTTTTCACAGGCTTTGATTTGCCTGTGAGTAAGTTGGCAAGTATGCTTTCAAAGTCCAGTAGTCCGCGGTCCCAGCAGACCACCACAAAGGAGCTAATCCCCTCTATCACAGCCAGCGCAAACACATTAGCCACACAACATCAACACTGCACTCAAGAGCCCCATTGACAAATCCTCCTTGGTTTCTCAATGAAATTCAGTCAGGGGAGCCACGATGTTCCTTTCCCAGCAAAACAAGGAGCTCGAGTGTTGAAATTCAAGATGCCGTGAAGAATAATTAAACTGCACAGTGCAAAGTTTACATGGACTCAATAAGATGCTTGTGTCTTATCAGCCGGTGTGTTTTTGACTCATTAGTTTGCCATATTTTTGGTTAATATTAGGACACAATGATTCTGACTTTTGGACAGAAGTATAAAAGAAATTGAAGCCGCAAATCTGTCGGTTTTCATGTCGTTATATTTGGAGTCTGTCTGCTCCCTCCGCTGACCTCCGAGTGGCAGGTTGCCTCGGCCTCGGGCCGGGTTTTATTTCAAGGTAGACAGGTCATCGTGATGACTGTCGGAGCACGAACTTGACCGAGGTGAAGATAACAATCACAACTCCCTGGCTGGTGTGTTGCAGCTGTAACGGTGCTGCTTACAACTCACGATCGAAATGATGTAGAATTCAGCCATAAGAGACAAAAGGCTCCTGCGTGCCTCTTTCTACCGACCAGAGTAACCACAATTTTCTCATTGTGAAATCATGGCATTTGAAGTTTCTTTCCTGGAGTACAAGATGGATAGAAGATGCACTATAACTCCATTAAACATATCTAAAATTGTCGCACTGATCGTAATGTGGGATAACTGTAGCCGGTACGGGGATTCAACTGTGCAACTGTATTATGCAAAAAACCAAACAAACAAACAAAAAAAAAAACATATATGACAAAATATAACAATCTTTTGTTGGCCCACTCAGCAAGCTAACCATGAATTCATCAACATATTTTGAAATACTTTAAAATCCTTTGGCTATTGCAGCATTTTCAGAGAAGGATTGCGCGTCTCCATATTTGCATTTGCGGTGGCAAAGACAGAGAAATATGCGCCCTGTAATTTCATCCGCATTTCTTGACAGTACAAATTCATCCCACAGCTCGTGGCGAGTCCAAATCATCCGTCTTCCTTGTCCGACGGCAAACATTCGTCTGATCGGCCAATCGCGGCCCAGCGCCGCACGGCGTGCCCGCCCCCTCTCTCCCGGCGCCTCCGCTGGCACCACGCCTTGCAATCAGGCCACTGAAAAAGTAGAACGCCAACGTAGCCGCTAGCGGTGTGAACACAGAATTACTGTCGGGGGACGTCATCGGAGGCACAATGGCAAGCGGGCAGCGGGCCTTTGGGCCCCCGTGGTGGTGGTGGTGAGGGGGGGGGGGGGTTGCGGGGACCCCTGAGTGAGAGCCCCGTGGACTCCCAGCTGTTCTATGCAACATGCTGAACAGTAGGGGGTCGCCCTGTGTTTGTTTAAAACTAACAGGAGTCCCATTAAAGCCCTGACTCCCCTCATTTAGGACTGCCATGGGGACACAAAGGACAGCCCTGGGAAGCGGCACGTTGCAAGGGACACCAATTATCGAGGCGAGGACACAGGCCAGCTTGTTCGTGCTCAGGGACATGTCAACTCGTTGGACGACCCCCTCCGTCAAACCCATTGACCAGAGCGCACGGAGAGGCATCTTAATTGGTGTTGGGCAAACAGATTTTGTCACAAAGTTGCAAAGGAAGCTAAGTAGCTGAATGTTCACATTGTCCAACCCCTGACCTGGGCTCCAGGGGCCGCTCCGAGACATCATTATGCTCCATTACTTTGAGTAATCGTCTCAGACTCGTCCTATACCGCAGCAGGGAATCCAGGACAGCAATTAAAAGCAATATTCTGGCAATAAAGACGGCGTAAATAAAAAGTGAGCCCTTTTCTCTGTGTACACTGATATGATAGTGGCGAGGGGTAAGATTTGGCACACAAAGTCGCTGGTAGGGTCCTTCAGCTGGACCAAGTTGAGGTTTTATTTTCGACAACGGGATGGTGGGGGAGGGGGGGAGGAGGAGGAGGAGGAGGAGGAGAGGGGGGGGGCGGGGGGGCGGGAAGGGGGGGATCGTCTCAGTCTTCTTCTCTTCTCCAACCTGTTCCTCCTCTTCAACTCTATCCCCTCGCCGGACCCCCAGAGGCCCCGCACCCTCCCGCCCTCTTTCCCTCTCTGCCTCTTTCATTCTGTTTTTAAAGGGGATTTTGTTAGAGGGGAATCACTTGACATCATTAGTTTTGGAGAGCGGCCACCATGGCATGGGTTGCTTGTCTTGGCTCATGAAAACATATGTCAGATTAGCAGCAGAGGACCTGTGTTTCGACCTCAGGTGAAAGGTCTGCAGTGTTGTTGTTTTGTTTTTTGTTTTTGTTTTTTTGCTTCGGCTTTTGTTTCCTCCTGTTTCTTCGTCCCGTCTCTTAGATATCAGTCACAGATTTTTCTCGGCTATCGTTTGAACTCGGCTGCGTGTCGTCTCTCTTTTCGTCACCTTGCCGCGAGGAAAGACGACGCTCAGGGTCGACCAAACTGCGGATTCTATAAACTGAACTGTCCTGCACCAACCTTCCCGCAGTGAACATCACCAGTCAGGAACTCACTGAGGACATCATGTCAGGGACAAAAGTAAATCCACAGTGGCACCAATTTTGTTTTCTAAAAAAAAAAAAAAAAGCTTTTAAAAGAGATTAAAAAAAAAAAAAATCATGATCTGTTTGTTCCACTGTTACTTTTCAAATAGAAAACAGAAATGCTCTCTCTGTATTGTGTTCCCTAAAACTAGTTTTGGTTTGAAATAGAAAAGATAAGAGGAAACAAAAAAAGCATTTATTATTTTTACCTCAGCTTGAACGGACGGATTTCAAGCCTGTGATGTCTTGAAAGTTTAAGAAATTAGAAAAATGCCTTCGTCAAAATCGATATTCTTAAAACAAAAATACAAGTAAATGTGTTTTTAGAAACAGGAAGTACTTTGACACTAAAATGTATAAAAAAAAATTTAAAAAAGGGGACGGTAAGATCGAGTTGTCGTCAGTGATTGTGACGCCAGCAAAGGAGGAAGTCAAGTAATGTAGTTCTGGAGCAATAAAGTTCGTGCAGGGAGGTTGGGGTGGATCGATGGGTAAACAAAACATTGGACTTTAACCCCTGAAAACTTACTGAATGTGGTCCGACACTGTATTTTAAATAGTTTCAGCTTTTTCAGAATCATGTCATAGTGACATCTTTTAAAATCATAAAGCCTCATGATTCAATCGATGTTTTATACCACAGCAGCAGCAGCATGAGTTCCCGTAGTTAGTTTTTTCTATAACGTCACATGCACAGTTTGATGCAAGCTTTTTTTTCATCGTGAGACTTCAACAAAACAAAAAACAGAGGCAGGATCTTCATGGGTCAACAAGGCAAAACCACGATTATTCCTTAACTTCATAATGTTGTGCCCACAATTTCAATTCTATTAAGTCAACCGTTAATTAATTAACAACTCAAAATGAACCTAACAGAAACCAAGTCCAAACCCGGAACGGTTAATGGTTCAACGGGACACAATCAAACCAAATGACTGAAAAGGCACCGGTGGGAGACGGGAGACATCTTGGTCCCACAGGTGAAAACGATCCCACGAAACCGTGTTTTCAGACGAGAGCTCGACGACAGCTCGGTGGTTCCTGATAAATAAGTCTTGACAAATAATGCCATCAGCTCAATATCAATAAAACCGCCTTCAATTACACGATAAATCCCATCATCGCTCGACACCCCCCCCCCCCCCCCCAAAAAAAAGTGGCCTATTTATGACATTATTTTGAGATAAAACAGTGTGACGCATCTATTTATTTGTCAATCCTATGACTTCATCGTCTAAAAAAAGGCGTCACGACTTAAAAATTTGGCCTTGATAGAACCAAGCAGCCTCTCTGCCCATTGGTGGGAAAGTGCTGATTAATTGTGTCGTAGCCCTGTGAGAAAGTACGCCCAGCGCGAAGCACTAATTACGGGCCCTGCCTGGCCGAGAGAAAATGGGGCAAAACTCTCAACAAAGGCTCATCTCATATCTCAAGACAATGAGGAGCCCAAAGAATAGGAGAAAGGAGAAGTTAATGAGCTGTGTCACCTGGCATCTGTTGATGCTGGGACACAGGACTGACTGCTGTGTGTGTGTGTGTGTGTGTGTGTGTGTGTGTGTGTGTGTGTGTGTACATGTGAAAGAGAAACATTTTTTTTTGTTTTTTTTTCCATGCATGTTTACATGTGGTTTTCTGAGTTCAACTCTTTTTCAGAACCGAACCAATCAGTGTTTGGAGCCTGAACTCGAGCCACCTCGCGCATATCTTTTTTTTTTTTTTTTTTTTTTTTTTTTTTTAAGATACCGTGGGCTGTGACAGAACGTCAGTATCTGACTCCCTGGGTTGAGAACAGGTTGCAAAATACCAAGACAAGAAAAAAAAAAAAAAAAAAAAAAAGCGCTTGTAAAATGGCATTAATTGTGATGAAATGTTCACAACCAATTTCTTAAGGCGTACTCCAAAGACGAAGGCTTTCAAACTGCAGGATCAATCTAAACTTTTTTTTAAACTTTTTTTTAGCACCAATGACTTCTAAACCTCACAAGACCTGTTTGTGATGAAAAATGTAAAAAATAAAATTGTTGCGAACGTTGGTTAAAAGTTAAATCTAAAAACGCAGCGTGTCAGATCGTGAACAAAAGTCACCCGACCAATGAAGTTTGCAACACAAGATTTGACACAGTCATTGATCTCGGATTGACTGACAGGTCTTTAAATACAGGCACCAGAGTATCGATGATTTCTGACTTACTTTCCAAGGCTGCGGTTTGTTTACATCAGTTGTTGTTTTTTTTAAACACCTCTAGAAATAAAAGCCTGTTTTTATTATTTCAATTAAGAAAAACACAAAAATCCAGATTTTATCGTCTAAAACTCAAACTTTTCAATTATGAAAACAACAAACAAACAAAAGCATATTAAAATATCCTTTCATGTGAATTTGAAATAAATAAAAAAAACACAATAAAGGCTGACACAGTACATCTACGGACCTTTTTTTTTATTTATTTCGGAGCCCTTTTTCACATCACGCCGGCCGCATGTTTGTTATGACACAGAAGAGGTCTGGCTTTGCAGAAACTGTACGTACGGGAAGCACATTTGTAATCCTGTAAAAACACAACTCAGCCATGTATTCAAAAATACTTCCAGAATCCCATCGAGTGTTTACCCCTGTGGATTTCACAGTCATGAAGGGCGATCCAGTCGACTGCGGTTAGGAGACGGGCGGCGGCGGCGGCGTCGGCTGAGACGCTGTTTTGACAGTAAATGACGTGACGTGAAAACTGCGTTTAATGACACCAGGTATATTTTAGCTCCTGTTGTGTTTGGCTTTTGGACTTTTTGTTTCTCACTGACCTTCAGGGACAATTTAAGTCGTATTCAGATAGACATAAACCTGTTTTAGGTCTCAAACAGAACAAATTTCTGTTGACAGGGCTAATTGTTAAGTGTGTGGTTGCTGATATTGAGCCCAAAGAACCACTTTTGGTTGTTCCACAAAAAAAATAAAAATGGGTATAAGTTCTTCAGAACCACAAACGTTTTTCTCTGCATTGACTGCTGCTCGCCAGTCATACTGTACCCATTGTGCAGAGGTTCAGTGTGCCGAGATTTTTCTAATAATAGAATATAAACTACTTGGCAAGCAGGACTGCATTTAAAGATTCCACCTCCTTTGGAAGAAAAAAAAAAAAAAAAAAAAAGGGGGCTGGCTTTTGCAAAAAGGGACTTCTATGTTTCATTTTGAAGTTATTGGTCCAGTTCCAAGACCATCTAGCCTCCAATGATCAAAGGTTGAGTCAGAGAAAAGCCTGGCGGGAGGCTTATGCAAAAATGTCGTCCCCTTATTGCGAATCGGCCGACATGTTGGAAACCATCGGCGCTCGTTTAAATGTCAATATACCCCGATGCAGTTCGGCTGTGCTTGGTCAAGTTTGAAGTATGTGGATGGAAAAAAAAAAAGAAAAAGAAAGAGAAGCTTTTTGCTCGCATAAATCGAACTTTGGAGGGTGTCGAAAGTTGCATTGATTAAATTCCTCAAGCATGTACGCGGTTGATTTGAACTTTTTACAGATAAAACTTTGGCACTAGATGTTTTTATTTATAGTGAATTCAAATTTCTTAAAGCATCAATTTGTCGCCTGGGAAACATTTCATATATTTTCTTGCTGCATTTTTTTTTTATTTTTTTTTTATTTTTCATCCTACAAAAGGGAGATAATACGCAGTTAAAGGAGATGAAGGTACGTAAAACATTCCTTAAAAATCATTCAGTTATTCTCACAGCCCCCTCCCCAAGACAAGCTTCTTCACCGCTGATCCATTATGTTAATGGAGAATCAACCGGGTCAACACATCAGGCACTTACGTTTCCACCTTTTAAAAGCAGGCCAGACGCTCAAAATCCCGATGACGGAAAGGTTGAAAACTTCTGGATCTGAAGCCGACCAGCAGAGTGGAGAGGGGGAGGGGGGGAAGGGGAGGGGTGGTGGGCTGATAGCATCGCAAGGAATTTAAACAAAAGTATTATTTTTTTTTTTTTTCCTTAAAGCCGCCATCTTTCAGCCTGACGGTTACTGTAAACATCATTCCTGAGCTGCAGCATTATAAAGACGTGCTACTCCGCATTCCTGTAGCACTTTTAAAAGACTAAGAAAGAAAAAAAAAAAAAAAAAAGTCTAAAATATTGTGTGTTTACCAGTTTTTGGAGGACGAAGCATTTACATCAAAGTAAGTTGCGTTTTTAAGTGCTCGAGGGTCAACCGGGGTCTCGGCTTGTTCTTCACTCTTGGCAAAAAAATGCGAGTTTTTTTTTGTTGTTTTTTTTGTCTTGTCCCTTTTATTGCTGCAGACGTGATACAACAATGAATCCAATTTCATATATTTTAGTTCATGACAAAAAAAAAACAAAGATACATTTTACTTCCTCTGCCAAAAATATATATATATATATATATTTTGTATAAGTGCGTGAACGCTCACTGCCCTTCGCAGTGGTATAAAAAGCCTACAGAGATGTTGCAATAGGCCTTTCTCAAACCGCTGGCCTTTAAAAGCAGTCCTCACGCTTTGGATTTGTATATAAAAATGCATACCTTGGCAGTATGCGGAGAAGAGAATGTACTCTATGTCCGACCAGTCGCTACCTGCAGCATCTCTCTTTCAGACAGTGTGATATTCAGCGTGCACATTGTCAAATTCAAGCCAAAATTGGGACATAAAGGAGATTTCTTTTTTTACCTTTTATCCACAATGCAATGAAGACATAGAATGAGTTTTTAAAATATAGTCCTCATTTTATTAACAGAGGCCAAATAAAACTCATCACATTTTATTTACAAAGGGAGGCAATAAATATCTTAATAATAGTCATAAAATTATTTTTTTGCTTACATTTGTTTAAAAAAAAAAAAAAAAAAAAAAAAAAAATCATAAATGTGTCATGTTAGTAGCAACTCATACAAAAAAAAAAAAAAAAAAAAAACCTGCCAGCAGACAGGTGAATACATACTACTGGTGATAAAGAGGCTGGAGTTTGTTGTCAGCGAGAGACGTAGTGAGAGAAGCGCAGACTTTTTCTCCCCCCTTTCAGGATTCAGATACAAACTCGACCACGTCGCTGGAAAAAAAAAAAAAAAAACGCTCCCCCTCGGCAAAGCTGGTCATCCGGGGCTTTTTGAGCAGAAAGCTTTAAAATCGTCAAATGCGGGTTTGTGAATCGGTGGTGGTGGGGACGGGACGGCGGGGGGGGGCGAGGGGGAAGGGTGAAAGTCGTGCGGTATTCCTGTCCGTGGATGACCGAGCTGGCCAACAAGCGCGGGGCTTCCCCAAAAGCGTCTCTGAGACTGTCTTCCAGCGAGAGACGGAAAAGAGGATGAGCTCACGGTCAAAAGATGACTTTGGAAGAAAAGAAGAAGAAAAAAAAAAAGGGCCGAAAGGTCCTCGAGGTTAACTTGAACGCAGACAGTCCGAGTAAGGTGGAGATAAACAAAAGAACAAGGAGGTAGAGGAAGTCATCAGCAGACCCCCCCAAAAAAGACTAGCTAGAATCAAGGCATCCTTTTTCTTGAACAACTTCAAAATGCTGACAAAAAAAAACAAAAAAACAAAAACAGGGAGGACGAACGGGGTTAACATCCTTTTTCCCCTCCAAACGTGATGAAGTTGGAAGACAGTGTTATATTTTTGTTTGCATTATTTTTCTTCTTTTTTGTATTTTTTTTTTTTTAGTCTTTTTAATCTTTTTTTTGTTTGTTTTTTTTTTTAGTTTTTTTTAAACGAAGGCTAAAAGCCATGGCGGGTGCCCGACTAGTCAAAGCATGTTGTGTGTTTTAGCTGAATCACAGGCTGCATGGAAATGTCAAGGAAATCACACACAGCACTCAGAAGAGGGTTCAGCGCATTCCAGGAGCCACGAGTGAAGCTGAGGTTGAGAGACGTATGGAAAAAAAAAAAAAAAAAAAAACAAGAAGAAGAAGAGGAAAGGAAAAAAAAATAAAAAAGCGAGAGAGAGACCTGTAAAATATTGCACTCGAAGCTACACAGTTATCCCCGGCAGCACAGTGTCACCTGCGACCGCCACCTCGCTCGCTCTCTCTCTTTCTCCGTTTTCATCTCCATGGTGTCTAATTCCAGTGGAAAGTATGGGATCCGCGTTGTCAGGGGCAACACAAACAAAAACCGACAGGTATTCCAATAAATCTCTAGTTGGCTGATTTTTATAACATTGCGTCAGCTCGCCGCTTCGGCTGCCCATTGTCAAAAAGCAGAAAAGTATGCCTTCAGCTCGCAGCTCACAAAAAAAAAAAAAACAAAAAAAAAACGTAGCTGAGAACGACGGCGACAGGGAATTCTCTCAGAGGTCCTTTAGTTTATCCAGTATAAATAACACGACAGACACGTTAGCACGATGACATCAACCGAGAGGAATCCAAGAGTTAGGAAATATTCAGTCGTCCTGAAATACAAAAATAAAACATCTTTGCCTTTTTTTTTTTTTTTTTTTTTTGTGTGTGTTCTTTTTAGTCTGTCGTTCTTAAAGAGAAGTGAAGTCTTTAAGGTGATTCTTTTAAGAAGCTTGAGAATATTTTTTTTTCAGGTACAGTACCCCCCCCCCCCCTCCCTCCCACCACCTTCTCCCCCCCCCCCTCCCCCCCAATGAGGAACTCTAGTGCTGTCCCGTTGGTCCTATCAGTTCCTCTTGGGGTTGGGTTTTAATCGCCGAGCCCTTCGTGTCCGCTTAGTTACTGTGGTGAACCGAAACTCCTCCAGTGGATCCACCCTGCCCTTCGGCTGGCGCTTCATGAAGTGGACTTCCTGTTGCCTCTGCGTGGTCCGCGAGCCTTTCTTGGGCCGCCCCTTCCGGTTGAAGCCGAGGTACCATCCTTTGTACTTGGCCGACACGAGAGCCGTGTAGTTGTTCTCCAGGAATTCCTCGACAAAGACGCACTCCTGCTTCCTTCCATCGGGCTGAGAAGAAGAAGACAGAGAAAGGACACGACGTTAATTATTAACATGACAGCATGAGATATTTTTGAGCTAACACCCAGGCTTATTTCCATTGCATCAGTGTTTTTCTACCTCTGACTGGCTTGTATTTCCCAGTTTGGATTCAAATGAGGATTAAGTTGAAAATGAGATTTACGTTTCGAGAACATGAATTCCCCTTCACTGTGATTATGAGCCAAAATCTCATTAGCTAACAGGCACAAATAGGCAACTAACACTTCACTGACAGATGGCATGATGTTTGAATCATGACCGAAAACAAAAAACATGGCTTAAATCAAATCAAAAATGGATGGAGTCTTAATGTGCAATACCACCGAGGGCCACTAGGGGCTGGCACAAAACCCTCCGGCTCCAGTAGACGTCTATTTCAAAAAGTGTCCGTTTCTCTCATTAAATGCAAGGTCAATACATTTTTTTTCCACAAATCATTACGCTGTCATGAGCTAAATTCACTTCTTCCGATCAGTTTTCTGGTGGTCCATCTGAAAATAATCCCTTAATCAATTAGATATTAGGCCTAAAAGAAAGTTGTGTTTTTGCTGGTCCAGCGCATTTCGTGGACCCGAAACAGCGAGCGCCCTCCTTTCAAAGACCAGGCGAGTGGTACAAGAATGAAATGTACACTGTCGAACTAAAACAGCCCCAATACGAGGTGGGAACCGTGTTAACGCTCCAATGAGAAGCATGCAATTCTCAGCGGGCAGGCAGAACTGCCGGAGAGCTTCTCGTCCAGGATCAGAGACTCTGCTAGCTGCCTGGCACGACAACAGGAAGTCAGGAAGAACTTCTTCCTTTGCAGCTTACTCATGCCAGCTGTTTCCCACTGCTTCCAGTCTTTATGCTAAGCTAAACTACCCATCTCCCCCGGTTCTATAGCTTGTAATATTTGGCAAAATATGAAAAAGTTCAATAGTAATCCAAAAAACTTTTTTTTACTTATACTATTCTAACAGTATAATTGAAAATCTTCGATGTCGTGAAATTCTACCGCAATCTAAAAAGATGGTTCTTTATGAAGATTACAACTTAATAAGAACCACTTTTGTGAAAAAGTTTACTTAGGAATAGAGATTCACAATAAAGTCTGCTGTTTCTAGAAAGAAAAAAAAAGCATTTGATTGTTTAAAAAAATTGGGATGTCAGCAGAAATCTCTGGGACAGATCAGAAGCTGGGAACATGAAAACAAAACCATCTGTATGTCGACACTGCGTTTATGTTTTCCTGACATTTGGGTGAAAAACCTGCATCGGGAGTTTGAACTATTCTGTCAGTTCTTGTGACTTACAGGAGAACATCTTTTCTATCATTAATAAAAACTTAATTGTAATTTTATTGGATTTTTTTTAATTTTAATAATCCTACAGCGGTTTAAAGAAAGGCGTCGATTACATTTTTATTAACAAATGAGGCCGCCGTAACTGTAAAAAAAAACAAAAAAAAAACGTATCTAAAACAGATGACAACAACGGGAGAGAAAAACGTTGTGTGAATCACTGCAGCTCCACCGATGTCGACAGCATGAGCTATTAATGCAAAAAAAAAACAACAACACACGCGTGTGCTTCTCCAGACCGCTTTCAGACGTTTTCAAGCATTAACTTCTTTTCCACGTCGAAGCGGCCGTCCGCGGAGTCACACGCAGTCGTCCCGCGCTCGCGGCCACCTGGTGTGACTAAGTGATATAATTGCAACGGCATTCCTCCTAAGTGACCATTAGTCTCTCAATGCATTGTGGTGATTGCAGTCCGTAATTGACTGATCGAGTGTCAAAGGAGTAGGCCGATTACGTAATGGAAGAATGGCTGTGAGTTATCAAAGGGGTTTTGTTGGGGTGTACAAAAACAGCAGGAGAAAAGCCGAGGCTGCGTTCAATTCAGCCCGGATTAAGATCTCCAATTGAAATATTCATTTTGATATCGGCGAGCGGGCAATCTTTGATGGTCCTTTTTTTTTTGTTGTTGTTGTTGTTGTTGTACTTTACCAAAATAAAACCCGTAACGTACTCACCCTTCCAACTATTTTGCCCTTCTCGTTCATGCAAATGTAATGTTCGCTCTCTTTTCCCTTTATTCGAATGTGGCTCCCGAAGGTTTCCGTCTCGACGACAAGGAGAGCTGGAAAAGGAAACGAAAAAGTAGAATCAATTACGGTCATCTGTATGTCTTGTAGTACACATGAACATGTGGCACAAAGTTTCCCACACATTTAAACACATCTGGCGTGCTTGTTCCTGCAACATTTTCAGGGCTCCTGTACTTTTTTTTTTTTTTTTTTTTTGTCAAGCACGGAGCCTCACATCGAAAATTCATGAATAAAATAAGTTTATTTAAAGAGTTAATTCGTTGTGTTCTTTGTGGGTACGTTGTCATTTTTTAATCATACGTATAACAACAAAGCAGTCAACCACCACTATTAGTTACACCAGTGATTTAACTCACTTTAACTCACTTCATTCATGTCAAAGATTACAGGACATATTGACCTCTGATTATGTTTTTCACCTGTTATTTACTATAAAATGAAAAACGGGTCACCAGGCCAAATAGTTCCAGTCTTTTAAAGGTGCACGAGGTGTAAAACGTCCTTTACGCGATAGCATAGGTGCATCAAAACAACCACGTCCGTGTCTCTTCGACCTGACGCAGCAGTAATCCACTCTAAAGACGCATCCCGGCGGCTCTTTTATCCCCCCCCCCCCCATCCCCACCCCTCTGCTCCCATCCCTAACGTTAACCCCTCCGCGAGGTCACCTTTGTCTGCGCTCGCCTCCTTTTCCGACCAAGCAAAGAGATCTGCCAAACATTTGTGAAGCGGTTATGTTGCCCCCCTCAGGATTAGGTTTCAAGTTCCCCCTTTAGTCTGTGCTCACTCAATCAAAAAGTTAAGATGATCCATTTGTTTAACACACAGGGCTTATTCAGTGGCACTCAAGGGAGCAGAGGAAGAATAGTCTGAGGGGACGGGATGGGCTCGGGGGTAGAAGAACCCCCCCTCCCTCCCTCCCTCCCTCCCTCCCACACACACCCTAAAATCCAACCTTGAGAGAAAAAGATGGGTCGTAGGTGACCTGTTGGAAAGGTGAAGAAGGAAGGGAAAAGTTACTCCCTCTCGGTTTCTACATCTCATTTAAGGGTCTAAAGAGCAGCAGTTCTTTTGGGTTTTATCATTGGATAGATTCGTCGGGACCTTTTAAGGAGTCCCGGAGGAAGAACGAATCCAACCAGACTGGTTTACACGTGAAGTAAATGATGTCTTTAAGATATATTTCTACTCTAAAAGTCAAGTTTCTGACTCATTTGAAACACTTTGGCTTTCTCGCTGTGAACTGGACCCAAAAATCCAACCTCAGGTATGAAGCCTCGACCCAGACCATCAGATAAAACAATATTTCCCCTCCTGACTGTGAGTTGTCCTTTGTCCGTGACCCCATTCCAAACATTATCTCCAGTCTCTCCGAGTAACCCACCAATGATTTGATCTTTAAAAAAAAAAAAAAAGAATCTGGCAGCGGAAGGCATCTGCAAACTTAATTAGATACTGGAGTCATAGTTCCAGGCGGAATCTCGCTGTCATCAATACCGCCAAACAAGTGGCGGTCAGTCGACAAAGGAGGGAATGTGGTACTTTCATTTACAGTGTAAGCACTTCGAAACCAAAATCCACATAATCCACAACCTTAAAAATCGACAAATGTATGAACAGGGAACTTCGATAATCTATCTGCAGTCTTCTTAGTGCAGGAGTTGACAATGCTCCTTAACGCAAACGATTAGGGTCTTAAACATGAAATGGTGTTTTCATTTGATCAGATTCAAAAGTTAATATATTGAGGTCTGTGAGCCCCTGTTGCAATATTCTGTGTATAATTTGGGGTGTTTTATTAAACCGGCCACAGGGTTTACCAATGGCGGCCCACAAATGGTCAAAAATGGAAAGTCCGAGTGAAATCTTGACTATCGGATCGATATCTCTTTCTAACAGACTTGCAAAGCTCAACTGTGAACCTCGACCGCCTTCATTTACGCTCGCGCTGCGCTGCTTTCCTCATTGTGCACCGGCGCGATATGGATAATGTGGCCCACGGACATTTATTGACCTCAGCGAGAGGCCACCTGTCAAAAAAAAAAAAAAAAAAAAAAAAAAGCAGGAAACTCCAGCTTTAAGTCCAGATTGCAGCTTTTATCAGTTTAAAAGCCTTCGCGGTGACCCACCATCTGCTCTCGGTGGACAACAGGCATCAGTTACGATGGACGGTTCTGGAAAAGGATTGTTCTAGTCTCCTAAAAATAATGAATATGCTGCACTAATACCTAAGAATAATTCCCCCCCCCACCCCACTTTAGCTGTACAAATATGGACCTTGGGGTCGTAAAGCTCTGCGGTGAAGCAACATATTTCTTCCGCGGCGGTTTGTGGCCCTTTTTTTTTTTTTTTTTTTTTTTGCCGCGAAAAAAGCTGCAGCGACTGAGAGTGAATTAAGAGTGTCTTTGCTCTGTGAGTGCAAAGGAGTTCACAGGTGCCAGGTACTGCAGCTGGATGGGGAGGAGGAGAGGGAGGGGGAGTGGGGGAAGGGAGGAGGGGGAGGAGGGTAGAATTGGCAAAGCCTCATGGGAAAAATTGGATCTGCTTCCACTCAAGCTCTAACAAGCAGTGAGGAAACTTCGCCTCGGCGCATCTGCGACTGAACACAACTCACTCAGAGGCATTCAAAGAACCAGCAATTTCAGAGCCGTGAGTCAGCTGTTATGAGCAAAACTATCTGCAGGGAGGCACAACACGCGTCCCATTGCTTTTTGTGTTTGCGCCGCTACATCAAAAGAGGGCTTCACTGGCCATCAATTTACACGTTTACCGCATTTGTTTTGATCTAAAAAGGTAAAAAGAAAAAAAAAGAAAAAGGTCCCTACGGAAAGCAGAGGATATATTCAAGGTTTATAATGTATCTAAAAAGTTGATTTAGGAACCAAATCTGCCAAATACTTTTTGACATCTTTAAGGTTAATGTTTTTTAACATTTTTTTGCATGAAGTACTTTTAATCTGGGTCAACCAAACTACCCCAAATTTAGTTTCCTGAAAGGGGACAATACAATTATCAGGTTTCACCGATTTGCAATCACAGTGACACCATTTTTTTTTTTTTTTTCAACCATAAGAGACACATTTGAGGAAGGTCGAGGACTGGTTTTGCTGAGCGGCAAACATAAAAACGGCAGTTTTTTTTTTTGGCCCACATTAGAAAGAAATTCCCAGCGATGACCTATATCTGACTCCATCAGGATAAAATTAGACTTGCTCTTAATACCAAAACGTCACCGTAAACATCCACTGCAAGGTTGGCAGTTTCCACGTTTTCATCCACCCCAACCGGTAGTTGGTGGCTTCCAAAAAAAGTCAGCAATCCAACTTTTGTGGCAGCAAAACACAAAACAGGAAAAAAACAACAACAACAACAACAAAAAAAAACACCTCGAAACAACGGGGTAGTAAACAGCCAGACCGGTCGGTGGGGCGAGAAAACGTGGCTGATCTAGCTAAAGTGTCGGGTGAGATGCACAGGAGTTCTCCCATACCATACTTGCCCCCATCATCTCCGTTGGCGTTGACTTTCTTCCCCAGGATCTGGACGTGCTTGCCCGTGGTCCTGCTGTAGAGCTGATAGATCCGGACCTGCTTGCGGCTCAGGTCGTCCGGGTTCCTCGTGTGGTTCTCGATGTAAAACCTAAAATCCGCAGAGCTCTGCTGGGATTCCTGCGCGGAGCCGCGAGACAGGAGGAAGCGGAGAGAGACAGAAGATGAAGAAACGCAGAAGGAGAAGAGAGACACACGGTGAGAGATTGTCGGAGAACGGCGCAGGTGTTGATAGTAATGTGTGCTGTTGGTTTTTTTTTTTATGGGCCCAGTGTGAAAAAAAAAAAAAAAAAATAAAAAAAAAATTTGTGCTTCGGGGTCTAAAAGAAAAAACTGAAATAACAACCTGGAAATTGCGGCTGTGGCATTTTAGTGTTCCTCCCTTTGCTTTCAACTGACACATTTTTATATGCAATGCATTTACAAGCTGCTAACTATTATACAAGACACGTTAATGAAGTCACCGTTTTGAGTAAAAAAAAAAAAATTTTAAGAAAAAAAATCCCACGGAGCAAGTGCAAAGCCTTGTGTTGGGTTTGTATTGAGACGCAGTACTGTATATCGTTGTCCCCCCCCACTCCCCCCCTCCACCTGCCCTCCTCCCCCCCGGAGGCAACATTGAGAAACCTGTAACTCCATTTCCACAAGCAAGCCAGCCACTAGCAATTATACACCTGAAGCATCCAGACCTGTTGCACTATCATCAAACAAATATCTGCCTGCAGGCCAAGTAGGGTCCATAAATTAGGGAAAAGGCAGCAGGCAGAGGAGAAGACTTAAAGCCACAAAAATTCCCTTGAAGGCGGTAAATTTCTGATCGACTTGCACAAATCTGCCTCAGAACTCGCCAGCCTGCCTGTTCGCGGGTCAAATTAGTCAAGACGTTAAAGAAAAAAAAAAATACGACAGGAAATGGGCACAATCCGCCGGCATCTCGCAAACTGTGACACCAAACATGTGGAGGAACGTATACTTTCAGAAGCCCTGGAATCTCAACTTCACGCCAGGATCTCCGTTTCCCCAGCTGTACGGTGTGGTAATTGCACAGTAATGGCTTTTTATGTGGCTGTTCTCAGGTGGCTAATTATATACACATTACATACTCCGAGTCCTTGTTATTCCAGCTTCAGCAAATTAATGACATGTAGCGAACACGACGGGAAATCGCGGCACTCGGAAGAACAAAATCCTTAAAAGTCAGAGAGGGAAAGATAAACACGCTTCTGCAAATCCTGATCCTGTCGAGGCTTCGAACTTCTTACTGGAACCAGGTGTCTGTACGAGCTGTGCCCCCGAGGACGAGGTCTTCACAAGAACTTAAGGCGATCTTGGACCTTCGTCTTCCACACCCGAACGAGACCGTTCCACCTCATAGAAAAGCTAAACTTGTCAATTGGAAGGAGTTTGCCCTCCGGTGCCCAACAGGTTGAGGAACAAACCAACAGGCTTCGTTTCGTGGTCACATTCAGAAGAGCGTTCGAAAGAGGAAGGACTTGCCGGCGAGTTACGGGATATTCGGTCTAAGAAATTTGGATAGCGGAGAATCTGGACCCTGAACTGGGACGCAGCTTCTGTGCTTGTTGACATTTTGGAAACACGTCCACGATATCACTTTTCGGGATTAAATATAATCAAATAAAAATGTCAAGTGACCTTATTGATATTTGTGAAGTAGATATTGATTTCAAGGCGTCACAACCTGTTGAGAATTTAATTGGGGTGATGGCTCTTCTACCCGCCTGATGGGACTTTTATTTTTTACAGATAGCATCCTGGGGATTTTTTTTGGCTCTGTTTTTTTTCTCCATACTGGAGCCTGGTCACTTTCTTTCCTCAAGAAATGCCTTGTTTACTCCAAGTAGGAACACATCTTCCATGAGACAACCCTGTTTCACGCTTCCCACCAATAACTATATATACTTTTACAGTCAACACAACATGGCAACAAAACTAATCAAGGCCCGACCTCCCTGGGGCCCTAAAAAGTTCACTCTAACCTCCCGAAGCGTCCTGAAGTCAACCTGGACCGGGATTCAACCAAGAGACAACAGCTTTACTGTATAACAACATCAGGAAGGACAAAATCAATGCAAATAAGTGAATTCTGGACAAGGATTGGTCATTTTCTACAAACATTTTGGCACAAATCATCATCAACAATCACGACGGCGACTCTTCTACTTTTGCTCCCAACAGAGAGCACCACTCATGAAACTTTTCCCGTCTGCTGTTCTACACAGTCAATATACCCGAGAAGAAAACACAATATTCTCAGTTTTAGAGAGTTAAGCCTCTAAAATGACCCACAGCGGCTGCACAAATGAGCGAAAAGGTGTCACCAGAGCAGGAACCGCGAGGTGATACTGAAAACAGAACAAAGCTGGATTCACCGCCAAACACACGGCAATTTCAATTTCAACAACTGTCTTACAAACGTGTTCAAAACGCCAACATCAGCGTCATCCGTTGTTAGCCCTCGCTCTCTCTCGAAATGAACCTCAAAGCTGACGATCAAGAAAAGAAAGAAGAAAAAAAAACCAAAAACTAACACACAACAAAACACAGCCTAACTGGGCTGCTGAGGGATTTATCCCCAAATCTCCCCATCTCTAAACAAACATAAAGGTGTGTTTGGTAGACAGTTGCATTTCATGTCGAGGGGGGAAAGGCAAGCCTAAGCACATGGCTGAGGTGAACGCTAGCGACAACAGCTTTTTTCTTCTTCTTCTTTTTTTTTTTTTTTTATCACGCCGTCTCCTCTCTTCAAAGACACAGCACGAAAACGGATATGGTTGAAACTTCAAAAAGTCTGGCGCTCGTCTTTGCCGAGGAAGCTTAGTTGTCGCATCCATCTAAGAGATACACCTTGCAAGACCGGGGTCTCACACACAGACACAGACACACACACACACACACACACACACACACACACACAGACACACACACACACACACGTAGGAATACAGAAACACTCTCACATGTTGGCAGTGCATTCTAAGTCAACTTCCTCCTGTGGTTGCTCCTCTTGTGTTTTTCCCTCATAAAATCACAACCACAGCGGAACATCTAAGAGTTATTAAGCAACACCAGGAGGCAGAATGGGCCAACATCGCCAGGCAATATGTCGGGGATGATAAAGGGCTACTTCCCGCATTTTTTATTTTTTATTAATTAGATGATGAGGCTGTAACCACTTTATTAAAGAGCCACATTTCAAGTGCCTTTACCTAAGATCGGGTGGTCTCTAAACCGCAGTCGACACGCAAAGTCACGCGTCACATTGGCGTCCGTTGGGTCACGAACAACATGCGATGAGTGGTCAGTCGCTCTGTGGCTTTGTTTGTGCCAGTTCTAATGGAATAATCACAGCATAGACCGACCTGCATAAGATTGCAGGTTTTTATAGCTTTAAAGGGGGTTGCGGTTTACATTTTCTGGTTTCTGGGAAAATTTTATTCTAAAAAAGTACAAGGCTGAATCCTCTAAGAGGTAGACCTGTTATTTTGTTCTTGAAAGCTAATAGTTTCCTGACTGGGACAAGGTAAAAAAAACAACAAAAAAAAACTTGGTAGCAGAACTGTGCAACCAATAAAATGTACCGTTTATTGTTTTCAAACAAATATTTCTTCCTTAAAGTTGTATTTAGGTCAATCTCAGTGTGAGGAAAGATGCCTCGTGTTGGTATGATGATTTATAATATACAAATATATGCCAGTGTATTTTTCTGATTTAATAATAAAAAAAATAATAACATGAACTCTAAAACGCTGCCAAACATGAAAGAAAATGGATGAGACGATGGAACTCAACCTGAACCTTCTTGGCAGTTTACCCGGTTTTAAATATCTCAGATCATAACAAGACCGAGGAAATTAATTTAAAACAACAGTACGTGGAATATTACGATCCAACACGTCATGCCCATAAACTGATCAGATAGCTCTTTACGAGGGAAGGAGCGTGTTGTCCGCATCGTGTCGGAATCACAGCGCGCAGTCAATTAGCTGAGTGGATGCCTGCAAATCATTACTGTTCAAAGTGAGACGCAACTAATAAAAAAAAAAAAGAAGAAAAAAAAAAAAAAAAAGCTGAGGCAACAAGCGCCAAACGAGCCATCTGTTCAAAGAAACAACTTTTAACCCCAGGGATCAAAATATTTATTGCACAATTCTGTTGTAAAACACTGAAAACTGCTACTTGAAATCCAAATTAAAAACAACAGGTTTTAATTTACATTTAGTCAGACGTATGGTACTGATTGGAATTATGAGTAGATATCTTTTGTTGTTTGATATCACTGTAATATTCATATAATCATGCTTTTGTTTTGTTTTTTAAATCCTAAACTGAATGTATGTTTGCGAGTTTTTTATGATCTAAAAAAAATCTTGTTATTATTGTTGTGGCACACGGTATCCATCTACAATTATTGGCTATTTTTTTTTTTTTTTGCTTTTAACATACCAATCAATTCTAATTTACGAGATTATCATCAGTTCGGTCTCTAATATTGTCGCGATCGCCCTAAAAGTAACATATACCCATCATACCATCATTAAAAAGCCGGACATGGACATGCAAACGCAGCACACACACACACAAAGTCGTTGAACTTGGGTGTAAACATACCTGTAGCTGGAAATAGAGTACCAGAAAATGTAAACACCTAAAGTGGAGAAGAGGGAGAGAGAGAAAGGAGGAGGGGAGTGAATCACAGGCAATTACATGAAAAATAAACGCAGCCTACCTGGATGACAGCAATGCACAAATATGACGCTTTTGGCGACTTCTATTGGTAAGAATGCATTAGTTTTTGTGTGCAAAAAAAAAAGACAAGCGGAGATGTGGAACACTTACAGGTATATGAACCTCGAAGGCAGCAGAGACATCTTGGCTTGCAGAAATACAGCTGAAATACACCTGCTTCCACAGATTTTTCAGAGCCCCGGGAAAGGTTGGCGAAATCGCCCCCCTCTCTCTCGCTCGCTTTCGCTCTCCTTTGCGCGTGTTTTACGCACACAACTCCGGGGGTAAGCAGGAGATTGAATCCCAGTGTAAGGATAGATGACGGGAGGGCAGCAGCAGAGTTACGGAGTGCAACATTGGGTGCTTCCTTGTTGGGGGGAAAATTATCCAGCGGATTCTTTTTTTTTTTTTCTCAGCTCAGTCTCCCCCCCACCCCCCCACCCCCCGATCTCCCCCGAAATAACGCAACGTCTCCGTAAACCGGTGCCAGGCGTGTGTCCCTTCAAAAACAACAACAACAAAAAATCCCCACCATAAAAAAAATATCCTTTGAGTTTTGCGCACTTATACCTAAAGTTACCCCCACAAATACAATCCTGCTCCTCCAGAGATCACAGGCTCCTCCACTCCGTCCGTACCTGTGCGGGATTTCTACACCTTGCACGGGTCATTTTAATTCTACCAAGTGGGAAAAAGAGAGGAGAAAAAAAAAAAAAAGAAGCAGTGAATAAGAAAAAAACAAAAACGTCCGTCCGCCAAAAAAAACCAAGTCGCTAAACAAACTTATCCAAGCTTAAGTTCTGCTTTTCAAAAAACGTGGTGTGGAAATCGCAGCGGTAGCAGCAGCAGCAGCAGCAGCAGCAGCAGCGGATCCCTGGAGACGTTCGGAGGCTGATGATGGCGCAGCAGTGCCTGTCAGTGGTGTTTGTGCGTCTGCGGCTCGAGATTTGGGCACAGAGAGGCTTTTTTGTTGTTGGTGGGTGGAAACATGTCAGCGGTTTGCACCTGATAGGGTAATCTTGGAGAGACCATCAGCTTGGAGAGGTTTTTTTTTTTTTTTTTTTTTTTTTTTTTCCTTTCTCTCTTTCGGTGGGTGAAGCGCTGCGTAAAGAATTGAACAAGGAGATGGAATACTTTTTGATCTGGTTTGATTTTTTTTTTTTTTTTTATTATCATTTTTTTCCCCTCAACTAAGTTTGGGAAAGGAATTGAGTGGCATTCAAAGACAAACATAATCTGACAACCTCATTTCAAAGATCTGCGTCTATGTTTGCTTATTGATTTCCAGCTCCCAAAAAAAAAAAAAAAAAAAAAATCTGTGTACATCCAACGACCTCTATATTTTTTTTTTCTTCATCACTTTTAATCACCATATTGTTGTTAGGTTGTTACAGTCAGTGAAAAACAGGTTTGCTGCAGTCATAACGGCTGCAGAAACTGCCCCCCCTCTGCGTGTTACTGGTGCGTTTTTAACTGCTGCTGGTTTGGGGATTGGCACTGGCTGCCCCAGACCGCATTCAAATACACGTTGTTGTCCTCGAATTTTTTCAATAATGTGCTATAACTTATCCGCATTTAAATGAAAGAGAGGTGTGAATGTGTTTACGAGTACTTCGGAGCTGGCAGCAGTAAAGTGAGCCCACATCCCTGCTGCCATTAAAAAAACAAAAAAACCTTTGTGGTTCCTTTATTGTCCCATTAAAACTGGATCCTCGGGATTCCTGCGCCATTGATATTCAAAATGATTCTAAATGATTACATACATAACTTCTCATGCTGGGGGAGTTTAAAGGACCTCCTGCTGATAGTTTAGAGGGGAAAGAAAAAGAGTGTTTGACCAAGAGCCACCAGCTGCTGATCACAGCACAAAATAAAAAAAATAAAAAAATCCGGATGGTATCAGGAAAATATTATCATTTCCTGTGCTTATGAGTTATGACAAGTTAAATCACAAAGCGTGTTCTGCAAAGTATATGTGGATAATGTGGGTTGATGTGGGTTTTACCCAGTGATTCATGGCTTTGTGCCTAACAAGAACCCTTGATCCTGCCAACCACAGGGCACTGTAATAATCCCTGTAGCACAACTGATGTATAATGTCACTTAAAGCATGACTAATTTGGCCTTGTCTGCCTTAGGGAGGGAAAATCACAGCAAAATGGAGCAAACAGCAATTAACCAGACAGATCATTTGATGATTTCTTTACACACACAAGGCTTTGGGATTGTTTGATCAAATAAAGGCGAACATTAGCTGCTGCTCACCATTGATTTCCCTGAAAGTTAAGAAATAAAAGGCACCTGACAACTGATTTAAAGGCAGGATGATAAACAGCAATTACCACACTGACTGTGATAGAGCCGGCATTGTGGAGTCACTCATCGCCTCTTAAAGCGCATGTTTGTGACAAACTTCTCGGCGCATGACTATAAATCCTGAACGGAGGGGGAAAAAAACAGAGCGAGAACAGCGGCAAGGCTTGGATGTGGCCACCTGTGAGTCACAAGGAGGAGGAAACGTATCTCTGCCCGTGGCAAAAGGGGAGGCCCCCGTTTATTAGGGGACTTTTCTTATTTTTATCGATGTGTATGAGCATAAGCAATAGCCACGAGCCAATTTTTTTGGGATGGTTCTTCCGTGCACTCACTTTGGCAGCTGACCAATCAGGAGTCAGAGCGACAGATTTATTCAAGAGATGAAAACTAAGAAAAAGTACAAAAGAAAGTCGGTGTAGACACGTAATCTGAAAAACAACAAAGGATTTAAACTGATCTAAAGTTTGGTGATCAAATCTGAACTTTTTGGTTTCGCAAAACTGTCCCTTTTTAAGACTGACAAAACAATCCATGCAACTGTTGCATTAGAAGACGATATATCAATATGCAATATCCAAGTTGACAGGCACAAAATTGAAGCCCATCATCTGCAGCACTTGAAAGGCGGGTCCACGCAAATTATTTCACAAAACTGTTTCCTATCGAATCTAACCTTCTAAAAAAGTTATATTTTCTTTCTGAGATTTGTTCCGATGAAACTTGTTGACAGCGTTGGATTGGATTTTTCCAGAGTAAACCGTAAATTCCATCAGCTGTTGAACTTTTGAAATGTAATTTTTCAATGCTTTGAGCATCACAAAGGAAATCCCATCAACATCTACTGAAACGATAGCGAAGCAAAAAACTCAAAACCCCGCGCAACTAAAATTGAAGCGACCTGCATGGAAAGATGCGGCTAGAATTAAGCGGGAAAACAATACCGGATGTTTTCGGCTTTTTGGGGTGAATTGACCCTTTAAAATGAAGGGCTAGCAGAATGCATTTCCACTGTCAGTCAGAAGAGTTGGCGCGCCTACAAACGGCCTCCTGACACTATTTGAAAAATTGCTTTAAAAGACAAAAAAAAAAAGAAAAGAAAGCCTGATAAAACAGTGAGAATCAATCAATGCATGTTGCCGCTGGTTGAGCGTAACAAGAGTGAGCTTTGTGAATGGGGAGAGCTGTTTAAGTCCAGTTTGTGAGGCTTGGAGAGGGAGGAGGGGGGTGGGGGGGGGGGGGCAGCCACTCATAGGTTGGGGTAAGGTTACCCACACAGATTAGCTGACAAGAGTGAAGGAGTGAGAAAAACAAGCAAGCAAGTTAAAGGTCTTAGTTTACCTGGCTTGCTGTGCTTGGCAGCCAATGAAAGTTGCTTTGAAACCACAAAATCAAGCGGTAGCCCTGAAATGATCCTCCTGCAGCCACATTGGCCTGATTCTATTTAAAAAGAATGTACCCCCCCCCCCCTCAAAAAATTACTTTTTTTTAAAAATCGGGAGCTGCAAAGTGGCGAATGATACTTAGACGACTCCCGGAGTCCTTTCAAGCCTTTGAATTTGAACCTCGCCGCTTCCGTGCAGTTATGCGTGTCAGTCTTGCCGGCGACGGGACTGTGGGAACGTCACCGAAGGATATCTCATTGAAGCTAAAGGAGGAGGCATCCGAGGGCGGGCGAGCAGCTCGGCAGTTCAAAGGACCCTAGCAGGCATTTAAAGGCTCGACAAAAGAACTTGGCAGATCAGTAAGTGAAGCCCAATGTACTACATTAGTGTCAGGACCCCCTCCGCGTCCCTCCCACTTTGCACTTTCATCTCTGACACGGACATATTGACTTAAAGGAAAGGAGGGGTGCCAGAGCGGCGAAAGGAGGGGGGTCGGTAGCTGCGGTGCGTGTTGAAGGGTGTGTAGGGGGGGGCGGGGGGGGGGGGGGTGTTGCATGTGTCCCATTCAATACCCAAGGTGAAGCGATTGATGCCGAGGGGTGACCACTGACTCATATAAGCCACCCAGAAGCCTTTTTTTTTTTTTTTTTTTTGTAAACTAGAAGTCACAGACCGACAAGCACGTGAGACCTTAAATGGGACGGCCCTCTTCCTCTCATCTCCCTAAAAAAGTCAGCCTCACCCCATTAGTATACGCTGACCCTAACCCCCGCCTCTCCAAACACACACACACATTTTCACACTGCTGACCATGCCCTTCTGCGGGCTGCACCCGAAAGTCCGACGGCCCGACGCGGGCGCAGGTCATAACGGGGTCGCGACACCTTGACATTGCGAAGGGGGTGACGGAGAAAGGAGCCAGAGGGAGGGTTGGGGCGCGTTGAGCCGGCTACCTCGGAAACCTTTCAAGTATCACCTGAAGAAGAAGGAGGGGGGGAAAAAGAAAGAAAAAAAAACAAAAACAGCAGGAAGCGTTTCGGTAATTTGTCATATTTGTAATTTGTCCCCGTTATTTGCACGGAGTCATTAAGGACCATTCAGGGGTTGTTGTTTTTTTTTTTGCCTTGAAGAGAGGAGAAGAAGCCGAGAGAATTTGGATACAGGCGCTCGCGGGAGTTGAAGGGTGAAAATTAGAGCGTCGCTCTTCGACAAATCATCTCCGAGAAGCGGAGTTCACGTCGAACATGTTGGTGTTTCCACTCGTCGCCTGTTTGACATTAATGATGATTTGCTCCGTCTAAGTCCAGCAGGGGAGTCCAAAAGTTGTCCAAAAACATAAACATAAAAAGTTTGGGGCTCTCTTGTTGCTAGTTTGCGAACATACGCAATAACTTTTTAAGTGACTACATGCATTTTTTTTGAAGGCCTCACTAAAACTATCCATGCTCGGATGAATTCTTTGGCCATTGCTTAAGTGCAGAGAAAAAGTGCCAAAATGTGTCACGGTGCTACGGCTGAATAATAATCAGCCCGATGGACCTCATGTGTTCGAAGCTTTTGGCCTGTGTCTGACAGATAAATGTCAACTCCCTTGGACGAGCAGAGGTAATCAGAAAGTCTTGTTTTCTGTTCGCAGAGGGTTTTTTTTTTTTTGCTGAACAATATGAGTGTTTTAATGACATAATGAGCCTCTCAGAGCTGGGAGGACTAGTGGTGAAAGTTTGGGAAGTAAAATGATGTAAGTGTTTTTTTGTCAGCTCTTTAATTTTTATTTTTTTTGTGAACGACGCCGTAAGTGTTTTCTTGGATGGCCACGATTACCAAATTAAGGAGCTGGTTGTTTTTGTAATGCGCCATGAAATTGCTTTGAGACTCACAAAACTGGCCAGAAGGTTTGACTCATTCACAACAAAATGCGTGATTATTTGAGTTATTAAAAAAAACCAAAAAAAAAACCACTTAGCTGCCCCTGCTGTGTTTAAACGAATCCCGAGTTTCCCTTTGACGGATGGCAGTTTATATACGCGTCATTAATGAGCCGAAGGCCCGAAGTAAATTACAAATTTAGCTCGAAAACAGCTTTGGAAAGGTGACGTTTTAGAATCAAAAGGATGTCGAAGCCCACCAAGAGCGTGACCCGAACTCACCCACATAACTTGATGAGGACTTGGATTTTTAGGTCATTACCTTTATGTTTGAGGTGAGAAGTACTAAGTGAGTGTTCAAAGCCCAAAGCTGTCAGGGTAACGTTTATCTGATTAGTGCGCTGTCTGAAAAGCACTTCCTCAGGTGCCACTGGTCCGCGCTGCCCTCGATGTGTCGGCCCGTGGTCTCGTCTCGTGTAGTTATATCAGATTTGGGTCATTTTAAGTGACGACATCTCTTTTGAAATGTTTGTTAAAAATGCACCTTCATGATAATTACGGTTCGATTATTCTCATTTTTGTTCAATGGAAATTTGAAAAAGAAGCCGATATTCAAGTTGAAAACACAGTTTGGTGGGGTTTTTTTTAAAAGCTTGACTCCATCGGGGAAAAAAAAAACAGGATCGTATGGTAATTTTCTAACAAATGACAAAAGATTTCAAAGTTCATGACTCTTTAATGGCCCCGGGGGGGAGGGAGGCGGGGAGGGAGGTGCTGGTTGTTTACAGCTTGGTGAGTTTCGGCGCACAACATCCGTCAGGCAACCCGGTATCACGGCAAAGTGTGAAACTGACACCCCTGATCCAATAGAGCAAAAACGTGAGATACCTACGTTTGGCGATGACCAGACGTGAGAGTTTACACCTTTTTTTTTTGTCTCGAGTGGAAGTGCGTGTCGATTACACGCTTTGGGCCTGCGGCGATTTATAGGAAAACTGCGTTGGTTTGAACCATGTGATTTACAGGAAAACAAAGCTATTTAGCAAAAACACACGGTTGGGGGCTAGGACATAACCACGGGAGGCGTTTTCGGACCGCAGAAACTATTTCACATTTCGAAGAACAGTGGGAGGGACAGCTTTTGGTCACATGATCCTTTAGGTTACATTGTGCGACTTTGTGGAACTGTCACGCTCAGACAGCCCTAAGAGTGGCAATCTGACGTTTTTGCTGTAGTCCCCGGGCGTGTCCATTTCACGCATTGTCATGCGTCACTTGGCTTGCTTCATATGGAGATCATTGCTGATTGGTTAAAGGGCTGCTCCGATAGTTCCAAAATGAATTGAAACGACACATCCCTTCTTAAATTGAAAGCTTACTTAAAGCGTGCAGCAGTTAACTGAGGTTCAAGTCCATATTTACTTTTTTTTTTTTTTTTTGGGGGGGGGGGGGGGGGGGGGGGAATCAGGCCCTTAACGTGAACCCGAAAGTTTCAGCTTTGGGGGCAGAATCACGACAAGAACATTATTCGTGGTAAGTCAACTTTAAAACTCTGTGCCCATCTCTGTTATAATTGGAGCTTTACAATGTGTTGCACTGAAGTGCAGCTGCTGCCTACAAGTACTCCATTCCCAGTCACGAAAGAAACCCTCAGCCGTTGGAGTGGGGTCTCTCCTTGAGCTGTCTCTGCTCCGGTAAGCTAGCCTGAACCTGCAGTTCCAGTCATCCTAATCGCTGAGCCCAATCCATTCCCCTGTCTAGCACCTCTTCAGAGGCCCGCTCGCCCCCTTTGTTCTGACAATACACAAACGACCATTCAAATGGAGGGACTCTGTAATCAGTGAAATACTAGCCTCTGGGCTTTGTAGAATAGAAAAAAAAAAAAAAAAAAAAAAAGGGAGGGAGAGTGAGAGCAACATAGAAAGAGAGGAGAGGGAGAAAATCCATCCATGACCAATCAACTCTAACTACCTGTCTGGCTTTTTAGCTGCAGATGTTATTCGCAAAAGAGGGGGGAAAAAAATGTGCCCGTTCCAGATGTAAGATGTACAAAGGGAAGGCAGGCTGGTACCTCCACCCACAGAGAAAAAGGCTGGCCTCGTCCACACCCATTCATCTTTGATATGGCTGATGTTGTTTTTTTGCTCTTGCCCCCGCCATTTCCTTCAAACAAATATGTGATGCATTGCATCACCTCACACGAAAATGAAAGATCAAATTAAATATGATTAACGCGAGTCCTACTGTCAAAGTATGCCGAGACCGTACTGAAATCATTCGGTGCAGAACTTGTTTCTGGATCATTTATGCAGATAAAAAGTGCATAAATAACCATACGGGTTTTAGAGAGTAGAATCTGTCTCCGGAAAATACAAGAAAGCGATGTGTATTTATTCATAAACCCTTAACTATTACTTCCTATCCGGTCCGGAGGTCATGAGACAAGTTTGCCGGTCTCTCTTAGTCAAAAGGTACCGCATGAAAATGTTCTAGTGCAACAACAGCACGCGTTTCAAGTCATTCATAATTCAGAAATAGCTAGAAAAAGAAATAAGACGATCTTATTTGACATAATATGATTAACTTGCAGCATTTTGAGTTGATGCTGGAATCATTATTAACAAAATCAGTGTTTCATATCTTAATATCACTGTGGTCATTTTCCTTAAAAAAAAACAAAAAAAACAGACCATGCTTGATTGTGAATCAGGTCCTCAGTCCTTTGCTGTGTGGATGAACTGAGAGAAAGCAAATGTTGCAAAATAAACAGGAACCTGCAGCTAATTCTTTAATGAGTAATTGGATTTTGTGTTATTAAAAAGGTGGATTCAAAGTATCTGACAATAAACTAAATGGACTCTCTTGACAGCCTGTTTGGGTTCAATACAGGTAGATTGTGTTCGCAAATTTGTGTCTCTGTGTTATCATCGGGAAGATGAATAAATACAGGGAGAGAAAAAAAGAAAAAGCCGAGCTGAAATAAAAATTGCTGTTGGTACAAAGTGTGCTGTAGGCCAAGAAATCCATTAGCTCAGCCCAAATAAAGAATAAGGGGGATTTAGCATGTTCAGTTATAAGCCATCCCTCTTCTGTACTTGAAAACTATTTTTAATTTGGGTATTAAAATTGCCTATAGCTCTGTAGCTTCTGCAGAGAATAACACGCGTATTTGTATTAGTTTGTTTTAGGCTCAAGAGCCTTTTTCTAACTTTTAGTTTGGTATTTTCCTCCCCCCTACCTATATATTGTTTAATGTTTAGTAGATGTCCCTTTAAATCATCTTTCATCTGCTGTCTCCTTTTGTCATTTTTACCATCACGCCTCTTATAAAGCAACTGCAATAAAAGTAATTTATTCTTATTTTGGATTTAACTGTGGCTGTTCGTCGTGGTGAGTTTGTATGTCATAAAGACATTTCAGTTGGTTTGTATACAACCAGAGTGTGAAAACAGCAAGTGAACTTGCAAAAGAGAGAGAAGGGGGGAGGGAAGCTGGGAGAAAATGTCAGGTGAGACAATATGCAAGGTGCGTAGCGGCCTCGCGGAGCTTGGGGGGCTAAAGTCATTAACAGATATCAGCTTTTTGAAGTTTGGGAACGGACAAATTACCTTGTTGAACCACACGATTGTGAGCGAGGCATGTCTGTCAAACATCTGATAAAAGTGCCGCCTGAGGCTGCTGTTGGACCGATCTCGGACAGATACGAGTGTGATAAAGAGTAAAGTAAATCTGTGATGTGATTAATGTTACTAGAAGTTCTATTGCTCCAAAAAAAAAACACAAGAGTAAGAAAAATCCGAAATCTCAATGATAAAGTTTGTCTCGGAGCATATTCGTTATTTATGGCTTTGGGCAATGTTCATATCACCTAAAATAACATGTTACTTACCGCTTAATTGCTGGCGTTTATGGATGCGATGACATCGTTTTTAAGTGCTTCGTGGCAACAACGGGAGGGGTCGACGATCAGTGCTCCCCCCGCCGCTTAAATCAGTTATTGTCGATTCATTTCAAATATCGCTCAACCGTGTCTTGAATAGAGAATTTTGCTCACCTGAATAAAAAGGAAACATGATAAACAACGTCGAAGAGGTGTGTTGCAAAAAGGAATTCTCTCCCGGGATGAATACAAAAAACTAATTATGGTGTCCTGTGTGTGGAAGGGAGGGAGGGAGGGGGGAGGAGGGTCTGTTTAAATAAACTGTAAACTCACCAAGTCAAAAGGATGCTTGTTAATTCCTTGGAAGAAAAAGACAAGTCAGGGCATCCAGCGTACGTGAGATAGTGAGTCAACACTGTATGATAGATGATAAATCAGATGACTGGGCGGCTTCCATACAAATGAATTAGTGCATCGCTAAATAATGACTTTTGTAGTATAAGACAATGCAATTAAAAGATATTTCTAGCTCACCGGTGCACTTTGTGTTCGCTCATTGTGACCTTGCTACACCTCAACACGGTGATGTTATTAAGCTAGCTTGGCAAACTACACATGCATTCATGAAAGTTAGTAAGCAAGCTAAAACTGAAGCAAAACATGCAGGATGTGTTTTCACTGTAACCTTATTGGCATCGCGGTTTACAGCAGCCTTTACCTGTAGCTGCTTTGAGCCAAGGCGTCACAGTTTGTTTTGTTTTTTTGAGCGAGACTTAATAATGGCTTTCTCAAAACAGGTGGGCGACATAACCAGTAATGTTGGGACTGTTAATAATTAAAAGGAAGCTGGGGGCAAACATTTTGTACGACTTCCTGGAGAAATTAAGAGGAAACACAATCTGAGCGACTGAAAGAAGGTTTTACAGATCACCACCCAGAGTGACATCAAGCTCAAGATTCAAAGGTGTCATAAAAGAATTGATTATCAGTATTTTGACCTAGAAAATGTCAAAAACTGCCCAGATTTTTTAAAACTGGGCAGTTTCAAGGCTACATTGATTTACAAGGTAGCCTCGGCGTTCATTTTCAATAATTCAGATTGACATCAGAGGGTCTTTATTTCTTTATTAAACACGAGTGCAAGTTTTTCAGAGATCATGATACTGAAGCAGGGCTGAGATGTCACCACAGACTGGATATAAAAATGGACGTAGCTTTAGGGTCCGCAACGAGAAGCCAATTCGGAAGAGCAGTACCAATGACGGCAACCGGGGGTCGACTCCAAAAAAAAAACAAAAAAAAAGCCTCTGGCTCCGTAGACTGTCATTCAACTTCTCGTGAAATACAGAGTCGATTTATCTTTTCAAACACGTCATAATGGTGTCGTTAGCTAAATTCACTCTGATCAGCTCCTTTGGAAAAACAAATCCATCATTTATTAGATATGAGGCCTCAAAGAAGTATGTTTGGGGGGGAGGGGGGGCGTGTCTGGCTTGACTGACATGCCTGGGTAGCAGTCAACGTTTGTCTATAGGTAGGCAGTCATAGTGTCCTTGGGTTCTCGGTCAGATCGAATCAGGTCCATCACTCCCTTTACCCCAGCTCATCCAAATACCAAATATGGGGTTCACTTCTGGCTCCCAAAAAAAAAAACCAAGATGGCGACAGATGAAATGCCCAACTCAAGGCTTCAAAACATCCAAAGTGTGACATCACGGTAGGTTGCTGCTCAGATGTTACACAAGTAAACAAATGGTAACGTCGACATGTGATATCCTGTAGTGGACTGACGGGAGTATTGCACGCTGTGGATGCCGGATTCTACACCGATACGTGTTGGCAGGATTTTAGAAATGCATCCGAATGCTTAGGCTGGGACGTCTCTCGACTCTTTCCAATCTAACCTGAACTTGAATTCAGCTGTGCTCACACATCAGCGGTAAAAAACACCTTGTATGTGGATCTATTAAGCTGCGCTCAATGGGGAGATATGTCCAGACTTTTCTAAAGCAAACATAACGTTGAGTCATAGCGAATTTGGCAAACGACTGGAACCTTTGGCTGAAGCCAGATCATCCTCTGAAAAAAAAACACCTCCCCCGCATAAAGCCACGATTACTTTTATATTCTATGACGGCATTTCCAAAGTAAGTTAAAAACAATTTTAAAAAAAAATATAATTAAATACCAAATAAATACCAGATAAACAATTTTCTGAAATCATCATACCAGTGAAATTTGAGGAGAAATGGAAACGTGTGATATAATAGCACGGAGCCGAGTCTCGGTGGCTTCCCTTTCACAATGCCTAAGCACTCAAAAAAATTCCTCCAGATCTGAGCTGAGTAACTCTCAGAAGCCTCTCCGCTGCATGAGGAGGAAAGAAGAAGAAGGGAAAAAAAAAAAAAAAAAAAAGCTCAGTTTGTGGGCAGAGGAATGCGGCTCACATCTTTGCCATAGCAGCCGTAGAGGTAATGCGCTCGCGTGTTGGCGCTTGTCGAGGTGAGCACGCCTCCCTCTTCTGTATTAATAACCGCATGTCCTATTGCTGGATCAACTGGGCTGTGTTTTACTGGGGGCCTGCGTTTGCTTACGGGAAAGACAAGATGATGAACTCCCTCCACCTTCTTCCTCTAATTTACACAATTACCCCCCCCCCCTCCCCCCTCCCCACCCACCACATACACAATGTCTGTTTCGCGCTGAATTATTCCCAATTCCTGATTGAACAAACAACCCACCCTGTCACCCCCCCCCCACACACACACACACACGTCAACAATGCCAAGAGCACAAAAAAATAATGTCGAATATGGCATCAAGAAAATGAGCTGAAGAAGTGCATTTACGCCCGAGAACACGGACGTTTTTCAGCACAACAGAAAGAGTTAAAAATAGCTCTGTTTTGGTTTTTCAGAGTATTCAATGAGAACGCCAAAGAGTTCACAAATTCTGACAGGAAAAGAGCTGACTGCTTTTTTTTTTTTCTTTTTTTTTTCTTGCTGGATGAAATGTTTATATAAGCGCATCATCCTTGACAATTGACTTATACATAGAAGGAATTGTTATTAAGATACAGTCAACTGTCAAAATCGTGCTGTGAAAGAGAAAATCGCTGGTGATGACAATGATGGCTTCCTTTCTGTCTAATATAAACATACCAGCATGATCACTTTTTTCCCCCCGGGGCAAAGTCATTGTTCCATTTTGAAAGCTCTCTGAATGCTTGAAATGTTCCCCTTGATATTTTTTCCCTCCGCTGGTTTATTTGCTTGTATCCAGGTGATGTGCCAACCTGTCACATCAAGCAACAGACGGCCTTATTTCCTCAGAGCAAAGGTCATAACAATTGTCACGGGAGGGATGGGTGTGTGCGTTTTGTTGGGGAGGAGAGGGGTGGGGGGGGATTGATGGACCTCACTCGGTAGTTTTTAGTTTGATGTGTGAAGAAGAAACTAACTGGCAGATAAACATTTGTTCAGGATACAATTGCTAAAACATGTCTGTGACTGAGATTTTTTTTGATCTCTCGGCAGGAATATTCAAACAGATCCATGATTTTTTGCATGAAAGTGCATCAATTTTATCTCGTCTAAATAAAAAAAATAAATGAAAAAAAACGGCATTCTTTGAACCGAGGCTGTGTTTGTGCCACATTTTGTGCATTAAATGAAATTCAGCTGTTTTTTCTGTGGACACAATGAAGATAATCACAGACTACAAGGGGGAAAAAAAAAACAGACTTTTTCCAGCTGTTCAAATCATATTACATCATATTACAAGGCTAATAAAAGGAGAGTCCAAAAAATAAAAAATAAAAAAAAAGAATCCAGAAATCAAAGTTATATTTCCCTGCCACTTGGGGCCGCCAAAGTGCTCGCCTCATAGTGCAAAAAAAAAAAAAACCTTCTTTTACAACACATCTGCATGTCCCACTTTTTGAAGGCCAAACACAGAGTTGCTCTCCAATCCCAGCTAAAAAACAACACTTAGCTCCAGCAACAATACTGACCACATGTCTCTGCAACAGAATTATTATATAGTATTAGAACATGTTAACAACACCTGTTGTTGTGGAGTGAGTTTTTGTTTTTTTCTTTTAAAAATCGCACATCCCTTTTGGGTCGTGAGAAAAAAGAGGGCGGAAATGTACATGCCTGCAGAGACATGAGCTTACATTTCTTTCCACCAGAGTGTAGAGAATGAAAATGCTGTCTTCATACTTGAATGTCCTACAGGTAAACCCCTCCAAAGACAAACTGATCTGATAAACACCTGATTTCACCGTTTTTGCAAAACTTCTTACAACAACGCATATTTAAATGTTGACGGTCGCTCACAAAAGGTGACATTATTACCACCACCACCACCTCTCCCCCCCCCCCCCCCCCCTCCACCTTCCCCCACCACCTCCTCTCCACTAATTATAGCAGTTGCACTTGCCACCTCTGCTTTTTAGCTATCAAAACTGGGAAAGAGCGGGCTTGGCCGTCGTGAGGAGAGTGATACAGTCGGGGTCTGACAGTAGTGCTGGTGTTCCCCGAAGGCAGTTTGAAGAACAGTGCAGGATGAGGTTGCATAATCCTGTGCCTCGGATTCACGGAAAAGAAAAAAAAAAAAGGCCTGGTTCTTTTAGAGAAAGATATACTGACACTTCCAGATGTCTGTAGAGGAGCATGTGGAGTAACACTCTTGGCAGCCACACAGGTGATTGTATCAAATGGAAATTTGTAGCTTAATTGATACTAGTTGCTACAAGCCATACCAACAGAGAAAGTGATGAGGTGGTGACAGGACACGTAGGGAATTCTTTAGAAATTTGATCAGAGAGTTTGTATTTTTATGTGTTTAAACTGATTTTATTTAATTTTTTGTTACTGTAACAACAGTGGGCTACTTAGTTTTTGTCTTCTTGCAGAGGTACAGAGCGACGTTTGTAGGCACGGATGTGAATTTTATGAGCGTTGTTGCATAACTTTTGTACAACAGTCGATGGATACCAACACGCCAAGAAATGCATCAATGCGCCAGTAAAGGCCGTGTAAAAGGGACAGAAAAAACCCCAACAAATAACACAATTAAAATGGAAAAAGCAGCTTTGCAAATGGTTCCTATTGGAAGCGCATTTAACATGTTTGCACCTTCAAACTCAGAGAATACCATCGTATGGGTGCTCAAACAGAAAGGGTTAAAACCTGAGCAAGGATCCCATAGCATCATATAAGACAAAACAGCATTTGCATATTTTCACGATTCAGTGTTTCTCAAAGAATTGGCTCACGGCTCGGTGACCAGGTTAATCCAGGTGAACGCTGTAATCGGATCCGCCACATAAGAAAACTAAGAGCTGGGAGTTCTGTTAAAACAGGGTGCTAATGTAGTTAGTAAACTGTAATTGGCAAGAAGGAAGGGGATAAAAACAAGTCTTAGTTTTGAGATGAAGAGGGAAAGATGTGTGTATAAAAGAAATAAAAGAAACGTATTCTTGAATTTGTAGTATCGCAAAAAAGGACATTCTATTATGTTTTGCATTTTAGGGTTGTAGTTGTATGTTTTTAAGGTTAAACTCTATTATTAGTGACTTGTATAACAAGTATTTAATTCCATTAAAAGGTGCTAGAAATATTTTTAAACAACTAAAAAAAAAGGTTGTTTGGTGATTTATTTTTTTGTGTGTGCTTTTCCAACAGATTGTTTGTATGCACAAGAACAACCTGAGCCTATTAGATGTTATCTGCTCTTCCTCGTGAAAACAGTTTACCGTTCATGTGTACAATAATGTCTGCTTAGCAGTTTTGTTTGTGTCTTTAAAGTTGCATTAAACATGTTTTCATATTTTATTTGAAATTCTGCTCCAAAATGTTTAGTTTGAGCTAAAATCCCCCCTGAACAGTACAAATGATTCACTGAGGATGACACACACAAGCACACAAGCACACACACGACGCAGTCCTGCTCTCAGACAGGAGGCCTCTATAACCGAGACCAGATTTGTCATGACCATCCTGCCCCGCATCGCGTGACACCTGGAACAAAGAAAAGGGCAACATTTCCCTAATGGCCTGATGTGGCTTTTAGCCGGCACATGTTGGGCACCGACACACTCTCGCATGAACAGCACCTGTGTTTGAACTCTGACAGTTAGAAACTGACACTCACAGAAAGCAAAAAAAAAATAAATAAAAAGGTCATTTCACCCCAATTGGAAGAGAAAAACACATTTTTACTTCTTTCTAGAGCTGCCGGGCCATTCGGACGCTTGTATTTGTAAAGAGTTCGATATGTCATTCGCTTATTTTAAGCCTCCGTTCTGAAACAATGATAGTCTATAAATATTCTCCGTATTCTAACAAAAACAAATAGTCCCGATGACGGGCAATGAGGATTTAAGAGAAGGTGAGGTTGGAACAATCTCCACTGTACAACGGAGGCGAGATACTGTGAGAATTAGGGGACGTTATTTCGTGCGATTTGAATGAACAAACCTTTAAACAGTTTGGTGCGATGCAAAGATACAATATAAGCAAATTTAAAGGTCAAAGCCAGTCTAAACTCGACCTTTATTGCATTTTTGTGTGCATATTATTCCAAAAGGATTTTTTTTGCTTTTACAGTGTTTTCTAGACCTCCCCCCGCCCTCCCGTCTATAGTTTTCTCTCTCCAAGTACCTGACTGATGCTTACTTCGGACGGAATTAAACCCTGCAGGTGTCAATACTTCCATTTTCTCGACACCGATTTACTCCACCGATGGTCCCACCATTCATTACATATATGCGAGTGTGCTCTGGGATTTAGGTGTGTGTGTGTGTGTGTGTGCGTGTGTGTCAATACCTTCGGGCTGGTTCAGTCAAACCCTGGACTGGAATTCGAGTCGACCACAATGGGGGGATTTCCACGTGCCTCTCAGCCGTCTTATTTGGAACATAAAATCGTGCGTCATCCCGTGGCTGCATCCGCCTCACTTCCTCGTGGCTACGGGGCAAAAACCGTTCAGCTGGCAGTGAAGTAATGCTTGACTCACACTTCAGGTAAAGGCTTAATCAATTTATATCATTACGGAATCGAGCTTTTGAAGTTTTAACGCCTGGACTTCAGTGCCATCCAGTGGTAATAACAAAAGATGAATGATGACTACAATTAAGTGGAAAAGTACTACGGCAGGGAAAAGACCAAGCCCCCTGGTCTTTTAGGATTTTTAATAACCAGATAATAAAATATGTGGAAGAACATCCAAATCTTAAAATCTCTCCCTGCAAAGTCATTGACAATAGAAACTCTACTGTGAACTGATTGTCCAAATGTGAAATGCCACCAAATCAGAGAGTTTTCATTTGTCTTTTGACGGCAAAAGGGGCAACTTTTGGGAATATTTGACAATAATATGTGCTCAAAATGCTTTGTAATTGTTTCTTTATGCTGAATTCACACATTTCTGATCAACTTGTAAACCTGGAAAACATCCAGTACAGAACACAACATGTCGTTTTACAATACAGCTGAATGGCAAAAAAAAAAAAAACGAAGTACAAAACTTTACAGTCTGTGGAGTGATGGACAACCTTACCAGCACCGGAGTTTATGCTTGGCTTCTGGTACTTGCTGGTTTTTTTTCATCAACCTAATTCATGTGACATTAAAGATGCAAATCGTATCATTTTTCAGCTTTACAAGTTAATAAGTCCAAAGTTAATGCTGCATTTTTTTTTTTTAACATGAATAAATGTCTCAGTTACACATTGCAATCATGATACTCACTAAACAGGGTCACATTTGTGGGAGAAAAAAAATGTAAGAAAACAAACAATAAAATCACAAATTTACAGTTCAGTGCAACATGCTTGGCGACCCGCCAATATGCAAATCATTTGATGTAGAGGATGCATTTTTTTTGTCCTAGTCTACAGTAAAGAGTCCACATTTATGACTCAAAACCAACTCAAATTATTTTTATTCAGGCAAATGTTACAGATCGGTAAAAAATAAAAAAAGATGGGATATGTTCATCTTCAACAAACCATGAATGAATAAACAGCAGTCATGGATGAGCTAATGGATAAAGTTGGACGGATCTGGCCGTGATCTACTCCGTTACCAACGCAGACTTGACTACAGTACACAGAGGATTACAATTTCATGTAGCCTGAAGACGCCTACTGATTGACAGGTGAAAGACAGAAGGGAATATTATGGACAGGGGAAATACACGGGTAAACATTAGGTAGATAAATCTCTGAACTACAGTAGTTTGGTACAATGGCTGGTTAACACTAAATCCAGAAAATATAAGGACAATGTAATGTTTTAAAATCTATGAATAGATCTAAAATAAGAAAAAAAAGAATGACCTGTTTAGCGTGAGCCAAAGTCTATTATCCAAAGGCAAAACATTTGACCAACTTTTTGTTATCAATGAAATGAATAAAGATAATGAGCCTTAATCATGCGTCACCTATCAACGAGGAACAATTTCTTTCCTTCTTGGACATATTTACTCAGAATAGAATCAAAGGATGACAAACAAACAAACAGCAGTGCTACAACGAAAGATTAACACAAAGTAAATCAGTATTTCAAACATTTTAAAAAGGGGTTATCTAATCAAAACACTTTTTATACCAAACTACAACGCAACATTTCCAAATAGAGACTATGACAACAGATCGAAGCTGCAAAACCAGCTATTAGAAAGGGCAGAATAAGCATAAATTCAAAACTTAACTGTTCAGCTGCCCGACGTGTAAATAAGAGCAAAATAATTATTTACAGGAAAAAACAAAAACAATCATTGAGTCTAAACTCTAAGACAGATCCGCTGAAAGTACGAAAGAAAAAAAAAAAAAATCATTGATAAAAGCACTCTGCAATGAACTCGTGCAAAGCAAAAAAACAATACAACAAAACATATTTAAGGGTTCGCAACCTGCTGCTACTGAAACCTCACTTTAAAGAGGACATTACCAACATTTAATATTTAGATTTAGGCAAATTATCAGGGCTAGTTTAATGACCTAAATTAGCTGAAGCAGTAAAGTTTACAACGCAGGAATTTCAAACACCTTTTGTAGTCGGCGCCAATGTGGAACGGAGCGATTCGATTGGCTGAGGATGGTATACAACTGCCAACATTTGGCTCTTAAAACACGTTATACGGGACCATAAACACATTATAAGCACCGAGGGAGCGCGCGCTGATGACAATCGCCGATACACATGAGTGCGAACGATTAACGGCGTCGAGTTCTCCATGCGGTGATGTCACGTCGCTCGTTGTGTAAATTTTCCCAGACATCTACGCTCATGTTTATGTCGTGTTCAATAAGATAAGCCGCGTTTCAAATCATACGCTTGTCATCTGCTTTGGAGTAAAATGCGCAGAAAACAGTTTTGGTGCCAAGTCGTAAATAAACTCCCGGAGCTAATCTACTCACCTGTGAATGTAAAGCACTTTAAAGAAAGTTTTTTTGGGTGTTTTTTTTTTTTTTGTCGGGGCATCTGCGTTGGTTTTATGGAGCTCATAATTCTCGAGATAATGTTTTTTTTGTTTGTTTTTTTCCTTCAGATGATTTTTGGCTGTAATTACTTTAATGAATACTCTGTCACGTAATGACAGGTGTTAATAGTCTTTATGTGAACTCATGATGTGGACCATTTTTGCAAGCTGCAGATTAAGATGATACTAATGTAGACGTAGCTACATGCGTACAGACCGTATCTAAAAAAAAAAAAAAATCCCCAAAACATTATGATTGAGGCTGCCCCTTATCGAAGAATGCCAAGTGTTCCTGATAAAAAACACGGGACGAAACGTTGTCGGATATGTAACGGTAGCACGGTTGAGTGAATATGAATTTTACTGATTGCATTCACGGTCGTTTCATTTGATCTGAATTGCTTTATCGCCGCTGGAAACGAAGAAGTTAATTTTGGTGTCGCTGACCAAACTGTTAAAACAAAAATATACAATCGCTGCACGTTTGAGCTGCAGGAATGAACTCGAGTGACACAAATGAAAAAAAATACTCAAATTGTGTTACATACATTTCTGTATGAATGAAGCAATTACAATATGCCAAACAAATTCCATGTACTATCTGTGGGCATGCTTGTGAGATAAAATGCTTTGTAAATCCAGACGAGAGGAAAAATAACAGAGCAAAACCTGTCAATGCTGATGATGGGAAATTGTCCAACTATCAAACCTTTATATGACCTTTCTTGAGCGTCCTCCTTTATTCCGCTCAAATTCACACAAATCGGGACTCGGATGTATCTCAGTTTACAGTAGAGATATTTAAAGGCACATTCTGCAATATCTCCTATTGCATTGTTGACTTAACAAAGACACACAGTGTCACGGATGCAAAGCACCTGAAACCTCACCTCACACGATATCACTACACGAGAGAGCTGCAGAACCAGAAGGTTTAAAAACCAGTGGGGCGACCTCCACCAGAACTAGAACCAGAACCAGAGCCAGAACCAGAGCCAGAGCCAGAGGAAGGTGTTGATATGCCGATCTCATACACGCGAGGAAACTGATAGCTTCTGTAATCTGACAATTAGACCACGTGTGAGTGTTACAACTGCATTTTTGTATCTTTGGTAGACCCACTGGTGATATGAAAATAAAATGTTGCTGAGATGGCGTAAGAACTAGTGATGGCTAACCTAATTGGGTTTTTAATTTAGGGTGTGATTAAGATTTAGTTTGAGCTAATAATTTACACAATCAATTATTTATTGCAACTAAAACTAAAATAAATCGGCAGGTGTGACATTTACTGCCTGCAGGTGGCGCAAATCTTAGGAACTTCCTGACTTTAACTGGTAGTGCTATTAGTTTTCTTCCTATAGGTGGTGCAGACTGGCACCACCCTTGTGGTTTAAATCTACAGTGACCCAGATCCAAGAGGTGCTTTGCATCTTAAAAACAAACAATGACACCTGAGTGCATTAATGGCTTTACCATGTTCGAACTCTCAGTCCTTCCGATCCTCGCCCTCAGCAGTGCTGACGGGAAGAGGCTGAGTAGGAAATCTCGCCGACTGTGCCTTTAAACGTCTTGCAGGACGCAAAACCCACAAGTGCTTCAGCGTACATGCGCGTTTTACTTCTTTTCCGTCTTCAGCGTTTGCATAAAACTCCACAGATCCTTGACCACCTGAGGAAGGCGTGGGGAGAGAAAGGGCAACACCACAACGGGAAAGAAAAGACAAGAAAGAAAGAAAGAAAGAGAGAGAGAGAGGAATAAATTATAAAACAAAAACAACATCCAAATGAAGTGCGATACAGCATGAGAACACGACTCACTTTTCTTTTCTTTTTTTTTTTCTTCTTCTTTTTTTTACTACAACATGCTTTTGTGCGTCTCGCCTGTGGGAATGCTGAGATTAGACGGGCCGGTCGGGGGAACGACGAGGGGTTGGGTGGGGGCAGCAGTACATACCAGAGTATATGACTAGGTGCTCCAAGTCTGACAGATCTCAGCCTTGGCTGATGAAACCAAAGCACTTCCACAGATGTTTCTACACACACTGGGATCGACAAGCCCTCTCGCCGACCCAATTCTCCATTCACCCCCCCTCCCCCCTCCGATCTTTCCCTTGTCCACCCAGCCTAAAAAGAGCTTTCACCTGCTCTCATGGCTGTACAGTTAACATTTGAACAGTGCAAAGCAGACTGTTCTAAATAGCCCGTTTCGAGCTTTCCTATCCATCTACATTTCCCTGAATCACTTAAGTCTGCAGCGGTCATCCGAGACTCCCGGCTGATTCATTCGCGCTTCGCGAAAAACAACATACAGGGGATGTTGTTTTTCTTCCGCAATGACAAGCAGCATTAGAAAAGATTTAAAGTCCTACATTCGGTCAAAGGCCTTGAATGTGAAAACGACTGGTACCATCCACATACCACCAGTCCCTTCATTAAGGCTACAAAAGACACACTCCCGTAAATCAACCGAGAAAGAGTTTGCTTTGGCAGGTGTACTCCCATTCCATCTCACAAGAGCCCGCCGACACAAAATGAATATATTTCAAAAGCAGAACACGCTGTGCTGCGGAGACATTTGACCAGACAGCGCGAGGTATGAGGACGAGAGCGAGGGAACAATAACGCATTCCTGGGTATCTGTTGTGGCAAAGATGCTCTTAAAGCCGAGATGAGGTTTGGTGTTAAATGTGCCCGCGGCTACGAGCGCTCAGCAACTGGGAGAATATTTCTAGAAACCTGGCCGTAAACAACTTAGCTGAGCGTTCATTGGAGCAAGAGAGCAGAAAAACTGATGTGAACTGCACGTGGTTTAAAAGATAAAAATAAAAAATAAAAACATAACATTTAACCCACTTCAAGTCAAATGTCAAATTCCCTGACTTTCCAGTGTTTCCCCAACCGAATGTCTTTGGAGGACGGGCTGCCCTGCCAACGTTTTGTACTGTTTTCGGTACAAAACTTTTCACTGTTTAAACCTTCTGCCGAATTATGATCTCACACAACTGGGCCTGCCTCATAAACACACTGCAAAAAAAAAAAAAATGCTGTCAAATTTCAACAGTAACAAGCTACCATGCTTCCTACTGTTGCCGTGGCTACAAAGAGCCATCTTCCATATTTGATAGATCTATCGTAGAACTTTACATTTATCTTCTCCGCTGCCTATTTTTAATCACCCAGTTTTAGAACTCTTCATTCTGTCGGCAAATTTCTTGAAATTGACATTTTCCTGGCATGTTTTCCCTTCTCAGCAGGTTCAAGAAAAGGCATCTCTTTACTGAAGTGCTTGCCACTTGTTGATGAACTGAGAAATAATGTGATAAAAAAAAAATAAAGACTACATGTAAAAGTCTTTTTATATATATATATATAAATGGCAGCTAAAATTTAAACATGCAAACAAAATTGCCTGAAATTTCAGGATTTGGCCCGAAATCTGATTTTCCCTGTCTGGAAAGGAGCTTTGAAAATTCCCTGATATTCTCTGAAATTCCCTGACCTGTGGGAACCCTGACATGAAGTAGGGAAAGACTAATCTCAGGGTTTGATAATTACTTACTTTTTTGTCTGAGACTTTAAAAGAACTCTTCACGAAATTCTCAAACTTCTGCTCCGTCTTCGGTAGTGATTTCCCCTGAAGTAAGGAAAAAAAAAGAAAAGAAAAGGAAAAAAAGACCATTAAATCACCATCTTAACAGTCAGACATCCAATTATGGGGGATAATTTGCAATAAAGAAAAAAAAGAGGACGACAGCTTTACCTCCTTGACTGCCGTTGACAACTTGCTCTTAATCTCAGGGAGAGACGGAGATTTAGACGGGCCGGCCTGGGGTTTGTCTTTTCCCGGGGAAGGTGTCTGGAAGAACATATCAGTTAGATAAGAAACACCGGTTGATACGTCAAATAAGGAGAGATTTATGGAGTTTTAGATAAATTATTCCACGATATCTCCTCTTTAACTCTGGTTCAGCTCTCAGCATTAATTCTATTTTTCTGTGTTCCCATTTGAAGTCAACACGAAGCTGCTCATCCCAACATGTTGACGATGAGGTCATTTGCTGACCAACGGGCCAGTCGGGGCTGCAGACCGATCATGACCCATTTAATCTGGGTCTATGTTTACAGGCTTGGCGTGGGCAACCAGCTGGAAGAAGATAAAAGCATTAGAAAGGACAACAAATTCTAGACTAATTACACCATTATTATTTTTTTTTTACAAATACATCAGGTGCAAATTATGTTTTTTATTGTTTGCAAGCAGGAGAGGGCAAGCCCTGACTCTCCATTGAGCAACGCAGATGGTTTTTCAAATGTGTTTTTCCATTCATGGAAAATTCTAATGACTGAATTAAAGGGGAAAAAGGGTCCAGGTCCAAGCTTTTCTGCTTGTTTTTCAATGAATTATGCTGACATCAAATGAACGATTTCAACAAGTAAAATAACATGTTTTCTGTTCAGCATGTACGAATGGTCAAAACTTTAAAAAAAAAAAAAAAAAAAAAAAAAAAAGAAAGAAAGAAAGAAAACTGACACAAAAAGCTTTTTTTTTTTTTTTTTTTTATGGGGGTTTTTTGTGTAACATTTTTGGTGCAAATTCAAAGCCTGAAGACTCCCATGGGTTTGTAAAGATGACAGCAGCCCACAGGTGTGTCCAGACCTGGCCAGCCAAGGGCCCCAGAGATCCTCAATTAGGAAGTGTCTGAATGTGACACAACAAAAACAACAACAACACACACACAGACACACACACACACACACACACACACACACACACACACACACACACAGACACACACTGTGACTGCATGTTACACAAGTCGCGGTGCTTGTCCCTACACGCAAAAGCCAGTGTGGAATCCGGTGAAATTGCAGGGTTTCATTGATAGCCAGAGACGCATATGAAAGACGACAGAGGACGTGTGTAGAGAAAGGTTTTTTTCAACCAGCAAGTCGGGGGGAAAAAAAAAAGAAAAAAAAAATCATGAGCAAATACCCTGTTGTCCACTTATTTGTACATCTGTTTGGTTGCTGATGTTCCTGCTTCAAAACACTCTATTCGTTTCCACTGTGATTGAACAGCTTGCTGAGTGGCGAATGGCTCAGACACATTCAGGGTCTGGAAACAGCATGTACGTACTGCATGTTGGTCTCAGCTATTTAGATTCGGATGTTTGCTTATCCGCAATCGTTTTTATCTGCTGGCGCCAACTGCCTCAATATTGTTTGAATAAGACACCAAACCAAAATATGCTGGTGGCAAAAGCCAATGGGGACTGAAGTCTGAAAAATTAGGCCGATGCAGAAGTGCCTTAAACTGCAATACCACCGGGTGCCACTAGAGGTTGGCTCCATAGACTCCCATTCAACTCGTGTCATAAAATTCTAATTCAATAAAATTTCTCCACGAGTTACCTTGGTCTTGCTAGCTGAAGTCGCTTCTTATTCGTTTTCTAGCCTTCCATCTGTAAATAATCCCATCGTTATTTAGAAAATAAAATGCATAAAGCCATAGTTGGGGGGGGGGGGGGTCTGTTTGATTGACAGGCCTCTGGTGCAGTCAGGTTATGGCTATCGGTGGGCGGGACTAAGTATTGCCGGGTTTTTGTGAGAGGAAACCGGAGTACCCGGAGAAAACCCAACAAGGCAAACTCCATAACATAAGATATTAAACAGAAAAATAATGAAAAACATATGGGCTACATCTCACCGGGCATAACAAATCTTGAAGAGGTATTTAACACTTGGTAGACACAAAATGTGACGATTACCTAGGAAGCATGTGTAGCCAATAAAAATAGGTCAATTTTAGGAGTGAACAAGTACAAGACAAAAAAGCTTGTCTCTTGTTTTATGTTCAGAACTGATTCAATATCAGACCTTGTTCTCTAAACTCGACCCTCAGTACCGCAGCTCTTTTGATAGAAGCAATGAAAAAACACATGCCATGTGTCACAACCTGATTCCTCAAAAATTCCTTAATCAAGCTGTAAAAAGAAAGATGAAACTGTTAAAAACAGGTGGAATCATCTTTGGAAAAAAAAAATTAGAAATAAACATAATGATCTGTCCCTGTCCCCGAGAGAACCGCATTTTATAGCAGAGATCAAAAGGCATAAAACGAACACAACCTTGACGCAAACATACCACACTTAAAAAATAAAAAAACAAAAAAAACATATGCTGCTGGCTCCCGGCCAGAACAAAAACACTACGTATTTATTATTTACGGGCAGCTCTCTCTACTTCCAAAGGACAGCTGCGGACATGAAACAGCTGATAAACACTCACAAGCTTTTTCATCTGGGCCGGACGCTGATTACAGATGCCACGAGTCATGGAACTTAATCACAAGCACGCTATCATTTGATGCAATCGCTCGTCCTCGATCCGGCTCAAACACATGCTTGTGACACCTTTGCTCATCAAGTCCGTCCGGGGATAGCAATTGTCATTATGTTGGAATGAGGAGTTCAGAGGCCCACATCTAGAGGGGGTGTGGGGTTGGGTTGGGTGTGTGGGGGGGGGGGAGACCACTGGGAACTGTGACTCTTATGAATCCTGTTTATGTTCATACACGAGTCGGTCCGTTGGGACGTTTCTCAGGGCCAAAAGTCGTAAGAAGCAAACATCCTCACACTCGCAGGAGAAATAAATAAGCACTAACAAGACAGGCACCTGCTGCAACACGTGTCAATCAGCCACTAAAAAACAATGACTCACCCCCCCCCCTCTTTTGGGATAAGGCTGAGTGAAGTGGTTAACAACTTTTACGACTGTGACGTGCGCTCGAAGGCATCGACTCCTCCGAAGCCATCAATCAAAAGACACCAGCTGCGAGATAAAGTGACTTCAGATCGGCGCAGCTCGAGTTAGCCGGCTCTCGCGTCGAGCCCGTTGCACATTGGAAGGAAGGTGCCGCTGCACGCTGCGCCGCGAGAGGTGAGAACCGCGGCAAACTGGCAGCAGATCTGACGAGCCAATCTTAATGACCAGTCACATCGCATTTAAGGGAAAGGAAAAAAAAAAAGAAAGAAAAAGAAATCCGAAAAAAACAAAACAGACATCCACGCCCCGCTTCCTCGCTCCTCAGGGGCATCTGGAAGCGCAAGCTGCACCAGACATCAAACGCCGGTAATGAGAGCAATTGGGAGAGGGTGTGTCCAGGAAGTGAGGGGTGTGAAGAGCTTGTGGAGAGGGAACAGTTGTGTAGAAGAAGAAGAAGAAGAAGACAAAGAAGAAGAAGAAGACGACGAAGACGAAGAAGAGGAGAGAGGATCGGGGGAGCAGGCAAAAGCACCAGAAAGTTAAATCTGGCGGGATGAGTTTCAGGAGTTCGGTCGCCCGTTGGCTAATCACTGCGAGCCACTGTGCTGTGGCTGGACACCAACGAGCTGCCCTTTTTTTTTGGGGGGGGGGGATTATTCTTTACCCTCGGGGGTTTAGCAATCCTGCGGCTTAGTGTTAAACATGACAAAACTCACAAAGCCTGCTGTCAAGACGTCAGTCAAGAAATTACTATTTTCTCAAGTACCCCCCCCCCCCCGCACGCAAAAGTGAGCGTAAGATGTTGTGCTTTGCAGCGTAAGACGCCTTTAATCATACAAGCGTTTCCATTCTCGTGTTTTCACGTTATATTTTCAGAAGTAACATGCTTTGTGAAAGGTGTAAACAAAAATAAATAAATAAAAAACACAGAGAAGCTTGTCAACACGTCCGTCCGTCCCCCCCACCTCCCTTCTCCCCCCATTCGGATGTGTCTGTGAGCTACGGAGCGGGTGAGGGGGGGGGGGCATCAAAAGGCGGGCTGCAACTCAAGACGGCCGGGTCAAGCCGAGGGGTCGCGGGTTTAAACCTTGCCCCAGGAAAACCCATTTTAGAGGTCAGGTGTGTTTGCTTAAAGGCAGGCAGAGTTCAAGCTTTTGGGTTGGTTCTTTTTGGAGAGGCGGCCTGAACAAGACATTCCATCCAAGAAATTAACTATCAGGTTGGAGCTAATTGCAACGTGCAATTCCTTGGCTTTGGAAAAGGTAAGCCCTCTCCAGGTTTCTTTTTGCATTTTCTTTTATTGTGAAGGACAATAAATGCAAACAATTATCTTGGTTCAAAGAAAACTTCTGTCGTTTCAGGCTCAGGCTCGAGTTTTTTTTATTTTATTTTAAGTGCCATACATTGCATAATAAATTCTACTTGCAGGCTTCATCAGGTTTTCACTTCAAAAACCTACTTAAAGTAGTGAGTGATCAATTTCTTTGGGCTTTAAAACGTGTCGCTCTCCTCCGATTCATTCTGCGCGATGCTCCGACAGAATACATCGACCACCAGTAAACAAACATGAGCCGCCTTTCTGTACCTTAAACTGTGGTTTGACCGCTGGTCCCGAGGGTTTCCCTGCAGGCCCATTCTGTTTCACTGGCGTCTTGTTGGGCTTCTTAACCGATGACTCTGGGCCCTGAGGAAACAAACAAACAAACATCCTGAGTAAGACATCCCTGAAAGATGTGCTTTGACCTGCTCAATTTAGCAGTCTGCTTAAAACGAGCAGGAAACTGTCTTTGTATCAGAAAATGTACAAAGATAGTTAATCACACCAGACGAACCCAAAGTTAATTGTAATTGTCTGACACTTCAATTCAAAATTATATAACGCCGATGCACAACACAGGTTATTTCATGGCACTTAACGCAGTAAAAGTCCTCACAACAGAACTTCAGAGGAACACAGCAATTCAACAATTCCCACGTAAGCTGGGAGGAGAAAAAAAAAACTCCCCTTTAAAAGGGAGAAAAACCTCCAACAGAAGGAAGGAAAACCTCCCTTTGACCAGTATTTATCCTTCCATGTACTGTATATATTTATTTCACCCCTTTTTGTCAATTCGTGACTTTCAAACTCTTTCTCTCATGTCGGATATCAAAACAACCACCTCTTCGGTGTTCTGGTAGTTATGTCAAGTTGTTTTGACAAGTCCCACATCAAAGCGCTAATTGCCGAGCCTTTTTATAGCTGACAAATTATAACGCGCAAGGTAACATAATCTGAAGCACATTTGAAGTGTTTGCAGTTGTGGTTAATTCCCTTCAGAGTTTTGAGCCATGAGGTCTTCACATTATTTTCTCCCACCCCAGTTAAGACCATAATAACAGCAATGCTGCACATGTAGACGAGTTTTCGAAGGCCGAAAACATGCAAGTTTACATTCTTACAACAAAGGCAAAACAAAAAAGGTAAGAGCATAAGGTTATTCTATACGATAAAAGATAATTGGCAGCTTTAATAGTTCATCCTGATCCAACATCTCAGGAACGAAGCCTGTACTTAAAAACAAGCATCTAAAGCTACAGAGGAAACACGAGACACACTCGGTAATTTCTCACTGATCAGGTACTTAGTACCCAAATAACCCGTCATTGTTCCCCACACTGGAAGGCCTTCCCGCCAGGTTTCCACTGCTCCCACTCACCTGTGTAATTACCTCGTAATAGCCGAGGCAAGTACCTGCATTTCCTGAGCGCATACCCCTTTTCCTTGCAATCATTGGTGTTCACCTTGGAATGGACTAGAAGTGTAATTGCCTGTGTTGACACGACCGCTACAAGGCAATTACACATGCGATTCCCTAAAGCGACGCCAGTAATGCAAGATGCTGGAAGTTACGGTGAGATTTACAAGTTGTTTGTGAGTGACAGATTAACTCACGACGGACGAAACTCGAGCGAGAAATTCATCGTCTTCATCGATACATCTGAGATTACAGAATGTAATCTGGATATTCAACCCCCCCCCCCCCACACACACACACACAAAAAGTCAGATTTTTAAATGAGATATTAAAAGTGATTTGTTTGCTTCCCTTTTCTGTGCAACCATCAGAATCACCTTGCTTCTACCACAACACAAAGAACAAGCCTGAAATCCTACATCCACATCGTGGCACAAGACGCAAGTGCTGTCACTGTCTTGGATTTGAATGTACTTCTACGAGATGTCACGTCACATCCAAGTTCCTGGGTCATCCTGAAAAAAACAAAAAACGACCCCCGGGAGCAAAAACTTTCTGGAAGCAAGAACGGATTTCCTGATTGCCTGGAAAAAGCTCACGTGTTGTCAGTGCACGCTCACTATGCTTGTTTTGCCGAACAAAGGACTTACATAAAGTACAACTTCGCTTAACAGTTTCCTTTTTAAAAATTGTTATTTTACATTGGTGCGTTTTGTTCTCAGTGCCAACACGGGCAAAGCCACACTGCACCGCTGCCAAATTTACAATACCCATCTCCAGTGATGATGTAAGAGTTATTTGTCATGGCAACGCTGACTAATTGTAAGGCAAACATGAAAAAAAACACAGGTCACAGCGGGGTCATGTGAAGGCCAGGATCTAAATTTGAATATCCAGTCTAGTTTAACAATCAAGATTAACTCCACAGATGTGTTAGTTATTCACACTGAGCAGAAAATGACAAAAAAAAAAAGAACACAGGCACACTTTCAGCTCAATACACTAAAAATCTTGACGATCTATTGCCGTGTTTCAAATGGCGTACTCACGTAATAACACTCGCTATTTTGTGTGCATAACTGCGTATACAAGGTCGAGTACAGAAACATGCAGTGCAATACAAGTACCCGGATGATGCACTCAAAACGGTACAAAAAAACCCAGAAGAAGCGTGAACCGCTGGAACGCTTTTTAGCCCAAACGGTTGGAAGGGGGCGGGGCCTCGGACGTAAAGGATTTTTGAATTAAGGCGTCTGAGGAAGCTGCAGCTGTTCCTGAACACAACCACACAAACGTGTTTCTTTTTCCACCGCTGCTGCTGGACAGAAGCCATCAGCGTGTTTATTGAATTCGTTAACAAAAGAAAAAAAAAGAGGAGCACAAGAACACGTTGCTTTCTGGGTAAAATGATTAAAAGCTGCAGATATTTTTGGCGGGGGATGTGGTCACATGCTGCGGTCAAAATTCAAGTGCTTCACAAGTAAGCGTCCTGACACGTAAGAGAGCTATTTGTCAGTGTACTAAGGGGAAGCATACCGTTCGGTACGCGGCACGTGTGTCCAGATTTCCTGTTCGTCAAAAATATCTGACCATAGAACAATTGAACTGGATTCATCTGAGCAGGGATTTGATGCCACTTCTGACACTCGGTGCTTTTGAAAACACATTTTGGTTTCTTCCTCAGTACAGCCCCTGAGGTTTGACAACAAAAGGAAAAACATCCTGAAACACTCCGAGAAACAACACTCCCTGAAAGCTAAAGAGGAAGAAGGGTGAGGAAAAGGATTAAGGTCATTGAGGGGAAACATGGAGGGGCGGGGGGGGGGGGGGGAGGGAGGGAGGGGGTCTGCAGGAGGAATTGAAAAAAAAAAAGAAAAAAAAAAAAAAAAGAGAAGAAGACAACAGAATAAATCAACAGGTGACAGAACTGCTCAGCTGTCATCTGACCCTCAGGGAAGGATCGGCGTTCACGTCGCAGGTATGCGCATCTGCCCCGCTTTGATCTTTTTTGGCCTGGCACAGTTTGCACTTGGATTGCGTGCTTTCACACAAAAAAAAAAAAAAAAAAAAAAAAAACACAAAAAAAAAAAAATAGAAGAGAGAAGAGAGAAAGAAATCACAAACAGACACCGACGTTAAAAAAAAAAAAAAAAAAAAAAAAAAAAAACAAAGGAGGCAGATACACACATGTACCCACACCCACACACACACACACACACTTGCGAACGATTGTGGTAACACGTAAAAAAAAAAAAAAAAAAAAAAAAAAAACAAGTGTTCAAAGGCAAAAGCCAGGTGCAAAGCTGAAATGGCATGAGAAACGATAAAAAGGAGCAATCATATTAACAGTGGGATGACAGAGGGACAAAGATATGCAGCGTTTCAGAAAAATGGTTGAAGATGTTTCCCATAACTGAAGCGTGTATGTGTGTGTATGTGTGTGTGCGCGTGTGCGCGCGTGCGTGTGTGCGTACGTGCGCTTGTGCGTTACAGCATAACACGGTGCGGTCTTGTTGGTGTGACGGTGAGAATTCAAGCAGATTACAGAGGAGAAATCCGATCATTACACCACGCAGACCCTGTGTTTTACTCTCGGAAAACAGGTGGGTACATGAGTGAACAGGATGGAAAAAAAAAAAAAAAAAAAAGTTCTGATGTTTTGTATCGTACAAAGAGGTGGACGGTCAGCGAGTGCAGGAATGGGTAGGGCCCGCCGAAATGAAAATGCTTCTGCGGCCCGTTGGAGTGCGTGGAAGTTTTAAATGAAGTGGTAGAAAAGACTGAAGAATTCCTTCTACACCAAGATAATGACTCTAACGGAGGGAAGTCAGTGACTGCGCTGCCACCTGGTGGACAAATGAGGATTGGAAACACTCCAAACAAATACTGCTCTACAAACTAATGTGTACTGAACTACAAGGATATTTAGTTTGTTCTGATGGAACATAAAAATTAAAATGAATTAAAAAAAATTAAACAAAAAAATGTCATTTATACTACTCAAAGTTAAAAATGATATAACCTGCAGATATATGAAAACAAAAATATAGAAGAAAACTCATCTCTTTGAATTGTAGTTTATCTAATACTGATGTTATGTATTTGGGAAATTTTAACACAATCTAAAAATTGTTAATGTTCTTTAAATTCCTTGGTCAACTAGGACATTGGTTCAGACTCATTATGTGTCTATCGATTATCAAAAATAACCCCTCTGTATTTAACGTTAGGTTTACCATGAGCCTGTTGTTGTTTTTTGCATATATCCTGTTTTTTTCTCCTGTTGTTTATTTCTGCAATTATTTGTCAAATGAATTAGAAAATTTTTCAAAAACTTGCATCACGACTTTTGACCGAGAGACTAGATCACTGTAGCCATTGGCAATATTATTGAGATTCACCACCGTCATCAATGACGTTATTAATATTATCTATAAAAAGGAACAAAAGAAGAAGAAAAAAAAAAAGAGACCGGGCTTACTTTTTTGAAGACTTTCCCAAGAATCTTCTGAGGCTTCACGTCGTCCTCGCTGTCATCGTCACTACAGAAAAAGCAGGAAGAGAATTCAGTTAATCTGAAAATGTATTGAGGTAAATAACAATGTGACAGCAAAAAACAACAATAATACTTTTCTATTTTAGGCAGACGAATGTGTTTAGGCAACAACAATGAAAATGCAGCTTTTAGAAAATCCTACTCATCATCATCCTCGTCGCTGTCTTCTTCGTCATCGTCATCATCATCATCATCGGAATCCATCTTCAGTTTTTTCTGCAAGAAATATGAACGAGGGGCAAATTTTGGATTCTGGATAATGGCATATATTCCTAATTTTAATTAATTAACGTGATCACAGTGTGGATTTGTGTAGTCTGGATGCAGCAATTAAATAACCACCGCAGCCGCAGAACGCTTTGTACAATCGATATTTAGTTTTTCTATCAACTGAGCTTCAAATAAAAACAAATCATTAAAACTTTAAATGTCAATTTTTTTTTTTTTTTACTTTCACGCTGCAGCTTTCTTTCGTTCAGATAACTTTCATGGAGGTTTTTAAAAGCAGCTCCGGAGCCAAAGAACAAACTTGAGATAACTACCAGCTGAGGCTTCTTCCCCGACAGCAGGCTCGCAGGCCGCTTCACCGGTGACGAGTTGTTCTCCTCTTCATCCTCTGAATCCTTCACACCTACGAGGAAAACCGCCGGTTAGCGGCACTCCGAAGGGATGGGTTGTGTTTGATGCAGATTCACCTGCACAGCCCTGATTGTTGAGTGATTTTTTTTTTTTTATATCTATGAATTTGTGAAATTTTAAGCTTTCTGAGGTCAAAAGAGTGGCACTTTATTTCCAATTTTGAAGTCTTGCTTTTCTGTTATTCATTTGTCACTTCCCACTAAAACGGTCTTGAAAAGGACAAACTCACTCCGACTTGAAAGTGTGAAGAAATATGAGCAGATTTTTTTATTTTTTTATTTTATGCTGCTTAAAAAAAAAAAAAAAAAAATCAGGCCCAACTGTGAAGGGACCTCCTTCGTTCAACTTTTCACAACCACGCTTTTTTCCAGTAGGTACATATTTAATTTGAATGATGTGGTAAACTGTTGTCTTGAGTTTGAGCTGTTAATACTCACTGACAAAATGCTGCCCGCTGATGTGAACCGGTCCGGAGCCGGACTGGAGCCGGAAGGTAACCGGAGGAGTGATCTCAAACCCCCCTAAACTCATCTGGGCGACAAAAGAGCAGAAACAATAACGGCAAATCTGACTATCGTCCTTATTATGAATGCGCTGTTAACGATTATTTATACAGTGTGGTATTTGCATTTATGTTCTGAATAAATGCTTTCTCTCCTTTTGAGTTTTTTTTTTTTTTCTCTCTCTCTCGAGCAGAATCCGAAAACGTTGTAATTTGTTGACTCACAGAAGGCAGGACGGAAGGTTTCAGGGCGACTAGCGGCACTTTGGTCGTCTTCCCATCGTAAGTGAGGCCTTCGATTTCCACCATGTGAAACTTATCCTCGGCATCAGCTCCCAGACACACCTGGAAACAAGCAACACGGCCGACTCATGCGTCAACTAAACCTCACTTCATCCTGGCGTCGTCAGGCTCGCCATGCTCCCGATCGGGTTTCAGATAATCAACCTCACAGTCTTCTCATTTAGTAGTAAAGCTTTAAGTCCTGTTCGGGGTTAAATGTCTGAAATACCTGATCACGTCAATTCAACATCACAATCACAGTTTAATCAGACAGTAAATGATCAGCTGTTTCAGTCTGGGTTTTTCTTTTTTTCCAACCAAGATATCAAGAATTTTCAAGTTACAGTTAATTATGGGAATAATAAAAAAAAATTATCTGCTTCACATTTAAAAAAAAAAAATTAATAAATAAATAAATTTTATTTTTATTTACAAAGACAAACAAGTGAATTTAAAACATGAGATATATACTGTTATTTCCAGAATAACCGTAATCTATGTGCGTTATTAAAATAAATGAAAGGCCTTACTGCTTTGAGTGACAGCTGTTGCTCCGTATCATCGTCGTCTACATCAACTTTGAATTCCCGTTTGTCCGATTTCAAGGTGCAACCTGGTGGGGAGGAGGGGAGGGGTAATACATGGAGCGTGTCAACAAACAAACAAACAAACAACACATGCATAAAAAGCGTTTGAGATACGAGGCTGCGTCTTTTTTCTCTGCTAACAAAAGAGCTGAATTGGCGCCGAGTAGGAGGCAAAAGCAGGCTAACCAGCTGTTTACGCTAACTCCCGTGTTCAATGGCTGTTTGTAACGCGACAACGTGGAAGCTAAAAAAAAAACAACAACAACAAAAAACTGATTGTGCGACGCGAGCAGTTTCAGGTTTTGTCAGAATAAGAGAGCTCACCAAACAAGTACATTTGTGGTCTGCTCAAATCTGAGATATCGTCCTCCATCTTTGTAGTGGGTGGTTACGCTTCCGTAAACTGGTGTGACGGAGAGATCGACGAGCCAATGAGGAGGCAAGGACGTCACGCGTGTTTAAAACCACTTTGAGCCAATAGCGTTGGAGACCAAGGCGGGACAAAGTGAAGCTGAGTGTTCCGCAGGATGAACGCTAGATGAAGCTGTTGTAATATAAACTGGGGGGGAACCTTTAACTTTACAGAGATATGAAAGAACAAAAACCACAATAAAGATGACAATTTAAACAAAGTTTTAGGTTATGCATCATCTAGATGGATGGATGGATGGATGGATGGATGGATGGATGGATGGATGGATGGATGGATGGATGGATGGATGGATGGATGGATGGATAGATAGATAGATAGATAGATAGATAGATAGATAGATAGATAGATAGATAGATAGATAGATAGATAGATAGATAGATAGATAGATAGATAGATAGATAGATAGATAGATAGATAGATAGATAGATAGATAGATAGATAGATACGGAAAATAAAAAGCGAGTTATTGGATTACTTTGGGAGACCAAAAACAAGCGGTTCAGGATGAAGAGCTGACGGAAAGCATCTGCATGATGGTGGACGATTACTTCGGAGATGCTGACAAGGTAAGGTTCATAAAAGCACCTGCAATTCACAAGACGTAAAAAGACACGTAAAGTGAGGATACGTAGAGAAGTAGAGGCCTCTACAGGTACCGACTGATATTCAGGTTGCCATTAAAGGCATACAAATACAACAAATAAAAGGAAAGTAAAATATTATTTATTTGTACAGCACATTTCAACAATAAGGCAATTCAAAGTGCTTCACGTAAAACCATTGAAAGCATCAAAACATAAGGCAAAAGAAAAAGGATATTTAAAAACAGGTTGAAAGCAGTGATGCCCTTATCATCAAGATATTGTGTAACTCTGGCTTTCAAAACAGCCAAGTGCATACCTGCTGCTGTATTGTGTTTCTGCATACTTAGTTTATGTTTACTATCAGATCACCATCCGCTTTGCTGGTAAATAACAATGGCGGTTGCTGCTGATTTATCAGACTTCATTGTGTAGATCTGGCTTTTCCTTATGGGTCACTTGTATGTGTAGCCTATAATTTACTTTCATGATTAGTAGTAATAATGATAATAAACTTTATTTGTATGGCACCATTCATACAAGAAATGCAGCTCAAAGTGCTTTACAGCAAATTTAATTTTCTTAGAAAAGAAATGAGATGCGTAAGAACAGATAAAATGCATTAAATTAAACTCAGATAGAGTTTAAATATAAAATAAATAATCAGCAGCAACCGCCATTGTTATTTACCAGCAAAGCAGATGGTGATCTGATAGTAAACATAAACTAAGTATGCAGAAACACAATACAACAGCAGGTATGCACTTGGCTGTTTTGATATATATATATATATATATATATATATATATATATATACACATATATATAAATACATTATTTAGAATCGGATGTGATTATTTTTATTATTATTAAAAAATTTCCCCTCGGGGATTAATAAAGTAAATACCTACCTACCTACCTATTTCCATTCTCTGCTGCCATCTTGTCTGTCTTTTACTGTTTCTATTAGAGTTTTTCTTTTTGAGTATTGTAGCTATGCATCTCTCTTTCTATGTAGTCGTGGGTACATATTTCAACTAGGGGGTGCTGTGGGGATGATATTTATATATATATATATATATATATATATATATATATAAGTACATAAAGGTGTTAATTGGAAGACCACACATTTTCTGAAAATCTGCTGGGGTTATTATTAAATCCTCCTCCAGGTTTTTATATTTAGATTGGGATCTTCTCCCTTATGTCCGTTGCCTGATGTGCTGTTTGGACTAAATAAAAGAGGCCTCTGGCCAGTGATATTAAAAGTCCAGCCCTTTGGGGCAGTTGCAGTCATGAAGAGTCTTTCTGTGGTTGTTAAAAAATATTGATAATAAAACGGAGAATTATTGGGGCCTCACGCATAACAGGAGAAATGAACCGACGGTGAATCACTCCAAACTGCACTGAATAATTTGATCATAGAAGTGTTGACAGATACATTTTAAGTGTCTATGATTCGTCTTTTTGTTTTGGTGGTTTAGTTTATGACCATATATTCTCATTTAAGTTAAAAGCAGAATGCGCAGTAATATATATCACATGATTAATTATGCATGTGATTCAAAGACCAATGATGTTATAACCACTTCTTTGCCATACCTTTTAATATAAGTACTGTATTTTTTTTTTGACAGAGCTAGCAGCAGGTGAGGGGGGGATGGAGGGGGGTGGGGTCATTGTTTTTGCTCAAAGGCACTGCAGTAAGGCAGTTTCTTTAGGCTTGAATCGGACTCTTTACCTTTCATGTTAAACCTTCGTACTCAACCCCAGCTTTATTTATGTTGAAAGGGGGGGGGGGGTCATCTCCAGGGTGCACACAAGCATTTTTTTTTTTTTTAACAAAATGTCTGATGTATTTAAACAACAGCTGAGTTGAGCCTAACTGTCTCATAACGTGCCGGTCGGTATCGCCGGCCAGGCATTGAGCAACTGAGCCACAGCGCCGGTACTGTACTGCTAAAACAGAACGAGTGTTTCCTTCATGCGTGCCTGGAAGCTTGAGAAAGCTGTCATGCACCAGGCTGCCAGGACACGTCTGCAGGTCCGTTCTCACGACTGATATGATGTTGGACGCGCGTGAACACATTTGCTTCGCATTTTTGGGAACAGATTTGTTAAAGGTGTACACTGTGCCAGCGACTGAGAATGGTCTGAATGTACCCATATGATAAACAGCAGTTCTGTTATAGGGGAGCAAATTGCTCTGGCTTGTTTGTATTTGTTTCAACCAATCACAGTGATCTTAGGCAACACGAAGCTCCCCCACCCCAACTCCTCCCGTTGTGGCAATGGTGCCCTTGCAAATAGTATTATTATTATTTTTTTTTTTTTTGTGGAGCATATGTTTGTGGGGATGATAATGGATAACTTCCTGCAAAATGACTAAAAAGAAAGAAGCGGGCATGACCCCAAATCTTTGGCATTTCCAGCGTGTAGGTTTGTTGCTTGGAAGTTGTTGTTGTTTCGGGATGATGTGGATTTTTTTTAAAAAAACGGGAACAGGAAAAACGAGGGGTTGGCAGGTTTATACCAACATTTGCACCTTCTGTGAGTCAGACTAGAAAAGGGTGTATTTACTGTATATAAAACATTTGTATTTGTATTGAAGTATTTGTTTCAGTTTCCAATTATACTACAATTGTTTTACCACACTCGCTTAAATTAGGGATACAAATAATTCCCTCCTTCTACTGTTATGGAGTTTCCCTAAAGTATAAATAACTTATTTGTTTTCTGCTTGCGTGTAATGTTTATGGGAAGCTGTTCATATTTGCATGCTTTATTTTTGCCCCTGCGTGCACTCGTATGCAAACATGCCCGAGTGTAACCGTTTTTATGCACATGTTGAGTATGTGCGTGTCAGCAGGTTGAGTTTAGTCAATGAATTTTTTTGTCATGCTGTCAGATTGCAAAAAAAAAAAAAAGAGCTCTTCATTCTTCACTCAGCTGGAAGTGACTCCATACTGCTGGATTTTCCTGCAAGAGCAGCCAACATGTCTTTAATCCTCGTTTTATCAAACCATTTATCTAATACACGATCACCGTCATACAGAATCCAAACGTATGTCTTATGCATGCATGTTTGAAGATATTTGCTAAAGACCAGACTTTGTTTTTCCAGTTTAATTTAATCTTACGGCATTACGAAATAAACGTTTGTGTACAGGCAGTGTTCGGGCCGAATCCAGTGCATCCAGATATTTATCAAAACACAAAAAAAAAAGGGAGTCCGTCTTGTCAAACCTTATTCAGGACGTTTAACCCATTTGAATTGAAAGTGACAGCCGCGCGTCAGGAGAAGCAGGTTTTTGTCTTGAACCATAAAACAAACAAACAAAACAAAACAAAAAAAGTAGCGTGGGACCGAGAGCACCGTTCGTGCTGAATCACTGCTGATGCTGGTGATCAGTGAAGAAGTTCACAAAAAAATACTCGACTGGGAAAATCAGTTGTTTTACACTTCAAACTCTCCATCCGAGTTGAATTCCTAGATTCATTTTAAATTATGGGGTTTAATCTAGTGGATTAGCTGTGTGGAGTTTTCATTTTCTGCCCACTTAAACTCTAGTTTCAACAACGCGTGATAACCTTGAAATGAGTGAGTATTGCGATAATCCTTCATATTTGACCAAACATTGGAGGGAAACTGTACGAGATTATTTTTTTTTTAAATCTATGGATTAAGTGCTGTAACTGCTAAGTATTGTTAGCCTCCGGTAGAGCTCCTCTTTCAATAGTGACTCAAGCCAACAGACCGTAGCGGCATATAAAGTCAAGAGAGGCCTCACCTGTCAACACATTAGCAGCGACTTCAGAGATTTTGTCAGTGTCAGGTAGTGTTTGCTTTCCTCTGAAATCCAGCAGCTGTCATAGCCTGAATGTGACTGTTAGTGCTGCAGACGGATGTTATTACATCTGGCAGTGACATTTAAAAAAAAATAATAATAAAATAAAATACAGGATTGGATATTACATCTGGGTTTGTGTTGGTGTACATTTTATACTGTTCATTTTAATAATTAAACAACACTGAAAAGAAGCACGCTTTTTTGGACGCTCAGCTTTGTAGTAATCATGTTCATCAATGATTGTTCGTATAGACGAGCCGATTAACTATATTTCAACGTGAAGAGTCACCATTTGTAACCTGAATATTTAGGAATACGTCCAAGAGGAAACGGTTTATGATTAATGGCAAGGGCTGACGCACATTGGCTTTGTATAGCATGAGCCCGAGTCCAACAATGGCAAAGTTCAACGAATGTTTGGTAGGGACTCAACAATTTGGAAACTATAAAGACGGCAGTTGTTGTTACCCAATAGAGAGGCGTATTAGTACCAAAATAAATCACCCGCAACTGTCTTCGTGGGAATTCAAACTTCCACCACTTTCAATGCAAAACGCACTGACGCGTCGACAGCTGCCCGACAAGTACTTTTAAATGTTTGCTGCGTTTCTCAAGAAAAGTAAACAAGCGATGACCGAGTGTGACGCGGAGAACAACACGTCGTGTGTGCTGAGAAGTTCTTTTTCTTTTTTTTTTTGGTGTCCCTGTTCAAAACACGGCGCTTGATAGGAAGTCTGATATAACCTGAGCCGCTTCCGCTTGTTCATCTTGTGTGGTGACATTTTATTGGATAAAGATTCTTTGGCGGTGACAGAAAGCGGTGTGTGTGTGTGTGTGTGTGTGTGTGTGTGTGGGGGGGGGGGGGGGGGGGGGCAAGAAAAAATAAACAACCACACAGCCATGACAAGAGAGGAGAAAAAAAAAATAATCTTTAAGCACCTGTAGTAAAACACAATGCACAGTTTTGAAAACAGTGAAAGAAGGAATTTTTTTCCAAAAATGGGCCAAGTCACGTCTTCGAGGCACTCGAGACGGAGGGGATGAAAGCAGCAGGGAGTGGAGGAAGTGTGTGGGGGGGGGTTTGAGGAGGCGTCAACTGGAGAGCTGCCTGTTATTGACAGGATCCCAACCAGGCAAGACGCCCTAGAAAAAAACCCCAACAACAACTGACTAAACGTTGGCACTACGTCTCGGGGCGGCTGCAGTTGCAGACAGCTGTTTCGAACCAGATCATCAAACTCTTCTGTGCGGATGACAGAGATATCCAAACAAAACGCGACGAGATGTTGGCCAAACAAGAAGTCTGAGGATCGGTATTTGTCAGAAGCAGGTACGGCCAAGATTAACAAGAGGCCAACGTTGTGCTTCCAGTCCGGTGGAGTGGAGCGATTCCCTGTCAACGCAGCCAGGCCCGCTTCCTGTGACGTTTCACCGCGTCGAAGGCTCATTTACCAGCAAGGAACCTGAATGGTGTGTTTACTGTACTCGGAGGTTTTTATTTTTTATTTTTTATTTTTTTTTGTTATGACTCGAGTGATAAGCACTTGGATGATAGGCAGGATGTGGCGATAACGAAATATTTACCGCTTGTCTGGTGTCTACGTGTCCGTGATTCACTAAGACAACAATGACAAGTCAACACGGAAAAATGCGTTGCGGTAGCTTGACATCGAGAATTTCCTTCTTAAAACTCGGTTAACCGAGTTCAAAAGAATCTCCTGCTCAAAGTTTATCAGACGAATGGAATTCGAGAGATTATTTGAGGCTGTGGATTTCCATTCCTCCTGCAGGTGTCAGCCGGATGACGGGAAGCAGAGCGTAACGCGTTGTAATGCAGGACAGATATTATACATAAAAAGAAAAAGCATGGCAACTTTTGACCAAATCCGACTACAGGTTCTTGTTTATTATGACTGATCTTCTCAACGAGGAAAGTTGCACAAATGTAGAGCAAGTGAAGGGGCGTATTTTAAACAATAAATTCAGCGCTTGATAGTTTGATCCCGGTGGTAACTGTGTGCAAACTCCCAACAACAGGAACAACAGAAGAGGTGTGAGGGAATGCTTTTGATGAGCGCCACAAACTAAAAACAACAAAATAAAGAGAAATTCTTTCGTTAAGTGGTTCCTCTAAAAAAAAAATATATATATATATATATATATATATATATATATAATAAAGCACTGGAAATGAAACCAAAACAAACAAATCCAGACTGCCGCAATTCAAACGTTCACTCGGCAGTTGTACCACTCGTACTTTCTCATTTATTCTCATTCTAATTTGAGCTGGCGTCGCTTTCCAAACCTTTTATTTATCCAGGGAGGGTTTTGCTGAGCATGCGTTGTGTGTTTTTTTTTGTTTGTTTGTTTGTTTTTGTTTTTTTTGGGCAATGCCCTCCATCCCCATTCACACACACGGGAGCTGTAGTCATCAGTTTTTATGGATAGAAAAAAGGGTATTGCGTTGTTCTTCTCACACGATCCGACGGTATCTTACCTTTGGGTGGTTTGAAACCTTAATGTGTTATCATCGCTAAATCCCACGAGGCTAACTACCGCCCAAACAAAATCATAAAGTATTATTGCGCGATCTTCATGATGGTGACAAACAACGACAACAAGCAGGCGAGCGAGCGAAGGGAACCCGACAAATACAAACGAGAGGCAAGAAAAAAAACAAAAAAAAAACAGAGAGGTGTGTCATCGTTTCAAAAATGTCACAATATCATTTAATATAAAACACCTTTCAATTCAACATAATGAGGAATCCGTGATCAGGACTTTTTCGCCAATCAGCTACCGCTTTGAACGCTCCGCGGCCAGGAGGAGGGCGGGGGGCGGCTGGGGGTGAGGGAGGAGATCCGCCTGGACAGCAGCGGACTTCAGCGGTACTTCCGAGTGCACACAGAAAAAGGGGGTTGAAACATGCATTTACTACATTGTACAAAGTGAAAAGCGAGAAAAAAAAAAGAAAAAGAGGAGGTCTTTTTAATCTGGAGAGAGTCTCTGCCACCTTGAGAGGGATCCAGAGGCAAAAGAGAGGGGGTGTGGGGTGTGGGGTGTGTGTGTGGGGGGGGGGGGGGCAGTCTTGATAGTTGGGCATGTACAGAGGTGTCCCGTTTGTTTCCCTGGCACTCTTTAGGGATAAAGTGCCCCTCTTCTCTTTTTAGACCGACAGCTGAAGGGGAAAGCGGAAACTTGGTGTGAGGCAGGAAATGACTCAACATACTTCACATGTTTTTAAGACAAACAGTTGTAGACTTGTTTCATTTAAACGTAAGTGCGGCTCCTGTGCTGCGAAAGTCCGCGCACAGCGTTTTGTAGGTCTTGCAGGCAGATAGCTGTCTCTTGTCTCTCTACACCCGCTCCCCCCTTTAGTTTTTTATTCCAAAGAAAGCTTCGATCTGTATCTTAAGAAAAAAAAAAAAATCCCCAAATGGTTCTGTCCTCCAGACACACTCATATAAATATATATATATATCTATATATAGATATATATAGATATATATACACACACGCTCACACTACAGATGCCACGGAGGTGACGGAGGTCACCTTATTTTCGTCTGCCCAGGGCTGCAGGTTCTGCAGGGCGTAGAGGGAGGAGTTGTGCAGGCAGAGCGGGTCCGGCTGCAGCGGCTGGCTCAACGTCTTCTGAAAGGCTTCCTGCTGAAGCTGCAGCATCAGCCGGTTGGCCTGCTGCCTCTCGGCCTCTCTCTCCTCTGCAGTCTGTCTCCTGGGTGGAAGGAGGACGCAGAAGGGAGAGTAGATGGGGGGAGGGGGGAATTTAAGACCAATATAATGTTTAGTTTGAAGGGCGTTATGCACAACGTCGACTCGAGCAAGAGACAGATAGTTGACTTGTGGTCGATGTGCGTGCAGAGACTCGTGGATTTAGGCGGAGGAGAGTGTAACCGGGGGTTATTTTCTGGAGCTGCAATTTACACATGTCCCCTAAAATGCCTCGTGTGCAGGATAGACGCCTCCTCTTCGCCGCACCGGGTTAATGCAGCGCACAAAACTCGACGGTGGGCACAAAATAGGTGCTCTAACGTAAGATTTATCCCCCCCCCCCCCACACACACACACACACACAGGACACACAGGACTATAGGTCAATATCTAGCTGGACTGCGTATGAAACACAAGAGGTTTTTTAAAAAATTTGAAATAGATACAGGAAGTCACAGCGTTCAGAGGACCGTGGGGGTAAGTTGAAAAAAGGTATAGCTGCGACACATGTGTACGTAACTATGCCAGTGATGTTTTCTTTTCTTATTTTGGGTAAAAAAAAAAAGGCTAAAACGAAACCTGTAAAAACGTATGTAACGGGCGACGGGGAGTCCCAAAGACGCATGCTTCATTTTAATAAGTCCCAACTAAAGACAGCTGCGAATCACTGCAACAGACTCGGCTAACATCAGTTTTGAAAAATACACGACTGCCTGCAGCTGCGACATGTTTTAAAATTAAAATCAAACAACAACTGAAGAGGACACCAGCCGGGAACTGCCGTTGTTCAGGGATGTTCGAGGGCGTGATCTTAATCTCGGGAGCCGCCGAGCGAGGGAGTCGCAGCGATTTAAGAAATCGTGGAAATAAAAGCAAGAAGAGCAGTTCGACGCGTCTCTGAAAAATCTGCGAAGAAAACCTGTTCGTTTGCGAATCGGCTGCCGTTCCCCGCATGTTCATTCAACACCTGCGCCGGTTACTTGGGCTTCGGGCTAGACGACAGCTGATCGAGATGAGTGACAGGTGCTGGCGAGGGAAACGTGACTTGTGGGGTGGGATGAGGGGGAGTGGGGGGGTGGGGGGGGTGATACAGTACACTTCCCACCTCAAGGTGAAAAGTTACATCTGTTTATTTCTCTCGTCTCTGAAACATACAGCAACACGCATCCCGGATTCAGCGTCGGTGGCTGCGAAACATTTCACAAACAAATCGTTGTTTTAATGGAAGAGTTGCGACATTTATGGTTGAAAGGTGGGTTTTTAGGTTTTTTTTTTAGTGGTCATCGTACGTAGGAGCTGCACGATTATACGTAGAATATATTTTTCCTCTAACCAAACTCCCACATCGTGCTTCCATTTGGACTAAAATGCCCTTTTTCTTTTATTTAGCGTTCGTTTTTCCACCCAGTTAAAGTTACTTCAACATCTCCATTTATTTCACAATTAAAACACTGTCATCTCCGCACGTGCTCGTTTTTAGCCGAGAAACGTCGCCAACATCCCTCGTCGCTGCTGTTAAAGGTGAACACGGCGCGAACCATTGTTTTTTTTTTATATATATATCCAATAATTGATATCGCATTACTCGTAAAACAACACATAATAAAATAGCTAATCTTTCTTAAAATCCTCGGCGAAAACTCAAAATGGCAGGTCGGGATCGCAAAGCAGAAACACGCCTCTAAAACGCTCTTTCATGCACACCAACCTCCATCCATTAGCCACACATTATTGTTAACAGCATTATGATAATCTGATTCCCCAGCTGTTGATTCGATCATGCTCTTGTTACTAGCGTAGTCGTCACGCAAAGACATCCCTCACGCTCGTCCTATCGGGTGCACACTACAGGGAAATGGCATAAATCTCGGCAAAAGTAGGAAATCAGAAAAGCGAGTTAAGCCAATTCCCCTGTTACTCGTGACACGCCGTTCAGTCTTGGATACGGTTTGTGTTTATTTTAAGCAAATTTCTTTTTTCCTTTATTTTGTCACGCCGGGACTTTTTTTTTCACTGCTACAGAATATGAGTGGCGGGGTTTTCAAAACAAATGCAAGTTCTTTTTGTACTTTTTTTTTTTTTTTAAATGGATCATTAAAATATAATTGTTCTACTATTATTATTATTATTATTATTATTATTATTAAAGACACAAAAAAGCCAGTAAACATACTGAAAAATGTTACAAACAAACACGTTTTTAACTGTTTTCGAGGCGTTCGTAAAAACAAAACTCATTCGAAAAAAGCTTAAGGCAGTAAAACAGTAAAACCTTTAAAGTAATGACTTAAGGGGATTTTAGCTGTTTGTAATATGCTTTTGAAAAATGTGTTCTGCTCCTTTAACTAAGGGCAGGGCATCATAATTTGATTTTCTACTCATTTACTGCCAAATGGCTATAAACAACAGTTAGAATGAAGTGAAAGAGTGTGTGTGTGTGTGTGTGTGTGTGTGTGTGTGTGCGTGTGTGTGTGTGTGTGTGTGTTTTCTAAGTCTATGGACCTGGCAGCCACTTCTTCCTGTGAGTGTTTCAGTATTGCTTTGGACAGCAGGTTTCTAAAAGGCCTTTCAGGAGGCTCAGGAGTAATTGTGCTTGGTCAAGTGAACTGGCCTCGACCGGCAGCCACGCTAAGCAAAAATAGGTGTTTGTATTATACAACTCCTTGAATGCTTCAGCTGTGGGGCCTTTTTTTTTAATTTATTTTTTTCTTGCGTTTAAAGGAAGACACGAGTAAGCATTCTTTTCTTTTCTTTTTTTTTTGATGCGAGTGTAAAAACGGAGACGCGTTTGTCAGTTTATAGCGCATCGAAAAAATTGTAAGGGGTGCAAATCCTGCCCCAATAAAAAAATTCCCCAAAATCCACCAAAAAACTTTTTTTTTTCTAACGTGGGAGAACTCCCAAGCGAATAAACACCTTTTCTGTAATCTTACCGCCATTTTGTCCGTCTGTTCTGAAACCAGGTCTTGACTTGTGCGTCCGTCATCTTCAGGGCCTTGGCCAGGGTGGCGCGCTCGGCCGACGCCAGGTACTTCTGCCGGTGGAAGCGTTTCTCCAGCTCGCAGATCTGCACCCGGCTGAAGGAGGTACGAGGCTTTTTCCTCTTGGGGGGCGTCCGGTTCTGGTACGGGTGGCCGATGCGCCGGGTCACGGAGAAGGGCGAGAGGGCGGCTGAAATGAGGGCAAAGAGAAAAAGAGGATTTGTTTGACTTTTTTTTTTAATTTTTAAAGTGAAACATCTTTGTGCTTATTTCCACTTGTAAAATGGATCTATGTTTCTGAGGTATAAACTTTTGTTTGTATACACTCGGAATACAAAACACAATTTTTTTGCTTTCCAGTCCTTGTTCAGATAACAGGATTGTCCATTTAGTCTGGAAGAAGCCAGTGTGTTTGGGGAGTCTGAGAAAAGGCCCAGAAGCTGCCAATTGAAGCAGATAAATGTAATTAACTACACTTCCCCTGCCAGGCTTTGAATTTCTAAACAGCACGCTGGTTTGTACAATGGAGAGTCCAAGAAAAAAAAAAGTAAGTTAAGGACAAATAGAGAGTTGGTATATGCTGTATCATTATCATTGGCCTTCATAAATTCAAATATATCAGAGAGATTGGTACAGTTTAAAATTGAGAGTTTGGCTTTATCAACAGTTTTTTTTTTTTTTTTGCATTTATTACAAACAACGACAAAAATCTTTCAATATTGAAGTTGAACACAAGAGGGATGCTGCTACAAATCAACTGAGAAATCTGAGAGGTGCTTGTTAGGGGAAGGGGGGGGGATGGGGGAGGGGGGGGGGTGACTCACCTGGACAAGCCCCCTTGGGAAAAGGATAGTCTGCTAGAAGGCCACCGCCGTCTCGCAGGTGAGCGAGCTCGGGGTAATAACATTTGGCTAATGTTTCCACAGTGCTCCAGACGGGGACCCTGCCGATGTCTCCCTTGGGGAGAGGACAGAGGGGCCCGGCGGCCCCCGGGCCCCCCGTGGCCTCTCCTGCACGGCTCTCCTCTGCCTGCTCCCCTAAAGGAAAGGGAGACATAGTGAGGTCCCACATCTGGAGCAGCAGCGGCTGCTGCTTGCTTGCTCGCCGCCGCCGCCGGGCGGGCACCGACGCATAGCAACTAATCACATGAGGGAGGGCTAAATGATGAACAGAGTCAGCTTTAATGACATTTACCGCTCGTCCTAGAAGTTAACATTCGGAGACGTTTCGCTACAAAATGAGATATCTGCCGTTCAGAAAAAAAACCATAAGTGACAGCGAGCAGGGTTACATCGATGAATCAAGCACACCGTTCGGTCGGCCAATCAGAAAACAGACAATCGGGGTCATCCACTTGACAATGTGATGAAGCTCTCCATGTACCATTCACAGACAAACATAATACAATTGCAAGCAAACAAAACAAGATTTGGAGAGTTTAGATGAGTTTGTACTTTTTGTGTTTTGCTGTTTTTCTTTTTTTGGGGGTGGGTGGGGGGGTGGGGAGGGTGCATTTTGCCATCAACGTAATCAAATATAGACATATTTCAATATTTGCACAAAACATCTTCCATACAAACATGAAGCGTTAAAGCCATTTAAAAGTAACTGTATTGCAAAAAATTTCACAACTTTAGGCATTTAGGTGTCTTTTTTTTTTTTTTTGCCGAACATTAGCATCGTTTGTAGGAATACCACAATCAGGACATTTTTGTTGATGAATAATTGTGATTTAATTCTTTTTCTGTTGATTTGACTTTGAACACCACGTGTTTTTGTTTTTTTTACGCAGCTTCAACAAACCGCCTCCTCCAAGTTATCGGGGCTTTTAATGGAGCTTAAAACCCAAAATATTTCCACAGCAGTGTTGGAAGTGTTTGTCTCGTTGCGACTAAATCGTTGAATGTGACGCCCATCGAAATGCAATGCAAGAGGTTTAACGCTTAACACTTGGTGGCGCTGATCTCCTCTCGCCTGTCATTAAGCCACAGCAGAAGAGGGAGGGGGATGACCTCATCTCAACGGTGCCATTCATACCTCAAATAGTGGAAAATGACATTTCTGTGAGTTTCATCCAGCTGTTCTTATACAGATTGTTTTAGACAATTCTAACAATTATGCGAAATGATTGCGATCAGCTTAAAAAATATCTTCCCATTGTTTTTGGTGTAAATCTATATCGTCTTTATAGTGACTTATATATACTGTAGATGTATTGCTGGACTCCTTTTTGTCCTTTTAGTTGCTTTGTCATTGCAGCCTTTTCAAAAAACTATAAATTGCACTCTGTCCCTGTGCAAAGTGTACATTCAGGTTTTTTTTTCCTTCCATCCGTGCCTCAGTTGCCTGCTGGTTCACTTTCACATGCGGGGTATTAATAACAACTTATCTTCTGCATCATAAAATATCTATGAATCCTGTCTATTTTGTCAGCCATGGGTAAACAGAAGATCGATAAATGTAACGAGATCGTTGGCCATAGATCCACTCCCCAGCCACATTCTCATTTTGAAGCTGAATGGAAATCAACAGCAGCAGCAGCAGCAGCAAAAAAACAAAATCAGTTTCTGTCTCCCTCTCGCTCTTTGTGTCATTCCTCTCCAGCATGCTGTTTATCCCGCTGTCTTACAGGGTGTTTATTTGTTTTCGGTTTGTCAGAGAAAGCTCACCAGGAGCCAAAATGAATATGAAAACATCTGCATAGGTGTCCCCTCGGGGTTACGTGCCGCCGCCGCCGCCGCCGCCGCTGCTCTCGTGAGTTTCAGCAACCTGAAAATTCATTTGCTCTACAGACGATGACAATTTGGATGGAAAATGGAACATGAAGCTATTATGCGGCTTGGCAGTCATTTCCAGGGAGCTGTCGACGTCCCCTGATGGTGCTGAACAAGAGTGGCAAATTGAGGCGTACACGAACAAACGACTCGTGAAGTAGAGATTGAACGGCTACGTCGCGCCGGGTTGCAGTAGGTCACATAGAGTTAACCGCCTCAGTGTAAATTAGCTGGGCAGATTTACAGTCTGATATGAAAAACATGCTACTTTTTATTGGCTTTAGGATTTATAGTGACCTCTCTCTCTCTCTCTCTCTTTTTTTTTTACAGCTCGTTATTATTTTTAATCTTCTGTGGTAATATTCTTATAACATTATTATCAGGTTTCACATTATGTGTTGCGCCGATGCTCAATAATAATAAAAACGGTAATTGTACCCCTCTTAATATTCCTTTCGGGATGTCGACAGGCATCTGTGGTATTTAATCATGAGTTTATAATGACAAAATCCCCATGATGTTTCCATAATAATCCTATAGGCGCTCACAGTGGACTGTAGCACCTCTGTGGCCCTTATTACTGACTCAAAGTGACCTTATTGCACTTCATGGAATGTTTCCAAATCTCCAGTGACGCAGTGACTTTTTCTATGATGCCTCCATACACTTTTAAACACGCAGGAGAGCTATTTTTTGTTTTTTTGGTGGTGGTGGTGGTGGTGGTGGTGGTGGTGGTGGGGGGGGGGGGGGGGGGGGTTTGCATCTTCCCAATTCTACGTGGAGCCTTAGAAAGAGCGAGCAGGCCTGTTGTTGCTCCCAGCGGCTGGTCTGGCTAAATCACCCCGTATTAGATGGCTATTTTCAGGCCATCTGTGGGCTAACTAATGGGCCAGGCACATACAAGCACGTTCAAAGGCAACCCAACATGCAGCCAGGACCCCTTTTGGACCCGCCAACTGCAGCGAGGCGTTTCCTTACACTGTGCAAAATGTTGATATTTCTGTGATACAGCAATGCAATAGACATGAATCATGTTTTAACTGAAGGTGTGAGACTCAGATGCCTTTAGATTGATCCATTACTGGAATTATTGAGACTGTAAACTCCTGTGTAGAGAACCAAACTGAGGCTTGTTGGAGAAAATAAAAAGATAAAATCAGACAGATATTTAACAAACCAAAATCAAAAGTGTCACTACTCAACTGGATCAGCCCCAATCAAATCAAATGAATTACAATAACCCTATTTGTGTGAAGTAGTCGTAATATTCTTGTAATCTTGTGTCAAATGTAGTCATTGTGTCCTTTTATATAATCTTGATGTTTTGTTGATGTTGGTACATTTGGTGACCTTTTACTATAAAATTGCTGGGCACTATTGGATTATTAAATCAAATTTTATATATATATAATAGGACCCTGAATTAGGGGCCATATTAAAAAAAATCAAGAAAAAAAGCTCTGAATTCTTGAAATTTGTCTGAATTGCACATTAAAAGTTCACAGAAATATTTAGAACAAAGGAAAAAATTTTTAAAAAAAGGGGTCCTTCATTAGTCTAAACAAAAACTTCCTGTAGCTTCTAGTCAAATATTAAATATTATTCTAACTATTTTTCCTAATGGTTTTCCATGGCAGCATGTAAAACATGTAAACTGTCGACAAAGAACTTGTGTTGAAGCTGTGAATAAACTTAATGCAGGAGGAGCTCAGGTTCTTCACAACTGATCATAAAAACAAAATCTTGTTTCCACAAATAAAAGAAGAAAAAAAAAGGTAAAAAAACAAATACTACAAAATAATCAGACTTTTCTTTTTCTACTGTGTGTGTGAATACTAAATCTGCTGCCTGGGTAACACAATTTAGCATAAGCATATCAAAAAATAAAATGCCGCCGTGGAGAATATGTTTCCCATAATAAAACCACTTATACTTAATAACACTTCTCGGTGACAGCGCCTCCCTTCCCCACTGCGGATATTACCTTTGTAGCAATCTAATAAATATATATCCGTGAAGGATTCTGAAGGGGATATTGAAATATAACATGAACATATATTGCTATTTATTACACTATACGGGACAAAAGGCAGGGACACTGTCTTCTGTCACAGCGAGAATCAGGGCAGCATGGAAACACACACGAGAGCAAGGGACTTCAGCACTGAAATATAATGTTTCTGCCTTTCTGTCATTAACACACAGACAGAGATTTATACTGGAGAGCAAAACAAAAAGCTTTAATTATGTTTTTTAATTGGTGCTCAGTGCTGCTATAGAGCTGCACATAGCTGCATTATGGCTCTGTTTATTGTCAAAATGCCCAAATGATCAACAATATCTTATGTTATATTTTATTAGTAGTTGTGGTACTTGTAGGTGTTGTTATAACGGTGGTAGCTTGGAAAACATTTAACTTTATATTTCTTCTTTTCTTTTCTTTTTTTTTTAATATGTGTATCCATTACAGTAATTATATAATTAATGTAAACTAGTCTGTATTTTTTTTTCCACAGCTTGTATTGACAGTTTTGTTTGTTTTGGGGATTTATTTTTTTTTTTTTAAATTTTAAGTCATCAAAATCTTTCCCAAGCTTTGACCAATGTTTTCTTTTTATAAAAATCGGCCTAAATAAAAAATAAATCTGAAAGTATCATTAAAACTAGCCACAGTTTTTGAGCAGGACGCACGGAGACGTGTCTGAATAGAACTGCACTACTACTGCTCCTACTACTACTACTACTACTACTATTACTATTACTACTACTATTACTAATCTAATAATAATACCGTGGAAATGGTGCTGAAATTTAGGATAGAATAACGTTATAAATTACATGAATAACTCGACGGCCCTATAAGCCCTGAGTAAAACACAGAGAGGAGCTGGTGGTCGCCATGAATCTACCAGTGTATAAACGAGTCTTATTGGTGCGGATGGATGGATAAAATGACGCCCTTTAACACTTTAAAGTCTTAATCTTTTGCGTCCAGTCTGATCAGCTCGAGAGGATTTATAACGTGAATTGTCGCCATAGACGCATCAGCAGCGTGGAAAAACGAGAGTATATTGTGCAATTAACAGGTTTCGTTTACATCCCGCCTTGCAAAACAGAAAAAGAAAAAAAGAAAGAAACCTCCCATGACTGCCAGGCAGAGCTGGAAGCCTTTTATTTGTTTTTTTTGCCAAACATTTAGCTGTTTTAAAGCTGCACGGGGCCCGTATTTTTCTTTTTTTTTTTTTTTTTTCTTTTTCTCCTCCGGTTTCAACTTGGAAGGCGAAGAGAAAACCCAAGAAACGGGGAGAAACATTTCAAATGCTGCTCTGCCCATCAGGACAGATGATATAGTCCGTTTGATTTACGGCCTTTTATAGGAAACCGAGCAGGCTGGCGCGCGCGCATATCTGTGTGTGTGTGTGTGTGTGTGTGTGTGTGTGTGTGTGTGTGGTAGTAGTGCTGCTGTAGCTGCTGCTGTTGATCTTTGGCTGATCAATACCGAGGAAAGATATAAGCTGCGAAATAATTACAGGGACACAGAGCTGCAGAGAAATTAAACGAGAGGCCCTCGGTGACTATGAGTAAAATTGATAAGCCTATTTACACTGTATCTTTTTGCAGATGACATATCGTCCCCCAGTATTTAATAATTAATCAGGTAGAAAAGAAAGTGAACGGTGAATATTTAATGCGTGGAGAGGAGGGGGAGGAGGAGGAGGAGGGGGTCGAGCGAGCGAGCGTGCGTGCGTGAGCGAGCGCGCGTAAATCCATGATGTTCTTCATTTTCATCTTTTATAACAGTGAGGTCATGAGGAAAATACCAGCGGAAACACTCCTCCAAAACAGGAAACATGTATACACCACGTTTCATCCAGGTAATACGTTTTACTATGTCACAGAATAATAATCATTTAAAAGTGTTATTTTAGCTTCCTGTTTAATTTGTTTTAAGTCTGTGTCATTTAGTTTTCAATTTATGTACATTTACTTCAAAATATAAGTGGAAAACCTATGGCAAATGTCTCATTTTTGGATTGGAAAGAAACGATTATAATTGTGTCACAGCTTAAAAGGCGTCTGAGGGTGTGTTTGCTTTTTAGTAAAATGATTCACAGAGTGTGTGAACCAAAACAATTAATTAGAATTATGTAACTCAGATCGTGGCTATTATAACCAACAAAAAATGGCACAAAAATCGGTGTAGTGAATTTTTGTTTTGAAAAGAAAAGATGGTCACAATTTACTTTAATTTTCAACGGCGAAAAAAAACTGAGTTAAAAATAAACTCCAAAGTGGAGAGTGTACACAGTTATAGCTTATTGACGACATTTAAACCTGCTTGCCTCGTAGTAGCAGGACAGGAAAAAAAACACTACTATGACTTGTTTTTTGTATCAAAAAAAATGAACAAACTACACAAAAGAAACAGAAATTTTTCATTTCTAGTGATTAATCTGCATTTACGATACCTCAGTTAGTCTATATTAACTGACCCGAAAGTGTGTGAGGTCTTTAAATGTTACGCAGAATAATTGCCTCCATTAAATATAAAATGTAGGACTATATAATAATAATAATGATAATAATACCCTTTTATTATCCGGTGTTGAATAGAATTTAATCTGTCATATGTTATTAGTACTATGACTCATCTTCCTGCTTTCTCAATTGGCTTGCAGAAGAGAGGAGAAAAAAAAAAAATCATTCATCCTCATGAAAAAAAAGAGGAACGTCGTTATCCGTCATCCGCTGTAAATGGAGAGTGATGGTCCAATACTGATTCATCAGCATGTCCGTGTCAATTTCTCCACTCGTTTATCAGGCTGCCCCCTTCCAGCATAATAAAACCGATTCTGTGCGCGCATATATATGCGATTCGTTATAGATTACAACCTAAAGATGAAATCATCAGCTCCACTTTGTCGAGCTATTTAGGCCCCCGCTCAGCCCGCACACTTCATCGTGCGGAGCCCCGTTTTAAGCACAAAAGGTGAGGAACAATTCATAATTTACGAATGGTTATGAGGAAAAACATCCAATGAGCTTGATCCTAATGTCACTGCTTGTGAAATGAAAGTATTTCTATGGCTTCTCTATAATTCTGTGGCCTGTATTAGTTTTTAATGGAATGCATTAAAACAGGTGTTGAGGGAACACAACGAGATTTTTGTTGTTGTTGTTGTTGTTTACCTGTTAATCTGTCCTTGGCAAACCTCCTACTGCTCTCCATCCACGGAAAGGTGAAGTTTGCCGCATTCCCCATCCCCATCCCGGGCACCGAGGGGATGCCGGGTCCGATGCCCGGCGGATGCGCCGAAGGGGGCGGATGAGGCGCGGCGGCGTGCGGCGGCGGTGGAGGCGGCATGGGTCTGTGCGCGGGCACCCGGATCACGCCACCCGCGCCCCCGGAGTTCACGTTAACGTTCATGTTCATGCTGACGTTCATGTTCATGTTGACGTTGTAGGAGCCGGCCAGACCCGCCGCCGCCGCCGCCATGGAGCAGGCCGGGTTGTAGACGCTGTTGTACCCGTTGCTGTAGACGTTGGAGGCCAGCGCGTAATCCGGGTCGCCTGTCCGGTTGGGCAGCATGCAGCCGCTGGACTGGTCCGAGCTGTTGAGGATCTGGTCGATCCCGAAGCTGATGGGTTCATGCTGCTGCTGGTGCGTCTGGTTCACCTCCTCGATCCCAGTATGCTCCATAGTTTTTTCTTGTCAGTGATGTGCTTGTCAGTATATTTGATCAGTGCACGGAAGTATCTTTGACATACAGTAACACACGCCTTGGGAAATGAAATGTTTGTTTGTACGCTGCAGTGCTGGGCTGTTTTTTTTTTTGTTGTTGTTGCTTTCAAGCATCGACACGGGCCTGCTCTACTCCCAGGAAACCAATAACGTGTCCAGCGCTATCCAAAACCTTGCCATTATTTTTGTCCAACAGCGGGATCAGACGTTCCCCCTAAATGAAATGGCTATCCGTCGGGCTAAGAAAAAGCGTATCCATCTTTAACAGCTCGTTCTTTCCAAGTGAATGAGACACGAAGCAGCCTAACAACAAGAAAAACAAAGCGACGGTGCCCAACGGTTATCCTGAGTAGGGGCGATACTTACAGACACAAATCCGTGATTTTTTTGGCGAGGTGAAGGCAGCAGCCCTCTGGAGAGACTTGATGCGCTTTTGTTCGCCTACTGTGGCAGAGACGATCCATACGCGGGGGGCATGGTATGATAACCAAGCATCGATACGAAGCGGCAGGCAAAAAAAAAAAAAAAAAAAACCCCAAAACAAACCCGGAGACGAGGAGACGAAGCGCTGACCTCGCAGGCGCGGATATTAATTGGACGTGAGAGCGAAAGATGGCTCTGTTGTGCTGAATGGTGAAGTGCGTTTCAGCAGGTGAGACAACCCTCTGCGTAAAAGCTGCCATTCGGTCCTCCAGCGAACCCTCCCTCCCCTCCCCTTCACTCTCTCTCTCTCACTCTCTCTCCCTCTCTCTCTCTCTCTCTCTGTCTCCCTCCCTCCTCCACGGTAGGACAGTTGTTTTGCTCGGATGTCTTAAAGAAGCCGCGTCTTTCTGTGTTTTTCCTGCAGCTTTCCTAGTGGTAAACTGGAGGTTTTGCGCCTTTTAACGGCGCTGTGACCCGCGGGTCAAGTGGTGTCCGGCAACTTTCACGCGAATACTTCGTCTGCACAGGCTATTTGAGATTGGAGAAATGAAGTCAAGTCTTAAAGTGTGTCTGATTATTTTTCAGTTGTGCATGTTATAGTTAAAAAAAAAAAAAAAAAAAGCAGGTCTTAATTATCCAAACTAGTTCCTTAAATGTCCGTAAAGCAGGCTATAATTGAATTGAACGTAAATTCAAATCAAAGAAAAAAAATATTAAATCAATTTAGAGGATAGTCTTTTATGAGTTTATTATTGTAGAGATTAATCTTTATATTTTTGTGTAATAGGCCATGCCGCCATGTTAAGACTCCTTCCGTTTGGGGGTGGAGGGGGGTGGGGAGGGGGGTGGACTATGTGGCACCGGAGATCCCACCAGACAAAATTTTGTACAGAACTTGACAGCAGGTGAGCAAAGTCCCTGTATACGTTTTTCTCCCTGCCTTTGCAATTAAACAGTAGACCGCACACCCACGGACCCCTCAGGACTCCTCCGAGTACCTCCACAGTTTCCCATTGCCACATTTTTTTTTTTTTTTTACCCAAATAATCACCAATAAGGCCTACTGGAATAAATAAAAACTGAGAGGAGAATGAGCCCGCGGGGTGACGGCCCCCCCCCCTCAATGTCGACAAGGCAGGTTACATCAAAACAGTGTGTTCCTTACAGGATCCAAACAAATAGTGAGCCAGATTTATGTGTTTGAATCGAAGCCGGGCTGTAATAGCAATAATCTGTTGCGCTCAATGAAGCCATAAATCCGCTGATAGTGACGGGAAGTGTGCAGAGTGTGCAGGCCCGAGCTGAGGGCACTGATAGGCCCACCGTCCATTATCACAGAGTAATGAAACGTAAACAGTAAGTGATGTTTAGTCTGAATGGAAAACGATAGATAGATAGATAGATAGATAGATAGATAGATAGATAGATAGATAGATAGATAGATAGATAGATAGATAGATAGATAGATAGATAGATAGATAATTAAACAGATAAATAGCAGCTGGAGCCATGGATATCATGAAGCCCAATGTGAAAGGCAAGCCTTTGCTGATTTGCACAAATTATTTAACCTTTTTGCGCCCGAAGCGACGACGTGGATCGCTGGGGTCTCAATTCAATAAAGATGAAAAATGGCTCATAATAAAAGCGCGACACGGGGAAAAACGGATTTAATATATCACCGTTTTATTACGCACTTATTTCACTTTCCGTGCGAATAAAGATATCTCTCAACTGCACAAGGTGGCTAGAGGGAAGCATAAAAATCAATTGTGTGAATTCGAGGCCATATCAATAACGGCGCGGGGACGAGAGCGAGCGCGAGCGGTGGCTGCTATTAGGCTTGTTTATATTTGCGCGTTACAATAAAATGAATTGGGACGAGAGGATGCGCGGAGCCTCAGATCAGCTTACTGACAAGGTAATTGGCCGTTTATGCAAAACCGGGAAGATGTATGAGGGACAGGAAGGGCGGAAAGTAATATTTGAAAGCCTCTATTGAGGAGCACTGACTCACCCTGTCGGTGATGTCAGCAGCGGGGATGTGACGGCTTTGCGTCACCCGGAGCGTCAAACTAACCAAATTGTGGAAAACACAGCACGCACAGGGCTTCCAACACCTTATACAATGTCAGGGATCCATTTACAGTGCATAGGTTAAAACAACAACAACAACAACAACAACAACTAAAAAATGTTGTACAGAACTGTCAAAACTGATCAGAACTGACAGTTTTCTTCTTACTGCGCCAAAATCTATGGCAGAGGTTTTTTTTTCGACTAATTAAGTGGTGATCAATGTGTAGGTGATATTTTAAGTGTTAAGTTATAAACTTAAATCAGGGGATATACAAACCTTTTCCATGTAAAAAAAAACAAAAAAAAGCAACAGTGCTGAGGCCACAAAGTCATCAATTTACCAGTTTTAGTTTGGATTTTATTATTTGTATACAAGTGGAAGCAGTCTGACCTCTTATTCTGATTTATTATTATCATTATTATGACAATGCAAAATACGAACATTTCCGGATTCATACTAATTATTGGACATCTGATTTTTCTTTAAGGAAACGTATTGATATTTTGCATGGAAATCAAAAATAACCCTTAAAATGTGCATATCATGAAACAGGACATTTCCTGTGGCTAAAACCTTTCTGAATGAGTCTCTTGGCCAACATCTTGAACACAACACAGTTAAAACTGCAAACCTCTAATCATCATCAGCAGCAGCAATATCAGAGATGTCTTTATTGAGCCTGACAGCCTGAGCTCACTCAACAAGACACCAAGTGTCTAGTTTCATTATTCTCAACAATTTAAGCTGCTCACTGCGATGAGCTGCTCTTATAATGAAGCACCAGGATATTAAATAGCACTTTTTTTTTTTTTTAAGTAATCTGATTTCTAATGGACAGTTTGGGGCCCTGTAGATGGATTGCGCAACTTCTTGCAATAGTTAGTATTTTTACACACATAAAATTAACTTTTGACATTTTCCTTCTATTTTCTGAGAAAAAAAAAAACCATCTTTTAAAAACAATTTTCAATTTTTTTTTTAATCATAGTGAATTTATGTATTTAAACACCTTTCAGATCACATTGTCCACATTTTTTATCTAACATGCACATGTGTGTCTGACACTGAAAGGGGGAAGTTATAATGAGACTATTGTGTGTGAATATTCTATCTTTTGCTGCAGTGGCCCAGTTTTCCCAAACGGATGATTACAAGTTGATCTAATAAGCGATAAAACACAAGGGCTTTTAAATTACTGTAATTTTTTTTTTTTTTTTGGTTAAATAAAGATCCCTCTTTTATTATTATGAATTCCCATTTTAAAGCTAGTCATTAAATAGGAGGTCCACCTATAGGTTTTAAATGCAAACGTAACGTGATGCTGTGCTGGATTGTAATCAGCAAATTTACTAATGCAATAAAAAAAAAAACATAGCCAATTAAGGTATACCCCCCTCACACACACACACACACACACTCCCTCCCTCTCTCTCTCTCTCTCTCTCTCTCTCTCTCTCTCTCTCTCTCTCAAAATGAAAGCCCCTCGCTGACTTTGCCCAAAGGCGTTGTCTATGGTTGCCGGCTGTGCGTGATGAATCGTTATCTCCAGGCCATGCTGCTCGTCTGGGTAATAAAGTACCAGCAAAGCGGAGACAAAAGGAATTTGTCACAGTTGCCTCCCCGATATATTAGTGACCTACCGGCCGATTTGGCTTTCATTTTGGGAAGTGGTGGGAGGAGGGGTCCCGGTGGGGGCTGCACACCGAATTAAAAATGAACAGAAAACCCAAAGAAGCAAAGAGGGCAAAGTTACGCATGTGAAGGAAAGCAAGGAACCAATAGAAGCTCGGAGAGGTTCTCCATTTTTTTTTTTTCCCTTATAAACAATACATGTCTATCATAACCTCCTCCTGGGCCTAAAAGCATACAATACTACAACTGTTACTGGCAGCATTATTCATTTCCTGGCGACCATGATGCTCTCTATTTAATAAGGAGGCATAGAATCCGCTTTTACGCGGACTCGTAGTTGCGCAACGCTTTCAACGCATCTCAGCCAATCAGAACTCAGGATTATGATTGGTTTTAAAGCATTAACGTTTGAGAATGCATTATCAATGACGACTGTATAGGCGTATGTGGCTATCATGTCACTCTTAAAGGTGTTTTATTGATATAAATAAATTATTACAAACAAATTAGACAAAATGTCAAAGCCAGGTATCCATAGCAGATAGCCCAAGATAACCACTCAAGATTATATGACGGGGGAAAAAAAACAGTACTAATGTAAAAAAAAATAAAATAATCGCAAATAGTCTTGTTCAATAGTTTAAATAAAGTGTAATAAAAAGTCTATTTTCCTCTGAAAAGTTGTGGAGAAGAAACATAAATAATCAATTAAACTAGTATTTGTTCAAATTTGTATATTCCACCACCACTGCTTTACATTACAGAGTCATTATGAGGACGATTAGGCTTGTTAATGTTGTTGCTGATGCTGTTAATGTTGTTAGCTTCTGTTTCGTATCATTAGTTTGTGTTAAGCCTGTTTCTTAAAGGGTCTTTGGGTTTATTTTTTCCGCAATTCATCACGGAAAACACTTTCCCTCCCTCACTTGGCGCTCACTCATTTTTTTTTTTTTTTTTTCCTTCCCTTTAAAGAAACGATAATGTGAGGAGAAAACGTTGATCGAAACAACGTGTCTGTTTCTTAATTGTGTAACCTCAGTGCTGGGGTGTGAAGATGTGGTGACGCCAGGCCTTGACGTACGACCCATGAATGAGAATGAATTTTATAGGATTTCTCACGAGGTTGAACTATTTTTTTTTTTTTTTTTTTTTTTTTTAATGAGTCGCTCGTCGATAGCAGAGGAAACGCACGACAGGACTTGCGTGTCCAAACAGGCCGCACTAGTTTTCTTTTACTCTCGTCAGCTGCGAGGAGTCCCAACGATTTCCTGCATTTCATGAAAAACTGGCAAAAGGCTCACCAGACGGCAGAGGGGCGTCCGATAATGGATGTCTGCCCGCTAAGTTGTCCGATAACGGACACATTTAAATTGACAGCTAAAATGATCACAGACCTGAGGAAGAGGAGGAGGGGAGGGAAACAACAACAACTGCCTCTGCAATCAAGGATGTCAGAGTTTAGTGTGACAAAGGCTGTCATCCTCCTCTCTCCCCGGCCCTGTTTGGCTCTCTGCTGCCATTAGCTTGAATTTCAGATGCAGACACACCCAGAAACAAACATGGTCCAATGGTTGAGGAATGAGGGGCTCCTTCCAGTCAATGAAACCCTTTTTGTAACAAAGAATTCCAAGAAAAACCAAAAGAAAATAGTAATTTAGCTCTTTGTTATTAATTTATTTGGTCTTTTAGACATACCGGGAATCCACCTTGCTCGCTCACACCTCTAAATGGGATACCAAGTTTGATTTTTCACTTTATTTTATTCATTAACTGTTCAGTTAAGAGTTCAATTATATTTTCTATCAAATTTATTGCAGACCAACGTGAAAGTCTGTAATGGATGACAGAAAATGTTTTATTATACATTTTTTGGACCTAAAACTGGAATATTGGGTCTAAACGCATAAAACAATTCCACTTTTAAAGACCACCATGCATTAGTTTTGTATGCGTGTAGAATGTGACCATGTGAGACCGATGAAAATGCCAATTATTTGAAGAAAATTATGAAATATTTCAATAATAAACCGTCTGTTGTTTTAACAGGTTCCACAGTTACATGGTACAAGTGTAAGAAAAGTTCTGATTCTGTGAAGGGGTTTAGAAAAAAAAAAATAGCACGGTGTGAGTTTTATTTATTCCTATTACCCATATACTTATTCCTAAATACCTTTAGAAACCCTCATGGGGGCAGAGTAGCACAAATATTTGAGAAAAATAGTTAAGAGGTTTGTGTATTTGTTTAGAGTTGATCACCTCCTCGGTCTGCACTTGCAGAATTGAACATTTCATAAATGAAGATAGACAGAATTCACGTTCAAATTCTTATTACTTGTAGCAAAAAAAAAAAAACTATTAACATGTGGTTTTTTTTTTTTTAAATGTATAAATGTATAATTTCATATGGCTTTCTGAGCCTTAACAAAAACAATTCAACCTTATACCTCAGAGCACAAACGGTCGACGTGTGTTCACATTTTATTCAACGTAGAACTGACCAAATGAAAGAGAAATTCCATATTTACAACCATTAATTTCATTATTTACCAAAATAAAATCCAAAAATTAATGACTAAAATTCAATAATTACACTATTAGTTATACTGTCTGTTTCCTCCTGGTTTAACCTTGACCTGTTTAACTTGTGAAGTCCAGTCACTTTAATTTTCGCTTCCAAAAAGGCTTCTTTTTTTTAGTTAATATTGTATTGTCAGCGTTTATTTACAGCCTTGATGATCCTGCAGGCTTTTATCACTTGTCCTGATTGACTTTGATGTCACCATATTCCCAATTTTCAATAATGAAGTGGTTGAAAATGTAATTTTAAAACTGTAAAAGAAATAAAAAATAAAAATAAAAAAATGACTAAAGAAATGAGGCTTGTCTGCCATAAGAACATTGTATTATAATCCCCACGAGCTTCTGCACATTTCCAGCCTGAGAACCATCATTCATGGCGGTTGCATCCTGTGTTGGAGCCTCTTTTGTTGAGAGTGTACACCAAAACAAGAGTTCATTGATTCGAGAAGCATCGCCGAGTGTGGAGCCATCGTTGTTCTGCTGCAAGTGATTAAAAAAACCCTGCGAAGAACCATCGTGTACCCGAGGAACCCTTTTTATTCAGAGTGTGGAATTACATTATTCTGCATTTGGAGGGTTCAGTCCTTGACTCTTCGCCTCCCTCAGGGGAAAACCTGGCGCCTCCTGCCTGTATCAGACGACTCGCAACTGGACGGAGGGGAGAGGAGGAGGGGGGAGGGGAAGGAGGGGAATAGGAGGAGGAGGGGGGAGTAAAAACAGTGGAAAAAAGAGAGGAGAAACCGCTGAAATGCATGCTTGGGACTGTGAGGATGCACGGATGTCATGTTGCTGCACTGAGCATCACAAGGCTTCAACCAAGGGACAGGTAATGATCTTATTATTATTGTTATCATTGTCATTATTGTTTATTGGTGTCGTAATCTATATTAGTTTTAGAAAGCCTGGCGTGTTTCAGCTCTTAACTTCTTCCCGTGAGTTCGGTCTGTTAGGGCAAAAAAAAATCGACACTGAAAGGTAAAAGCAGGGCCTGTCATTTCATTACTCCACGTCAGATTCCTCGATTTCATCTTTTCCTCCTTTCCTTTTAAATGCAAACCGATTCATTTTGCTTCTTCTCAGCTGTTTGCCTCAGATAAACCTATCGATTAGACATCAGTTAGATTCCTAGCCGGGGCTTTATTGAGTAAGTTGGTGAACCTTAAAGTGAATTACAGGAACTGCTCTGCCCCTCCGGTGAACTATTTAGGTGAATCTAATTTACTTTGATAAAGACCATCTATTTTATCTACTCTGATCGCCATTTTCATCGCAGCTTTATTGTGGGACTGTGAGGACAGAGTTTGGGGAGGATTTTTTGGGGGGTGGAGGAGAGAACATTGGGATTCATGGATTCAGCTTTTTTTTTTGTAGATTTGAACTGAGAAACATCAATAAGAGCAAGTTTTGTAAAGAAAATGCTATTTTATTATTATTATTATTATTATTATTATAATGCCTGAAATCATCTATTCCTCATGTTATTATAATTTTGCTAAGATGCTAAGTCAATTATGTCTGCAATAAAGCCATTTATGTTTCTCAACCGACACTCTTTAACCAATCAGTAAAATTGACAACTTATAGCCATTATAGACTATTAATATGCATTTCTTTTTTTTTTTGTCTACAGGAGTCACAAAAAGAATCTACAATGTCTTCCAGAGCTGCACAACATGCTGCAAGATGCACCACTACACAGGAAATGTTCAATTTACACCAGACTACTTCCTGCTTTGGTAGTGAATGTAAATACACTATAGTTTCTGTATTTAGTCTTTTTTTTTTTTTTTTTTTTTCTCAATAATCTGAATTAATAGCCTATTTAAGGATATAATTCCTATTTTAACATTTGACGAGCATTTTAAAACTAATATATCCTCAATCTTCATTAAAAAGCATCTTATTTGATCTGAAATTGTATTTTTGTAAATTGCTGGGAAAAAAAATACATTCTAATAATTGGATGTTTGGGCTTCAAACTGTGACAAAATCTCCACAAGGTAAGGTTAAAAGTGCCTCTCCAGTTTGTTAATCCTCCCCTCCATGCCTGATCCTTCAGTCTAAAACCGGACTGCTCTGAGAGCCTGTTGTACACATGCGTCGTATTTAAGTGTAATTGGCCGTATCATTGGCTTTTGTCTTGTTTACAAAGCGGGCAACAGGAGCAGTAATTTAATTTCCTCCGCCGCATTGAAGAGCCACCAGCCGCCTGTCAGGCCCGAGCTCAGTCTCCCCAACCCCGGGCAGCGGGCAGGAGAGTGGCCCGGGGGCGATTCTGGAGGGGGAGGGGGGGGGGAGGGGTTGACATCTGCCTCCAAATAAAAGTCAATATGAATGATATGAATGCCATGGAGGATAGACCCACCCCCGTCATTATGGCTTCAAAAATCATTTTTAAAATATTTATCAAGTTAGGCTACTAAACTGAGGAAAATATGGTCATTTCAGTCTAGTCTGAATTTGAATAATGATCATTTTGTTTCTTTTCCTTTATCAGCATCATATAATATAGCTCCAAATTAATTATTTCAAATTGCATGTATAATATTTGTTCATTTTTGTTGCTTTTAATGTGAATAACTTCCCTCCGAATGTTTACTTTCCATTTCTTTCCAGGAGTACAATTTAGTTATTTAATTTGAGATAAATAGTAAAACAAAAAAAATGTAGGCTAACTTGTATTTTCTTTCCCCGTCCGGTTTACTAGTGGTACCAACTTTCATATTTTACCTTTAAAAGGAAAAACTAAAGCAATTATTTTCAAAGAAGTGAATTTTTGTTATCATATATACCTGATATTATATCTTATTGTTTTTTTAACTGCTAAAGTATGACTTATGAGCCTAAATACATTGTACCATTAAGGTATTTTAATAAGCATGAAATAGTCAGGAGAGTAATTTAAAAACAGGAAGAGAAAAAAAGCAGAAATGGGTCATTTTTCAAAATATGCTTTCATCTCCCTTAATGTTAACACCACAGATAATCTTCTCTAAAAAAAATAATAATAATTATATTTATTACACAGAACACAAAAATGTGTTGTCAAATCTAACAATCTATAAGAAGATGACTGAAAAATAAAAAGCAACCATGTCAGGTTGAAGCCCGCAAAAAAGAGAAGGCACCGTTAACAGCATGTTAGTATTTAACCTTTACTCTCAATAAAAAACAGCATATGGAAATGTGTGTGTGACATTTGAGACATTTGGTTGTGTTTTCAGCATTAGGTTAGGATTCAGGATTATTTTAGGTTATAGCTCTGAATATCTAAAAAAAAAAAAAAATCTATTTTCTTTATAAAGAAAAAGCCTTTACTCAACTTAAAAAATTCCCCACGGCAAAAAAAAAAAAAAGAAGAAAAAAAAAAGAAATACTGCTGCTGCTCTTATGTGTTGTTTAATTCTTCAGTTGAAAAATTAAAAAAAAAAAAAACCTTTCATACAGTCAGCCATGGTTTATCTTCCAGAAAATCAAATAATGAGTTTTAAAAGGATATATTTATTTGCAACATGAAGGGGAAAAAAACAGGCTTTTATAAATTAACTTTTCATTGACATTAAACTGGTTTAAAGAAGAATGAACCGTGTACAGTGTTGTATGTGTGCGTGTTTGTTTACTCGACCAGCGCCGAGAGAGAGCAAGAAAAAGAAAGAAAGAAAGATGGCACATTAGGCCTGAGGGCGCATCATTATTGGAGAGCCTGGCTTCCCTCTCTCTCTCTCTCTCTCTCTCTCTCTCTCCCCCTTTCCCTCTCCCCCGCTCTCTCTCTCTCTCTCTCTCTCTCTCTCTACCAGACCCACTACATCCAATCACAAGAGGTGGTCGAAGGACAAACGGGGCCCGGCCCTCGCGCAGCCGCTTTTTGTTCGGTTGCGCGCCGGCAACGCGGCTCCTCGCTCTCTAATTACGCCGTGATACAATGCAATAATCCTCTGCAAATATTCCCACATAAATTCATTTCGCAACCCATTAAAAATGCAGCGGGTGAGATCATTTACATCCCGGTCGTCCCAGCATAGCTACAATACAGCGTGATACCGGCTTTTCGCAAACGCCGGCCGGATGTGCCAAGTCCCCCCGGTTGAACGGCAACCCTGGTAGGCATTAACTCGACGTAATGTTTCACAAATTAAAGTATTGCTGTGGCTACCACCACGGCGTCAGATAAATGTGCTCTATTAGGAGGCCCCAAGCTGTGCGCAAAACAATTGATTGCTTGTTTGTGTTTTCATACGGCATCCGCGAACACGCAGAGTGATGGATGAGAGGCCGCCATCTCAAGTTGCTGTTAGTCGATTGCCGACCCCCCCCCCCTCCCCCTTTCCTCTAATAGGAGAGTTGGACGGTTCACACACACGTGCACCTTCTATTTTCTTTATTGGAGCTGTAGGAAGGCTGAGTGGTGGTGGTGGTGGTGGGGGGGGGGTTGGCTGATGGGAGTTGAACCCGGGCCCAATAAGGGCAAATGTAATTGCAGAGCCGGCAAGGTGCGAACTGCAGTAAATGTTCACACCGCAGGACTTCTTAAGTTTGTAATTGCTGCCCGTGTCAGATTTTTATTTTTATTGTGTCGCTTGTCGACAGTTCGCGTTTATTTTTGGACGCAGTCGGGATATTGTTTCAAGTGTCCGATGACAAGGACGTCAAAAAGACCAGCGCTTCGTATTCGCCTCTGCAGCCGACACTATCGCCTGCACTCACGGTACGAGCCAGTGTAAAATACCAGATAAAGATGCTAACGCTGACTCGGCAAAACGTTCAGACTCAATAACAAACGTCTCATTTGACAAAACAGATTCAATATAAATATGACCATATTTCGGGGTCTGAAAAATTAGGCCAATGCGGAAGTGCAATACCACCGAGTGCCACTAGAGTTTGACTCCAAAGAGGCTCTGGCTTAATAGACTCCAATTCAACTTCTCCCATGAAATACAAAGTCAATACAATTTTTTTTACGCAAGACCTAATGGTGGTATTCACTAATGTCACTCCTTTTCTTAGTTTTCTGGCAGTCCATCTGAAAATAATCTTATCATTAATTCGATATTTAGCCTCGAAAAGCAGTGTTTTTGGGGGCGTGTCTTTATGATTGACAGGCCTGTGATGCAATCAGGTTTCCGCTACGGGCGAGCGGGGCGTAGTGTCGTCAGTTTCCAATCAGATTGGGTCAGATCAACCGCTCGATCCTCCCCCAGCTCGTCCAAATATGGTCGCTTCCTGCTCCAAACATGTCCGAACTAACAAAATGGCGACGGCCAATATCGAAACTGAAAGGCTTGATGACGGCCGCTCACAAACCAACGTATGACGCCACCGTCAGTTGCCGCTTGGGTTAAACTCGTGGACTGAATATAGAAATGAATGTAGTCTCCAGCACTAGGGGCTGGTTAAAAAAAAAAAAAGCCTCAACTTCTCACGAAAACACTAAGTGAATATTTTTTTGGTGGCCGGTGACATCTGGTTTCCAATCAGATCGACATCAAGACGGTTGACGTCCGAAAAGTCCAACTCGAGGCAGTTTCACAGACCAATAGGTGACCTTTCCACTCGCAAACATGCCACACCAGCATATTCTGGACCGGTCTATGTCTTCGGATATACAACTCTCCAGGTGAGACGAGTTTGGTTCCTGAGATTCCTGTGGTGCCGAGCGCAGGCGTTGCTTCGTGATCTTTACTCCCATTAAAAGCCAACTTTTCTCATAAATCAGCAGCTTTGCAGTTGTTACTACCACTTAGAAGGAAAACCAGAAAAGAATTGATTTCATGCAGCAGATTCACGGCAGCCTGAAATTACGAATCAATCCAATGCTGACGAGGATGGATGTTGGGGAAATCGAGCAACATATTTAGCAAGAGGGTAGATGCTGATGCATAAGTGGCTGCAGCTTTTTTTCATGCAGCACGGTCTCCTGCTGTAAACTGGGCGGTTTATCTCGAGAAAAGCGAGCAGCCAAGAGGAGGCCTCGCTGCAGCGCCGGGCCAAGGCAGCTAATTGCATTTTCCATCTCGACAAGAATGGAGGATACCTTCCTATGTTATTAATCATAATGAGGGGAATATAATAAGCTGCCATACATCATGCCGTTGACAGTCGTAGTTTGCCATTTGCGAGGCCAAGCATTCTTCTTCTTTTAATGGCCGTAAACTGAATTAATGTGCACCGAGTTCGATGCCCGCAATCAATTGAGGAGGAGATTTAAGGCCTTTTAGCCTCACCCTCCCGACATTTGATTGGACATCAAGAACTATACTTGCCAGGAAATCACAACGGGCGTTTGCATGTATGTTAACCCGTTTTTCGCACAGTGTGTTCGCAAACTAATATTTTACAAGAAGCTGAACATATTTTGGAAAAAAAAAAGACGTTTAAGTCGGTGAGTATTTTAAAGGTAAAACCTTATTAATTGACTTTGTGAACCATCACAACTCCACAGAGCATCTGTTAGCCTCTTTTAGCCTCTTTTAGCTCGTGTTTGTTGTTTTACGGCACGTCGACTGTATGGTTGAGTCTCCGGGCTCTCATTAACCCAGGTTAAAGTAGCAGCAGCAGGTAGAAAAAAAACAAACATGGCATGTGACCCAATGGTGAACATTTAGTAAACATTTTCAAACAATGAAAATACGGTTATTGTCAAGTATTGATACGACGCATGTCTGGACATAAACATGCAGCTGGAGCTGGCAGCTGGTTAGCTTATTGTAGCTCATCTTATTTTAGCGTAGCGTGAAGACTGGAAATAATGAGAAATATCTGCTAACTTACAGCAAGACAGCAAAGTAGAATATTTAACACAAGTCAAAAAACTCATCCAATATTCATTGTTGCTGATACATGTGTATAGATTCTCAGGGTTTTATGACAAAGTATGTTCACTCACTCACAGTCATGGTTTCATGTGGAAAAAGTTCAGCTGCACTTTTTCCCCATGAAGTGTTTTGGTTCCTTCCTGCAGAGACTCTAAAAGTTGCCACTTACTTTAAATCAGTATTACAAATTAGTTTTCATATGAGCTTAATTAGTAAGACACAGTGTTTCTGGGCCTGTGATGGTGTTCACCTGTAGGTCAGGGCTTTTTTCTTTTTTTTTGCCGCTGTAAAGTGCAAACAGCAAACCACATTTTCTTCTTCTGTTGTCGACCCCGGCATTTCTGAATCAACCGGGAGAAGCCGATTCTATCACTATGTTTAATAACGGCACGAAAAATGAAAAGCTCCTGAAGGTAGCTATACCTCCTGAACGGCTATCTGGAGAGAGAAACAGCACTGCAATGCAATTTATCGTGACTGAGCTCACAGCCCTGCAGGCTTCTCCTTCGAAAAGAAAAAAAAAAAAAACATCTAGGAAACTAACAAATTGGAAATAAAGGCATTTCTCCTCTTAATCCTCCTCACCTCAAGGGTGAAAGACGTAGGTTAAGGACTTCACAGCCCCTATACAAGTGAGATAAGGTCAAAGTCAGTCTGGTCAGTGTTTCAATAACGTCATCAATCCCGGAAAATGCAATCAGATATAGTCCAACTCTAAGCTGCTGTTGCCCTTTGGGAGACTCGGGGAGACATTCATTTTGGTGAGGAGGGCACACGATCTCCCTTTTGTAATTAAGAGTACCCAAATAAACTGTGTGCGCTACCCCCGAAGTGGAACCGCAAGAAACAAATAAAAGGCTAATGAAGAAATGATTGCTCTTCCACAGGAAGAGGGAAGAGAGGAACTCTTAAGGCAGGGAGCTGATTGTATGCAGCAGTCCAAACTAGCTCCGCTCGTAGAGTGGAAATCCGTTAAAAACAAATGAGGGATGGCTGTGGTATGCACGTATGAGGCGTGGTTTGACATCCTTAAAGTTAGTGTCAGTTTAAAGGTGGCCTCCACAGATTTAAGTTCTTCTTAACCTGTAAAAGATGTTGTGGAGGAGCTTTTTTTTTGTGTCAGATATATGGGAATTTACTAGGTAGACATTATCTGATGAAAGATGTTCTCAGTTGCACTATGGGAGCATAAAATCCAGTATTTTTTTTAACTTTTGAACCGAGTGGCCACCATGACGTCACCCATTCAACTGCCACCTTGAAGTCTCGAGTTTGGCAATTTGGTCCGTCGCCATGTTGTTGTTTTTTTGGTGCCACAAGTGACCATATTTGGACGAGCTGGAGGGAGGAGCTATGGAATGACAGTAATTATGACCTGCGGGGTTAGGGGGGGGGGGGTGTATTGACTATTGACGCTTTTTGATCTGGCCCTGAGTGGTATTGGCTTCATTTTTAAATATATGTCATTGACTTTAACCAACAATGATAATATCAAAAGACACAATATCATGGACCTCTTTCTAAATTGATTATAACCAATTCTCTGCCCTCCAATTTCCCCAACTTTCACTGAACCAGGGCTACTTGGCAAAAAGTTTGCGAAAGATGATCTTCGGGGTAAAAAGAACAATTACAACAACACTGATTAGTGGAAGTGGAAAGGAAACTTCCATAACTGATATCCAACCTGAGATTATAGTTGGGCTTTGTAGGCCTCCATGTTTGGAGGTTTTGTCATTTAACCTGTGCATTTGTTAGGTTATTGTGTATTTTGCTGAAATATCCAACAACAACAAAAAAGCTATAGATTATTTAGCAACACGTACTTCTGCTACAGGTCATGAATAACCTGACAAGCTTAAACTTAAGCAGCTTTGAAAATGTAAACCTATGATAGTGCTGTTCTGGTAAGGATGGTCTAAATAGTAATGAATCAATCAGTACATATATCTGATAACAGCAGATACTTGTTCCTTTGCAGATTGTGATTTTACACTGAAAAGACCAAAACTGTCTTTTAAAATATGATGCATTGTTATGGATTAAACTATCTAGCAGTTTATACCATAGTTAAATTAGCTCCAAGTCGACCTGCTGCAGCAGTCAAATTCTGTTTATATTAGTAATCCAGACTCTGAATGGTGCCGACCAAATTTAATAGTGTTACCATCAACTTTCCGTGGATATGATTGTATCAAATTATCAATTATGTAGTCCAGTTTAATGACTTAGTATATTATGTCATTTAAAAATCCACAAAGTTAGTTTTCAAAGTTTTGTCTGATAACAGTAGTACATCTCTCCATGGAGTGAACGTGAGATTTTAATTTTATGTGAAAACAAATATAGGAATTGAAACCATGCAGCTTAGCTCTTACGTTCCTATAATTTCACTTTTGCTATTTCCAAACATTTTGACTATTAAACACTGCTCTCCTTAAAACTTAAAGTATAACTGGGAATGCAGAGCTCTGAATTTAAGACCTTTTAATTTGTGGTGGCACTTCTCGCTTCCTTTTTTTTTCTTTCTCGCAAGCTGTGAATCATTTAAACACGTTAAAGCGTCTCGAGAGCTGCCAGTAATTAAGATGTTTTTCAGACTCTCTGTTACTCTATATTTCTTTAAGTGTGGGACCTTTTTGTCTCCTGTTTACTTTTTACTGGCAGATAACTGACGGCAGATCAAGACGCCGAGTCACTTGCGATGAAAGGTTTTGACTGCGGAGATGAAAGTTTTTCGAATTCCAAAGTACAACTCCGTCTCCGGTTACAAAGCAAGGTCAATCCACTTGCCAGTGACTCGATTTTAGTGGTCAGGGGGCGCCATAGGTGGATGAAAACAGCGGCAGCAGACGCGTCGGCTATTTTTAAGATTTCAGCTGTCTCGTTCTGCCTCGTTCAAAGATATAACCCTTTGAGAGAAGGCCCCCTGAAAAGAAGATGACATTTTTGTTTAACGCGTCGTCAAAAACTCGATCGACTGTGGCGCATACCTCTGCGCCGAGCCGCTGCAGAGGCTTGTCGGGGGGGGTGCCACTGAGTGTATCAGCGCTTCAGCTGAAACACGATCTTTTACCACATCTGCGTCTTTTCCACCGCGGCCACATTCCTGGCTACTGTAACTAAGGGGATTGTTTTTGTTCCACAGCAGCGCAAACTTCTTTACTCTCCTTTGACTGTCCACCCATAAAAGTGTCAAGATTGAAATATCTGGATTAAAGAAACGAGTGAGGCGGCTGCCATTTTCAACAGCTTTTGTTTTGTGTGAGAGACGTCTCTGTCATCGGGCCTTTTTCTCCAGCAGGAGGAAAAGGCATTAAGTCCTGACGGATCGTTGGTCCTTTCGGAAACCAGATCTGCTGCTTTTATTAAGAAGGACACAAGTTAATTTATGTCACAGCTTAAAAATGAGCCTGTTGCTGCTTCTTATGTTAATGATGAAGCAGGTGTCGTGGTGGGTTTTTCTTGAGTTTTTTTTTTTTAACCTTTTGGGGAAAACAACAACTGGCTCATGTCTCCAAACTAAATGTTTTTTGTTTTTTTTCATTTCCAGAGATTATTATTAGCTGATAATATCAGTCAGAAATGATGATGTTTTATTGGAACGAACCCTCAAGGAGCTGTAGAAAAAACAAATACAGGGACATGCACACACAAGTTGTTTTTTTTTTGTTTTTTTTTTGCTGCTTGCAAGAAGTTACTGAAGAGGTCGAATCACGTACGCGAGCGTTTTACGCGGCAGCCGAGTCGGAGAAGGAGCCGTGACACCGTTGAACTTTGCGCGGCGTGTCCGAGCACGTGCGAAAAAAGGCCCCCGGGCTAATATCGAGGCAAGTCTGCCATTGTTTTGCAAAAAGCAGATGGTGATCGACACGCTGACTCATGGAACGAACACGTCAAAGCGAGGCAGGAAAAGTAGGCGTCTGGATAGCGTCTCTTTTTGCCCGGGATCCTCTGAACCTATAAGAGCCTCTTGAAACGTTTCGTCGCCGCGCTGTCCGGGTCCGAGCCCTTTTCATTCCAGCGCTTGCCCGCTCGGCTCTTCCACCTGTCATCTGCACACTCGGCGCTCCCCGCGGCCGACCCGCTGACAGCTCCCGAACACACAGCAGCAGCAGGCGGGGGTGGGAAGGCCTGGGGGAGAGAGGGCGGGGCGGGGGGGAGTAAGTGTAATGATATAGCTATAGATATATACTGTATTTAACTCTCACTGGAGCACTCCTTATTGTTAAAACAAACCTTTTGTCGGAACCATCAGAAACATTTTTTTTTTATCGCGCAAATGATTCAAATCTGCAAATTTATACCAGATCAGATCTGACAGATTCAGATCTCTGAACTTCCAACTCTTTCTGTTCATTTTCTTTCCGTTGATCTCTCTTCATCCGTAAAGTACAGAGACATAAAGATCTCAACACGCCAGTCGTCGTCATGCCAAACCAAGCCGCTAACATGCTAAGCTAAACGTTTGCAGATGTTCGCGAATTGCTTTTGCAAGGTGAAGATTTCTTCCCGTTACGGAGCGATTGCAGCATTGTTATGTATATTTTAACAAGGAAAACGCTCGTCTTAATTGTTCCTTTTCAGACAAACATAGTACGTACGGGTGTATTTACAAAGCGTGTTCATACTATTATGTTATACAATTATTAATTCAACATAATTCCGTTATTGATAACGATTTCACAATATGTCCATCGAGTCTCAAAACTTCCAGAGACCCGTTCAGCCTCGTCTCGCCGTTGTTTCATCCGTACCCGTTTGTTTTTTTTTGTTTTGTTTTTTTCAGGTCTTGCGGGCATCGTGAGCATTTACTCACTGCTGGAGACAGTTTGTATTCCACTCTTAAATTTCAATTTGTTTCTTGCTGTTTCCTCTAGTGCCCATCCTTGATGCTATAATTACATTTGGGCAATAGGGTCTACGGTATTTCAATTAAAGTAGAACGGGGCACATTCCCTCCGTTTGTAGCCCCACTTTGAGATCCAGGCTGACTCGAACACAGCGGCCGTCATGTGATCAGATGATATAAGGCCCGACCGAGCAGGACACCCAGCTGGGTGTAATTTTACGGCAAAAAAATATTGCCTTGTTAAAGTACTGCAGCAGCGGAAAAATTTACCTTGGTGCAAAACTTTAGTAATGAAGAAACTGCATTACATGGCAGGGTTATTACAAATGTTCCATGCAGGAGTAATTAGAAATAGAATAAGCAAAAAGTTAATGTCTGTCTCTCTGCAGGTGACAGTAAATTGTCTTTGCCATGGTTCCTCAGTGAAAACACAACGTTATAAAAGAAAGAACAATTAGTCACAAAACAACTACATAAAACATCTGTTTAAGCTCTCGCTTAGATCATCACACAGCATGGAAACCTGCAGGGGTCAAACATAAATCCGAGAATCTCATAAGATCACATTCGACACATCATCCGTGAGCGGGACAGGATTCGCAATCATTAACGTTCGCTTTCGATCAACAGGGAAATAAGTTTTGACCCGTTGCAGTTTTGTTACTTTTTTTTATTATTTTGTTTTATTTTTTTTTATTAAGCGCTCGATACAGATCTGCTCACAGGATGTCTCCTTCACAGCGTGTGAGAACGCCCTCAGCCACCATCACCCAACAGGTGATATATGAGGCTCAAACCATTGATGCCAGCCCCATAATAATCCCGGGACAAAAAGCTGAGAGGGTTGGCGCGAGTACAAAAAAAACACCACCACCATGGCTTTATTTTCAATACAGCCGGGGCCCCTGATTCATTCATTCATCAGCCTATCTCTTGAATCTGCTGCTTTAAGCTGCGTTACCCTCACCTCGAAACAGATACTGAGGAGAGATCCGTTTAATGGCCATTAAGAGGGGAGATGGTAATACTGATACAGCCTTTGATATTTTCTGATAAGGCAGAGGTTTTTTTTTTTATTGTTTTTTTTCTGTCATTGACAGTGTAACAGCTGCGTTTGAATAATGAAAGAAAGTCAAATTTTCTGGTTTTTCGTGGGGTTCACCAAATTGTGAATGATCACAAGACAACAGCGGTGAAATGTGTTTATGGCGTCTTCACCAGGTTGAAAGATAAGTTACTGGTTTTAAAATGAAAAAAAACAACAAAAAAACAACCCCCAGTACCGTGGAAGTCAGTTTGACTGTTATCAGACTAAACCGTAATCATCAGACATCTTTCCCAAAATAAATGGCCGAGTAGGAACCTACTCGTTAGGCGTCCAAATGTCAGTTCATGAACCCGTGGGTGGGTATGCCGTCTGGGCTCAGAACCTTCTCCGGATGTGGTCGGAGCTCCGTGCGTCCTCTTGGGTCCGTTCCCACCTGGACTTGGAGCTGTTGCACTTGTGAACAGAACTTTCAGCTCTGAAAACCTGCCAGTTTCATAGTCTGTATGTAGAAGTGAACGTAGCTTTACAGGTCTGAAAAAATGATTTTGAAAAGTATTTTTGCTGGAGTAATTTCATTTTCTACCTAAGAAACACAAAATGCTCACAATGTGCAACAGGGACAGAATTTCAGTGTTTTGAACACCACAATTAAAATCGTCCTCATTGATTTGGGATATTTATGTACTTGTTATGCGGATCTGGTATGGGCCCATAGGTTGTATATAAACGTGGACGTAGCTTTCAAGGCCGATGCGGAAGAGCCTTAAACTGCGATACCTTCGAGTGCCACTAGAGGTCGGCTCCAAAAAGCCTCCGGCTCCATAGACTCCCATTCAACTTCTCTCATGAAATACAAAGAAAATAAAGGTTTTCCATGAGTTGTCTCGGTGTAGTTCGCTAAAGTCGCTCCTTCTTATTAGTTTTCTGCCGGTCCATCTGAAAATAGTCCCGTTACTAAATAGAGAATAAGCCTCAAAAAGCCATTATTTTGGGGGCGTGTCTGTTTGATTGACATGTGGTGGGTGGGACGTAGTATCGGCGGGTTTTCAATCAGATCAGTCAGATCCACCGCTGGCTCCCCCCCGGCTCCGCCCCCGGCTCATCCAAATATGGTCACTTCTGGCTCCGAACTACAAGATGGCGACGGCCAATATCCGAACTCAAGGCTTCGCAACGGCCGTTCACGAACCAACGGGTGACGTCACCGTTTTTTGCCGCTTGGTCAGTTTACACCAAACGACCAGACGAGACGGTGTAACATCTCCATAGCGACGACTCTCTGTACTTCCATCTTATCGCAATTCTTGAAGTCTGAACTGGGCTTTAAAACAAATTTCTGACACCCCAGCTGGAACATTTTTATTTCAAGTTTAATGTCGTTGACAAAATAACAATCCCATTAACTACATACGTTTATTAACTTTTATTTATCTGTAGTTGGGCAGTTAAGCCTTACGTAGTGGACTGCATGCTGACGTAGTCCAGCATCCATCTAACTTCGTAAGGTGGAGGTGGCTTTTTAAATTAAGGATATTTGTTCAAGTTTAAATTATTGTTTTGAGGAGTGTATTTCCATCAGTCAGTTTTACTGTGCTGTGTTTTGTCCAACCCGACACCCCTTCTTAACGCTTGTTTGCCTAATCTGGAGAATCTAGATGACGGGGGAGGGGAAGCGAATACTTAAGGAGGAAGTTACCCGTATGTGACAATTCACATATCCAACCTGAGGATAGGGGCACGGGGAGCGTCGCGCATTTGACTTATGACTCGCCGTTGATCGTGCAACCTGATGCGTGAGCGATGGGGGTTAATGGGGCGCAGACGGTAGTTTTTTTTCACTAAGTGCCATCATTCATACGTTTCAAGCCTCGTCGGTTGTTTCGGCCTCAACTGTCAGAAATGAAATGCATAATTGAGAAAACGCTGCGCAGTCTGGGAGCAACACGAGGACGGACGATGGTGCGCAGGGTGGGGTTTTGAATTTTTCTAGAAGGTTGCCGGTGGGGTTTAAAAAGGAAAGTTTCCGACAGGAAAGGTTGCTGGTGTGAATCCCTGCAGATCACAGTTTATTCTACAATTTCCAGTTTGCTTCGAGTCTCTCGGTTTATAAAGCCTTGACTTTAAAAAAAAAAAGAAAGAAGACTGTGAATCGTGTGTTTGCTAAATGTAAAGAATTGCATTGTCAGCAAAACCATCCCCCGAATATATGAAAGCTAAACATAAGAAAGCCAATAATATTTTGTTCATCCGTATTCTTCAAATTGCATTTTCCGTATCTTAGCTGTCGCTGTAAAAAGAAAAACACGTAGCTTCAATTTACAGAGTTTGTCGTTCACGCTTTAGTTGAATGAACGAGTTAACTTTTGTCACTCCTCAGCACAAAAGGGTGACAAACAACAACAACTTAATATTTAAAGCGCCACAGAAGACCTTCGCTTTCACATTCATCTGGAAGGGAAAGTGCTGAGAGACAAATCAAAGAAGTTGGTGCAACACAAATTATGTTGAATTATTTTTTTGAGAAATAAAGAAATCAATAGTCCCGGCTGGGTTTTACTTTCACCTCAAAGTTTTAGTAGCTGCTCTGTTACAATAAATAAAATGGTTGTACATTGAAGTTGTAATATCTAGGATTTCAGTCCGATTCACTTGATATGATGACATCCTTGGTTGCCGATGGTAACTGCAAATATAGTTTATTATTACAGCGAGCCCTCGTTGAACTTGCCGCTCTTTCAAATACACGGAAGAAAAAGCCAAAAGGCATCAACTTCAATCATGAAATTTGAAAGTCAATACGTGTTTTGAACAAGTCGTGATGAGGTTGTTAGTTAAATGTAATCCTTTCTGATCAGTTCCTTCTGAAAATAATTCCAGAATTAATTAGATTTTTTTTAGCCGTCAGAGAGAAGTATTTTTTATTTGATGTTTGACTGACACAATCAAACATCAAATCAAAAATACTTCCAGGTGCAGACGGGTTTCCCCGTTTAGATGGGCAGGGCTTAGTATCATGAGGTTTCTCACCCCTCGTTCCTCCCCCAACTCGTCCAAATATGGTCACTTCCTGCTCCAACGTTATACAAGTACACACGGAAAAAAGAAAATGTACAACTCCTGTCCTCGATGCTTGAAATACGGAGAAAAAAAACCCACCTCAAAAGATAATGCAGCCTGTTATGAAAATAAATTGTTGATTAGTTTGCATGATCGTCACTGGGAAAATAACAATTCATTTGACTTCACTGTAAAACACAAGATTATTGTGGATACCCCAAAAATTCTCATAACGAGATGATTAAAAGCAGCCGACTCCTCCCTCAGTTGCCTCCGTGCTCCTTTTCCTGAGTGCACCGCCAACCAACTTTTTTGTCAATGTCAGCAACATGAGCACCCAAATCGATAGCATCCAATCAGTTTAATTCGCACGCTGATAGTGGCCTCTTGTTTCAAATGAATGCTGAATCTCTGGCCCCTTACATTGTACTCTCTTCTGTCTTTTACCAAAGAGCTCATGCTACACGAAAGACACACTGCAAGAAATAATAATAATAACTTCATTTCTATTTCAAAAACAAGTTACAAAGCGCTTTACATACATTTAAAACACAACAGAATAAAATATAATGAAGAAATGCAACAAAAATAAAACGGATAATAAAACAGGCAGTGAATCAATAAAATTGCAGTCAGCAAAAGGCAAGTCTAAAATAGTGCGTCTTAAAGAGACAGGAACAAAATCAGCTTCTTCCAGGCTGAGGTTCTGCATAATGATATGGTGTAAGATAAATTCCTTTTTTTTTTTTTTTTTTAACTGTAAATAAGGGAAAGTGGAAAAAAGAAAACGTGAAAATGAGCATGTAAGGTCCCATTCAATGTTTTAATAATGATAATTTCATAATTAGAAAGTACGGCAGTCTAATGACATCATTAAATACAGCACTGCTTATTGCCAAACCAAAGGTCAAATTTGCATTTTACAGAGATTAGAAGGTGGAATATGTGACAAATTTTTTGAATTGTATTTTAATTTTCACATATATTAAAAGGTACCCTTTAGCTATCTTTTTCATAAATAGGTTACATATTTGTAATATATACCCCTCCACTTTTTTTTTTTTTTTTTTTTGCAGTGTTTTCAGTGTCGTGCAGTTGCTGCCTAAGCAGGCAGATCCTCTAATGAACCAGCGGGTATCAGCAGATGTGGGTCTATAACTTAATTTCCCCCCTCAGCTATAGAGCAGATCCTATGGCGTGTAAGTGGTCTTGATGGATGAGCACTACAGCTCATCATACCCCCCCCCCACCACCATCAGCACCAGCGCCCCCCCACCCGGCACCCAGCACCCTTCAGCTATGCCTCACTGCACTTCCACAAATAATCACCTGACTGCGACGGAAAACGTTTTATTATTATTCGTGTGTGTTTCAATTGTATTAAGTGTGCGCAAATAGTTTCACGAGCCTCGCATGGCTTTAAAATGCAAAATGAACATTCTTTTTCTTTCTTCATGAAAAAAAACATTGGTTCGTTCGTGAATTTTTTTTTAGAACAGTTGGGTAAAGGAGGACCAATTGTGTTTAACTTATAGACAATCCTTTAAAGGGTTAAGTGTGAAAGAATTTGGTCGACGTATTGGCAGAAATGGAGTATAATATTCATAATAACATTTTCATTGGTGTATAATCACCTAAAACTAAGAATAGTTGTGTTTTTGTTACCTTAGATTGAGCCCTTCATTTCTACATAGGGGGCAGGTCCTCTTCCACAGAGCTGCCATGTTTCTACGGTAGCCCGGAAGGGACAAAACCAAACACTCACTCGGGAGAAACCCTTCTGCGTATTTTCCCAAAGTTTTATGGCCATTGAAGAAACTGTTACATGCTCGGAAACGGAGGGTGAGGTGAAGGATGTTCAGTCGGTTGCAATCTGCCAACTCACCACTAGGTGCCAGTAAATCCAACGCACTGCTCCCGTAATAAAAGAGGACTCTTAATGACTTGAAACGTCTCAGCGCCATCGCTGTCAACAGATTCATATGATATGATGGGACGTGCCATGAAGCAGCTCGTAGGTTGGCATTCGTTTTTTTTTAATTGATTGATTCAGTTGTGATCAGACCATTGTCATTGGGCCCTCTTCCACCTCCTTCTTGACAGTCAGTTGTTATCAATGACATACCACACTTTCGTCGTTAATAAATGCACCAAAATTACTCGGTTAGGGTTTGAATTGAATTTGAATTTAGCGACCGTCCAACCATCCTGGACCTCCTCCCTACGCTGACTAACTCAGTCTTTATACTACGTCACCTGGCTTCCCGCTTTGCTCTCGTCATAATTAACGTGGCCGCGAGAAGAATTGATGGAACCTTCTGGACTTCTTCATAGCCGTAGTTTGCCCGGTTTGAACATTGGATTAATTAAATAACTAGTTGATAACGGCCTCCTGAACCTACGAGAACGTTTGGTAGGCTCCTACTGGCCCATATACTGTGGGTACGGAAAGTATTCAGACCCCTTTAAATTTTTCACTCTTTTTGTTTCATTGCAGCCATTTGCTAAAATCAAAAAAGTTCATTTTATTTCTCATTAATGTACACTCAGCACCCCATCTTGACAGAAAAAAACAAATGTAGAAATTTGTGCAAATTTATTAAAAAAGAAAAACTGATATCACATGGTCATAAGTATTCAGACCCTTTGCTGTGACACTCATATTTAACTCACATGCTGTCCATTTCTTCTGATCCTCCTTGAGATGGTTCTACTCCTTCATTGGAGTCCAGCTGTGTTTAATTAAACTGATTGGACTTGATTAGGAAAGGCACACACCTGTCTATATAAGACCTTACAGCGCACAGTGCATGTCAGAGCAAATGAGAATCATGAGGTCGAAGGAACTGTCCAAGGAGCTCAGAGACAGAATTGTGGCAAGGCACAGATCTGGCCAAGGTTACAAAATAATTTCTGCAGCACTCAAGGTTCCTAAGAGCACAGTGGCCTCCATAATCCTTAAATGGAAGAAGTTTGGGACGACCAGAACTCTTCCTAGACCTGGCCGTCCAGCCAAACTGAGCAATCGTGGGAGAAGAGCCTTGGTGAGAGAGGTAAAGAAGAACCCAAAGATCACTGTGGCTGAGCTCCAGAGATGCAGTAGAGAGATGGGAGAAAGTTCCACAAAGTCAACTATCACTGCAGCCCTCCACCAGTCGGGGCTTTATGGCAGAGTGGCCCGACGGAAGCCTCTCCTCAGTGCAAGACATATGAAAGCCCGCATAGAGTTTGCCAAAAAACACATGAAGGACTCCCAGACTATGAGAAATAAGATTCTCTGGTCTGATGAGACCAAGATTGAACTTTTTGGCGTTAATTCTAAGCGGTATGTGTGGAGAAAACCAGGCACTGCTCATCACCTGCCCAATACAATCCCAACAGTGAAACATGGTGGTGGCAGCATCATGCTATGGGGTGTTTTTCAGCTGCAGGGACAGGACGACTGGTTGCAATTGAAGGAAAGATGAATGCGGCCAAGTACAGAGATATCCTGGAAGAAAACCTCTTCCAGAGTGCTCTGGACCTCAGACTGGGCCGAAGGTTCACCTTCCAACAAGACAATGACCCGAAGCACACAGCTAAAATAACAAAGGAGTGGCTTCGGAACAACTCTGTGACCATTCTTGACTGGCCCAGCCAGAGCCCTGACCTAAACCCAATTGAGCATCTCTGGAGAGACCTGAAAATGGCTGTCCACCAACGTTCACCATCCAACCTGACGGAACTGGAGAGGATCTGCAAGGAAGAATGACAGAGGATCCCCAAATCCAGGTGTGAAAAGCTTGTTGCATCATTCCCAAGAAGACTCATGGCTGTACTAGCTCAAAAGGGTGCTTCTACTCAATACTGAGCAAAGGGTCTGAATACTTATGACCATGTGATATTTCAGTTTTTCTTTTTTAATAAATTTGCACAAATTTCTACATTTCTGTTTTTTTCTGTCAAGATGGGGTGCTGAGTGTACATTAATGAGAAATAAAATGAACTTTTTTGATTTTAGCAAATGGCTGCAATGAAACAAAGAGTGAAAAATTTAAAGGGGTCTGAATACTTTCCGTACCCACTGTACGTGGGATGACAACCGACCTTTCAATACACAGATAACAGCCGAATCAGATGGAACGACGGTTGTCATTATTCTTCGGAAAGACGTTGAGTTTCAAAAGAGCGACTGTTTGATTGTTTATGCCTAAAAAAAAAACGAACGACGGGGTCCTTATTAACGATTCGCTATTTCGCAGGAACCGAAAAAGTTAGTATTTTTGTGTGTGCTTTAAAGCCACGCCCACTTCTGAATCTATGAGTCACATCTACATCTCAACCAAAAAAAGTCATTCAAATACTTTGACAGCTTGCATGTGTGAATGTAGCCTGAGAGAGAGAGAAAGTAAACACACAAACCCGCATACATATACACACGACACAAACACACACACACACACACACACACACGGCATCTTCTCAACATATCCTCTGTCCCCCTGAAGGGCATGGAGCTGCGGTTGTCGCTGCGGGGCCGAAGGGACCATGTGGCGAGGGCGTCCATATGGGGGTAACCCGAGTCCACGCAGGGTTTCAGCCACCGTGCGCCGCTGCACTCTGTTGACTGTTCCAACAGACATGTTTTCCCAAAGCAAGAAAAAAGTACACTAAGAGGGGGTGCCTTAAGTCAAGGCTCAGTTCACAGAGATATCTCGCCGCGGGAATCTGATCTCGGCTCACTTAAAGACCTGCTCTCCTGGTGTGGATTGTAATCCTAATTTTAGATTAAAATGAAGTTTGAGGTGGGAATTGTGTTTACTCTATTTGCACAAAAATGCGCGTCTTTTTTTTTTTTTTTTTATCAAACAAAATTTCTGCAGCTGCTGCGAGCTCCTCTAAATGTAGTTTGTCTGTCTCCATTCTTTTATTTATTTATTTTTCACCTCCCTTCAATTCACCTGCGGATGCAGTCGCAATCAAAAATGCTAATTACCCAAGTGGCTTAATCAACATTAGAATAATTACACCATTAGAATACAAGCAAGCTGCGATGAGTGTGGGATGGCAAAACCCATGTAAAACATGTGCTGTTTATTTGATTAACATCGGGATACGAAGATGGCTCCCCCACCAACAAAACGGGTGATTGATTGAGAGCGGGAAAAAAAAAGATTAGGTAGCGATAACGAGAGCAAAGCAGGAGTTTAGATTCCTGTCGTTGTGAAGCAACGAAGTACCAACGTAACTCATTCCCTCGACCTGCTGTTGTTTGTTTCTGTCTTATTCTCAGCTCCCAAATTGACTTTTTCTACGTTGACAAACGGTCTCTGTCTCAGCCTTGAAATGTAGTAATGGTCGTGGATCTGCTGCAGAAACCTGAATCTATCGTACGTATTTTTTTTAAATACACACAGAGTAGCGTAATGTTGTCACTCGGTTCGACCGACTTCTCCAACCGGCGCCTCGTTAACTTACAGGATGCTAATAGTTAGTTAGTTAGTTAATTAGACTGTTCAACACCAGCCTAAAATAACATGTATGTCATAGCACTTGACGCTTTTTTTTGTTTTCATCCCAAGCTGTATTTATTTATTTTTCGTCTATATACATATTACATTATATACATCGTGTATATTTCTGTATGTGTGTGTATTTATTCATTGGTCTTACGTTTTCTAAAAACATATATTTTTTATCTATCTTATTTGTTTTCTTATTGTGTGAACCTTTTTTTTTTTTTTTTCCTAACTGCGTGACATGCGTCGTTCCCTTTCCAGAAATAGACGAGGTAAAAGGTCTGCGATCACACGTTTGCTGTATAATCACAGCGGAAACCCAATACAGGCTCTAATTATATCTCGCCGATGGTTTAACAGGTGAAGGGCAGAGGTTGTTTTTTTTTTAATTTTCCTGCGCTCGTTCTGAACGAGGGTAAACAAACAAACAAAAAAATCACGTGACTTGTCGGACATTAGACATTCGATCAATCGTGGCCATTATCAAAGGGAAACTCAAGGTAGAAAGACAGGCTTGTCCCAGGCGTAACATCAGGTTCCCATTTCAAGTATTTTTTTTTGCAAGCAATAAACTAATATAATGATCCTAAGTTCTTATTTTAATCACGAGTTTTAATTATTTCCACTTTATTCCTGCAAAACTATGTTTTGACTGTAGTTTTTGGCAGAATACCCACGAGCCAGTGCACATCAGAGCGGTGTCTTTGGAGTAAAAATAAATGGGACTTTTACTCCCTGAAGAAGAGTTTGCAATGATAAATAGTAAACAGAACATTTGTTAAATTCGCACGATATTATTGCATAAAAAGTACAAAATAAGTTACTCCAAATTTCAACACCTTGTCAGAAACAGTAAATAATCTCCAACTTACAAAATTAATAAGTAGATTTCTTCTCCGTCGTTTTGTGAAAGAAGCTAAAACAATTGATTTCCAATTGAAAAAGAACATTGCCAAGCCACTCAGCCGACCATCAATAGTAAGTGAGCGGTGAATAAGTGGTATTTAAGGACTGTTTTGCTGACGTTTTGACCTTAAGTGTCTCATTTTGAAGACGAGGACGAGGAGTGTTTTTTTTTTGGGAGGGAGGGGGGGGCAGGTCAATATTAGAAACACACACAAGTCAATTAATGCTGCAAAGTGTCTTTTCTTCTCTTTCTCTGTTCTTCCTGAGTGACAGACTGAACTCAACACCATCTGCTTCAAAAAAAAAAAAAAAAAGTCTCCCTAAACTTGACCCCCTCCTGCCCAGAGGGGTCGACCGACCTCTGCTTGCCAGATCCAGCTCCGCCGGACCATCTACAAAAACAGAGGGGGGCCCTCCCCCCACCCACCCCCCATGGGCATGAGTCGACTCGAAGGATTCGGTGATTTATCACATCTCACTTCTGGAGAATCACAACCTGCATTCAAGCGCCGTCAAAACAAAAAGCAGAAGGAATACAGAGGGCGAAGGGCGGGGTGGGGGGGGAGGGGGAGGGACGACATTAACAGCCCATAAATCTGCCAGAGAGGTCCACAAGTGTTCTGTCTTTGCTGCTATTTAAAATGACGGACATGAGGGCCAGACGGGCGCGTTTACCCAGAATGCATTCCACAGAGGCGTCTGAGTAAGGTGCACTTTCACTGACTCGCGGAGGGCGTCGTTGATTATGCAGGATCTGTTTTTCATCTTTTCTCACAGTTTGAGCCCGTCGTCGGAGACGCCCACGGGCTGCAGACCAGCTTTTAATTATACCGGGAAATGTTTTATTTTTCTTTATTCAAAACAGGAAAAGTAATTCATTGCGCTTTCAACATTGTTTTAGAGAAAGGCGACGACAGGATACTCACTAAATGTACGAATATTAGCTTTTCTTTTTTTTTTTTTTTTCCTGTGGGGGAACCTGTGGGGCAGCAGTTTTATAAAAAAAAAAACAGTAATATACAATTGTTTTTATTACCTCTGCTGATGAACAAGATGGCTGAGATGCAATTCAGCGAAGGATGATTATGTTTACAGACTTTGCCTTGACGAAGTTTGAACAAAGTTAAAGAATCTTTAAAAGTTTCTAGCGACAAAAAGATCGACTTTGTTGTTTTACAAAGAAAACAGATGAACACTTTTTTCTTTAGGGAATTGAAACATTACATTTATTTTCTGTGCTGGAGCTTCGCGGGGGGGGGGGGGGGGGGACTTTCTCTTCTTTTGAAAATGTTAAGATGTCATGTCAGTTATTTGTTAATAGACCATCTGAAGTCGCTGTTGACTTTTTCTGCGCGAAAACAAGTCAGTTCAGTGTCAAAATTGTCGCGTTCATAAACAAAAATTTCATCATTTTATTAACAGAAAATGTCAGTTAGCATTACATTTCCTTTAAATCCGACAATAATTATTCCAGTTTGCGATTGTTTACATAATTTTTCGACTCTAAAATCACCGAAATGATTCTTACGATCGGGCGGCTGTGTGTTTGATTTGGTGTTAGAGATCCAGTGCAGATATGCTGCCTGAGTATCTATCCAGCTGAAACACTGGGACGTGCGATACTCTCTGCTGGACAATAGATAACATGCTGCAGCTATTGATCTCTGCTGGTATTTTAAGTTTTGGGTGAGGGGTGCTCTATCAGGTTTCCAGGCACAACTGCTCAGTCTGCCCCGCTTGCTGCCTCGTCTTTAAGACCCCCCCACCCCCCTTATGTTCCCGAAGGCAGGGGTGGAGGACTCCCGGGGTAGCAGGTTAACTCTCCGGACCCCGAAGTTGAATCTGAAAAAAAATCGTGTCTTTAACAGCCCGGAAACAAACGTGTGAATAAACTGAATTCGGCCTAAATTTTTGCCTGAATCTATTCTACAAGATCTCAAGTAAAATTTATCTTTATCTCATCATTTCTCAGCTCCTATTCCTCCTACCCCTTACAAGCAAAATTTAATTAATTTTAATATCATCAAAGTTTGAGTTTGAGTTTTTGGACAATTCTTCGACGCCTCATGGATGCCTCGTGAAACTCAAAGCTTTCAACGCGACGGTGCGTCGTGTCCTACCCTGACATCCAATTTCAGACAGTCACATTCGAGACAATGAGAAGAATAAAAGCAATGGCTAATTTGAGCCCAAATTATCAGCTACCATTATCACAGTGAGAGCCAGAGACCCTGGCAGCGGGACTGATTACAAATACTGCGGTGCTATTTGAGAAATTGCTCATTTGGCAAACGCTTGTATTGTCTGATACCTAAATCCTCATTTTCATCGATGCGTTTCAAGGGATTTGTTTTTAATTTAAAGAGACAAAAGAAAGCGCAAAAAAGACATATAGTGGGACACATAATCGTTGACGCGACCGTTCAACGGTACAGTTGAGCCTCGCATCCGACCTTGATAGACACATCCCTCAAAACAAAAAACACACGACTCACAAGGGAAATAAGCAACAGCCAGCCTAATGATGGAAACAACTTAATGTGGCAGCAACATTGCCCAGACTCCTCCCTAACAGCGCGGTTTGCCGAGGTGTGCATGCGTAATGTCCATTTGGGACGGGGCGAGCTAATTTGCCGTGCCCGAGAACAACACCGCACGGCCCTAACGATCGCCGAGCCGCCGAAAATCAGGCCCCGATCACAATCAAGCGCCGGTCCGGTCGCAAAGCAGGCACGGACTAATTTAAAACCAAAGCTCGAGCACTCGAAAAGGAAACCGTTCTTTGTTGTAACGCCGGCAGAAAATATGTGGACTGCAAAGTGTTGGAATTAGACTTCTCGCTGACGTGAGGCAGCATCGATCCAGATCTTTGGGTTTTTGCTTTATTTGGATCTCAAATATGTTTTCTTTGTCTTTGAGTCTCTCCTCCTGACTTTTATTCTCAGTCATTCACCCGACTACATACTATAGTCGAACTCCTTGAGTTTGACCGACGGTGGTGACAAACGTAACAAAAAAATCCGAGATCAACCGGCTCCGTCTGTCAGATCAAAAAATTTCCCCTCGGGGATTAATAAAGTATATACCTACCTACCTAAATCATCGCCGCATCAATAAAAAAAAAATAAAAAAAAACGTGGGAGAGGATACAAAAAGCAGGAGTCCCCCAAAATGAGCACTTCGTTGAGGTGCGGTAACCGATCACGTGAACGGTGAATCCCCAAACTGGCCCCGGCAGTGGTGGTGCGTCTCCAAAAGCCTTCCCCGGGGAAACATCTTCCCCACCTCATGGCCACCGGCCTTCTTGGTAATGCTATATCCACATCGGAGAGGCTGGCCCCATTGATTTAGCACTTAGCTTCATTGTCCCATATGAACGGTTATCATTTTTTGGCCGGGTGCCAGAGTCCGGGCGTCAAAGTTACCGATCAATCATCCGAAACTTTGGAAACGGGGGCGGCGGAGTTTAAGATGAGGCGTAGATTACAGGAAATATGGTTTCATAGTGAGTTTGGTAGATCTAAGGAGACGTGAGGATGTAAAATACATGACTGGAGAACAAGGAAATGAGTTAGTAGATTCGACAACAACTTGTTCAGCTTTTTATATGAATATTTTACTCTATAAAACTTAAACTGGAATGATTCAAAAGTTCAACCTGCAGATACATTCAGACGACGGCGGCGGACTCTTCTACAAAATGCCAGTGCTGACCGAATGCACTAAAGTTTTCTGGGTCGTACATCGCTCCCAAAATATAGAGGAGTAGTTATTTCAGATATTGTGCAGACGCAATATCTGCACATGGAAACTTTGGTAACGTTAAAGTTGAAAGAGGTATGTCGAAACATCGTTCAGTCGAAAGCCGAGTTCGGACCAAAGAAAACATCAGCTTGCCAATTCATTTGAGGAACAGCCGCAGCTGTTCACGGAATTCACAAACTTCTAGTTTATCTTTTATGTTTTTACTGTTTCATAACTCATTCATGTTTTAAGACACTAAAAGCTTTTATCCAGCAACGAAAAAAAAAACCTGAAAAGTGGTGTAGTTAAAACGGGGATACAGAGAGCCGCTGACTGGCGAGTAGTTCTGTGTTTCAATAAATCTCAGAGCCAAAATAGTTGGTCCGAACTGGACTTCAGTTAGAATAATAAATGCATCTCAAAGGGCACTTTCCAGCTTTATTTGTAAGTTCTCTGAGGATTGTGCTTATGGCAGCACCGCCTTGGTATTGGCTGAAGCAACTAAAGCTGACAGTCTACTGTTTTTGGCAGTCTTAGAGAAAGGTCACTAAAAAAAGGCAAGCACGGGTCTATCTCAGGTCAGCACATCCCCACTGACCACCCCGACCGCCGTACTCTTCCTACGCTGCACAGCAACCTTTGTATAAATCAGCTTCTGTTCGTGGAGTCGGACTAAACGGCTCTCTGACAATCAGACAACTTTGGTCTTTCCGTGCAGAGAGTTTTTAGTTGCACTCCTAATTCCTGGACAGTCTGTTTAAGCACTCTCTTGGGACCGCGGGGCAGCACGGCAGAGCAGATGGGAAGTTTTGGCTTCCAGATCATCTGCATGGGATTTGAGATCTGACCCCTTTCACAGGGGCCACAGTTTTGTCTACATTGTTTTCATGTCTGAGTTACCGAGTCGGTCCGAGCGAGCTCTGAGATTTCACTTGAACGGAGGCAATTCCAGAGCGGAGAAAGGGGCACCCGACGATATTCATTACAACCTGCAACAAAACCTCCTCTTAGCCGGTAATGAATTGGGTACAATTGGTTCATCGGTTGAATGGCATCCGTAACTCCACAGTCCAGCCGGGTATTTAGCCTCGCAACAGATGAGTCTGCAGGTGTGGCTCTATATTTAGGGATGTGAAAACAATGTGCGGAGGTTGATCCGGAGGTTGTACCGCGTGCGACGATCTGAAGGACAAGCAGTTACTAGTTAACAGCACGGTATTATTATTATTTTATGTTTTGTTGATTGACCAATTATCGATTTGTTAATTATTATAATTTTTTTCTCCAGCTTTCCAGCTTGAATAAATATCCCTCGTTATTCAGTTTAAAAATAACCACATTTCCAAACCTGATTTTTTTTTTCCCTAAAGGAAGCGCATCCGGGTTAATCAAACGTTATTACCCCTTTATTGGAAATACTATTAACGGATGAGCGGTTTCTAAGTGAAGTAATTTAGCATCCTCTTCCCACATTGTCTAAAATTGAATGATGTTATCATTGCCTTGTTAATTCACCCAATAATTTCTCATTTATTTAGATGATAAGAGCTATGACTTGGCTCACCCAGCTAAAATGAAATTCTCCTTAAGCCTTTTTGTTGTTGTTGTTGTTGTTGTTGTTGTTGTTGTTGTTGTTAAGTAGCCTGCAACATTTTTTTTTTTTTTTTTTTACTCAAATTGAATTGTATGGTTTTAACAGGGTTTTTTTTTTCATAATCCCCCACATTGGCGTGCTTACTCATTTCCTACCCTCACAAAAAAAAACAAATTAAATGAGCTTCGAGCGTGGCTCTGCACTGCCGGTTGGTGAAAAATGCATTCTGGGAAATTTTGCAGAGTTTGCACAAGTTGGATCCAATCAGTGACCGACTGTGATGTCACCTATTTGTTTGCGAACTGGAGTTCAGACTCCTATACTGTACACAAAACACGTTTCAAGCTGCTCAACAAATAACCAGTGTTACAGCATCTCCTCAATTCATCGGACTCGCTGCCTCAAAGTCTATAAATTTGTGCATATCCTACTTCATCCTTCAGTTACTAAATAAAATAGCTGGCATTTAATATCAAACAGGTAATGCGAACAGTAAGAAGAATAGCAGGATGAAGGCAGCATTTCTAATCTCCGGCTCTACGTCTCTGTTATAAAGAGGCCTTGTAAAGAATCACAGAGTTTGCGCTCCGAGTCAGGAGAAAATTGGGTGCCGTTGCAACAAATGAATACCACCATGTCTTGGAGGCAAATGAAAACCCTTCACTCGGAGTGGATCCAAGCAGCCAGGAGTCATCGGCGGCTCTCCCTGGTGTCACCTCCAGCCTATTAGTCTTTATAAAGGATGATGAATTAGAGACGGAGGGGGAGGAAAGCCTCGGTACCGATGCTGAAGATGGGGGTCATAAGAATGATAAAGTGAACAGCGTGAGCACTTTAATGGGCGATGCCAGCAGAGAGGCGGAGGGAAACGTTGGAATCTTTAAAAAAAAAAAAAAAAAAAAAAGGGGGGGTTTCTGTGCCGGTTCTCTCGGTTGTGGAGGCCAACGCAAACACAGAGGAGCTTCGGATGAATTGCTTTTGCTCAGGTTGGAGATGCAGATTAAACTCGCGTTATTTATCTTTTTTTTGCTCTGTTGAAGGACTACTGACAGGTTGAAAGATAAGCACAATTTATTAAAGAAACAACGAGGATGACAGGAGTCATCTATCGTGAAAGTCAAATTTGTCTTGAAAAAAAGACTTTCATAATTCAAAAGTACATGTCAAAATATAGTATGTCATGTGGTTGCGTTATTTAAGATCAAAGTAATAATGCATTTTATGAAATTCAACCCTTATTTTGACACATTTTTTGACATTTATGGTCGTTTTTATTTCAGTTGTAATCATTCAGTGGGAAGTTTTTGAATTTGCCTTTCACAGATCTGAATCTCACCTCGTACGAATTTCCTCTGCCCTTACACATTAGATTAGCACGTAGTAAACACACTGCATACATGTAACCCCGTATTACTGTTTGTAAGTTTTGTACAACTGATTTCAATAATTCCTGATAAACCGTTTGCTGGATGAAGTCAAATATTTAATTCTGCTGCTGCTTCATAGTCAAACACCCAAGTGACATAACGCGAGGTGGGTTTTACTGTGAAGCTCAGATGTAAACCACATGAATTTCACGTGACCTCCTGACACATCCTTAAACATACCTGTCTTTAAAGCCTGATATCTTAATTAATGATGGAATTATTCTCAGAAGGACCAGCGGAGAATCGATCAGAAGAAGCGAATGTAGTGAATGACGCAATAACGACTTGCGGGGAAAAGCTGCTCGATTTTGTTTTTAATGAGACGTTGGTGCTTTTTAAATGGGAGTTGAAAGCCAGAAGTTTTTTCTTTTTTTTTCCAGAGCCAGCCCCTGGTGGCCATCAGTGGTATTGTACCCTTAATGTGCAATACCATTGAGGGCCACAAAATGTTTGTTTTGTAGACACATTTGTGGATGTGGAAATGCCTTAATCCACAAATGTGTCTACAAAAAAAAAAAAAAAATTTGGAAAGTAGAACATTTTCACATTACAGGGAGCAATGTAAAAGCCACACTTACTTACTTTTTGGTGTCAAAAAATAAACGTCTTTGAATTTTTTTGTGTGAATTGTATACTTTAGAATGGAATCCTTTAAATAATAATAATAATTTTGTGTGTTTGGGATCTTGGGGAAAATGTCGGCTCTGCCTTAGTTATACAAAACAATGTTGGCAAATCGGTCCACGCTCCAAAAGGAAAAAAAAAAAAAAACTTTTGCCTCTTCCAATGTGAGTAAATCATTTCCCTACTATGTGAGACAGTGAAAACAAATGGCTATCATATAATATTCCGAAAGAAGAAACACTTAGTCTGAGCTCTTAATGGGTCTTTGTCTTTGCAAAACCTTTCATCTGACACTGACAAACGAGGCACAGTCGTACCTGGAATAACAGCTCATGCATTACTTCAATGGTAATGGCTGGACTGAATGAGGTCATGGTTCTTGCTTTTTTTTTTCTTTTTTTTTCTCTTATTCAAATTGCAGCACTCCGCAGCTTTATTGTTTGTCATCGACACGCATGACAATTACGAAGCGGCAAACAAATACTTGTAAAGTTTAGAATATCAGCCGCTCAATACATCATAAACGTCATAAATAATCTGTAATTCTATATATTCAAAAACCTGAGGAAAGTCTGCCGGCTGTTTTTTGATGGATGTCCGAAGAGGATTCGCCATTTATGACTTGACAGCTGACATTTGTGTTGTTTTCCAGCTCGACATCAATCAATAATAATTATATTTGAGCTGTTATTATAGGTCATCTATCAATGCCCGTTATCTGCACTTCGATGAGTGCGTTTTTTTGTTTTTGTTTGTATTTGGGGTCTAATATCTGCCGTTAATGGCGGACTCCGAGCGGCTCAGAAAAATTGGATGGGCTGAAAAGTGACAACGTCCTTCTCTGCGAGTGTATTAACCTCTGCTGCCGAACCTTGCAGCATCCTCTTCCTCCTGGATCGCTGACAGCTGAGCGGCTAAGTATTGTGTAATTGCAGGAGCTGCAGCGGCATGCCTCGCAATAATATGCTAAGTGACTATTAATCACTTTTCTGACAAATAACAAAATAAAGGCGAGACGTAGGGGCGTTGCATATGATTGATGTTCTGCGGGAAAAGTTCACTGCAGTCGAAACAGCTGATGAGACTTTTTTTTATTTTTATTTTTTTATTACTGTTTTGTCTCCTATTGTTTGAAAATTTAGAAGACTCTTGACAGTTAAATAAACTTTTATGAGCTAAAAATGTTTTTTTTTTTTTTTTAAAGAAGCAAATAAAATTTATTCACCCCTTTGGACTTCTATCCTAGAGGTGTTGAGAGGAAGCTTGGTTGATTCTTCGTGTCTGACGGTGGGGAGGGAGGTGGGGGGGGTTTAATCTGGTGCAGCTGCAGAAATCTTTTCCATGAAATAGATTTAGCTTTTTAAGCAGGTGAGATAAGATAAGAGATAAGAGGTTTGTGTTTGCCACTTTTGCACGTGATCGTGAGGAGTATTCACCGTTCGGACTCGATGCGGGTCAGGGAGTGGGACCACGCGGTCAAAAGGTCACGGAACATTTCGGTGAACGCAGCTTTTTAATGAGTTCATAAGATGCTAATATTTTTTAATCTCCAAACAACACACAGCCAGTCACTGGGATGCAGCCAAGAAAACACTGTTCAGAACAGCTAATGGCTTCTACAGTAGTTCTTAAAAACAGCAGATAATAAACAGTGTTGAATTACATCCTGCTTCCTTTGGTACATCAGTGGCATTGGCAATTATTTTGTAAGAACAGACTACCAAAGCATTGCTTTAGTTGATGTCAGTTATTAAATACAATTTCAATGGAGTCAAAAAGAAAGCAGGGACTTTTAAGATCCAGGTTTTTCAGTCACTTTAAATTTTTACAGAAAAAACAAGCTGTATCTTTGCTGAGGAAATTAAGAAAGATGCTCCACTACTTCAACCGTGTGGTGAGTTGGCTTGTTTTGTCTTATCAGACAGAAAGAGACCGGTCTAGAATATGTTGGCGTGGCCTGTTCGTGATCTTCATCCATTTGGTTTGTGAACTGCCGTTATGAAGTTTGACTTTTAGATTTTTTTTGACTTTGCTATCATGGAGCCAGAAGTGATCATATTTGGACGAGCTGATGGATCCGACTCGATCTAATTGGGAACCCGAGGACACTATGCCCCGCCCACCTACAGTGTAAACCTGACTGCACCACAGGCCTGTCAATCAAACAGGCACACCTCCCCTGGGATTGTAGAAAACGAATAACAAGGAGGGACTTTAGCTGGCAGCACCATATCAACTTGTGGAAAAAGATGTATTGACTTTGTATTTCATGAGAGAAGTTGAATGGGAGTCTATGGAGACGGAGCCTTTTTGGAGTCAACCTCTAGTGGCCCTCGGTGGTATTGCAGTTGATGACACTTTCGCATTGCCCTCATTTCTCAGACCCGGAATCAACGTCCACTTTTATATAGAGTCATCGGTCAAGACCAGTTTCATAACCTAAAAACATTATAATACTAGAACAACTGGTCTCACACACCGTCTACAGTTTGCGATCGCTCTGCTCAGCGTTCATATTTTACCCGCGATGTAACCGTGACGTCTCATCCCAGAGGACTAACGGGATGAAGCCCGAAGGCAGACAAGACAAATCACTGACGACCTCTGGAGTTACTACAAATCGCATCTAGATGATATTATTCCGGTGAACTGAGGGCTCAACTTTATGATCAGTGGCCCTGACACAGATCTCCTGGTCGAATGAAGCTTGAGAAGAAAAAGGCTCCCGTCAGACGAGCGGAACTGCTTTTGTTGTGCAACACACGCACGCTTGTCTGTCATCCAGAACTCTCTCTGCCTCCAAATCCTGTACGTTCTCCATCACTGGGTGATTAGGGGGCTCGTGCGATGATGGATGGGGCCAGAAACCGGCTCCTCTCCGCGCTTCCTCTCAGGGCCCGCCATGTCACGGACTCGGCTCCCCGGCGGCCATCAATCCGGGGTTTCCCGCGGCCGCTCCAAACCCCGAGTCCAATAACGGCGACAGCGCTTCAGACTAAAGAAGAAATAAGAAGCATGAAAGCGGGGAGAGCGAGCGAGTGAGAGAGGTGGGGGGGGGAATAAAGAAGGGGGGGGGGGGGGGATCTGAGGGAGAAAAAGGAAAACAAGCTGTTCACGCTGACATCAAATGTACCTCAGAGGGTCGTCAAGAGGAAGCGCTGAGCGAGCGCCCGTCCCGGCATGAGCGCCTACAGACGGGAAGTGAGCGCCAGGCGGGGAGGGGGAGAGGGGGAGGAGGGTGTCTGCGAGAGGAGGATGAGCTAATGCACGGGGGAGGAAAGGGAGAATCACCTCTTCCTCCTCCTGCTTGATTCGACGTGATTTATGTGACAACTTTAAAAACAGCATTAGCCACAAAATAAAATCACAACGGATCATTTTGGTAGTAAATCAAGTACTTATTACTTTGATCCACGTGATGTCAAGATGGCGAGGAGGCTTCTTTCTTTTTTCTCTTTTCTTGGCGGAAACGCGTTGAGTGCTCGTCACGATGCAAGGTTTTTTTGTTTTAAGGGAAAGTGAATTCATTAATCGGAACATGCGAGTGCATCACCGGTTGAAATGTTCATGTGGTGAAAAAGAAAAGACGTTCATTTCTCATTTTGTTCCTCATCCACCGTTTCTCTGTGCGATTATATTTTCCTGCGGCCACCGGTCTCCATTGAAGAAAATGACCAACATGTGGTTATTTTTTTTTCTCACCTCAAATCTTCAAATACGACCGACAATCGAAAAAGTCAAGGCTTTCCGGAAGTGTATTCGCAGACGAATGCAGCACATTAGATTTACAATGAAACAACAAATACGAGGTTAAAATTGCTCATTTTCAGCTTCAATGCAACCAAATTACTGCGCAGCAGTAATTGCCGTTTTTGAGCCTATTAAATAAAATGGAAATCACTGCTACGTTCACGTTCAGGAAGACAATCGTTGGCGCAACCGGTAGCTTTGATTCACCGTGAAATTTTTCTGCCGCGTCAGCGTTTGTTGTTTTTCAGCGATCTAATTTGCGTGGACCTCGGCTTTCATTTTTAAACTATTGGAGCAGCATTTAACGTTGAACACCGCTTCTAACGTCCCAGTTTGTGTGTTCTAGCGATATGACGTCACTCCTTTGGTTAATACGGCCTCCAGGTGTCAGGTTTTAGTAAATCAATTGCAACTTTCTAAACAGAAAATTCATTTCCAGTAACTGTATTATCATGATAAATAAAATTCTTAGGAAAAATATCTCATATTCTCAGGGACCAGCTCCTTAGATGTGAGGATATTCCGCTGTCAGATTTGGATATTTTATGGTTTTGAAACACCAATTATAGAATAATATTTTTTTATTATGCTTTTTAAACCACGTGACCGTTACATGCACTACATTCTGCCGTCAATTTCCAGCAGCCAACGGCTTCTATTAGTTTCACAAGATACAGTATATCAAAAAAATCTATCAATAGAGTCATCGAACTTGCTTGAGTTACACGATCTGTCAGTCAACATCAAGTCCGCTTTCATTTTGTCAGTGTTGCTTGATCATTGTGTGGTAATGCAGTTTAAGAGTAGATGGATTCGATTTGAAACATCTGCGCTGCATTACCTCATGCTGATAATGTAAATTAAAGCAGACTCGATGTTAACGGTGATAAATTGAACAACTCCAGACAGCTACGGTTGTCTCTTTTTCATCCCAAATAAACGTGAATGGGAAGACTCGGATTTTCTAAAGCATTTTCAAAAACGGTGACTCGCGACGTGATTTATTTCAAAGTGGCTCAAAACACACGTCCATCAAATCTGAAATTCAGCTCTTTTAATTTTGTAGTCTTCGTTGTGCAGTCAATCCGAATCTTCAACTGGAACGAGGTCACCATGTCAACGTGTCCCCAAAAACACAGAGCTGTGACTTTAGGACTATTGATTTATTGACTTTACCTTCAAAGGTTTGTTTTTTTTAACTTAATTTTGCGACAACAAAGGAGCGACGAGTGACAGTTTGACTGGCAGGGACGTCATTAATGCCCTTATGGCAACTATCACGGACGTGTCTGTCACATCCTCTCAGCCCGAAGACACTGTATTTAATTGAACTGTCATCTTTAGGTTAAAGTGACACCGTTCCAAATGGCGGGACATTGACTAACGTCACCTCTGACAGCAATTACAAACAAATCCAGGCGCCGCGTCAGTTGCGTCGCTAATGTCTCCCACATCAGATTGACGGTCCGTTATCACTCAAGCTGTCGTTCGTAGAAAAGGCATTAACATGATGAATGGTCAGTCGTTGGGAGTAATAACTCGCAACTTAAAACGTAAAAGGTTCATTTTCATTCTGGCCCGGTGACTGACACAAATTCAAGAACGCAGGAAGTTGGTGTTTGTACGAAGGCGTTTTTGTGTCTTTATCGTGCAATTTTGAGAGCAAATTTCTTGCACTACGTTTTAAGATCAATTTTGTACAAAAAATAAATAAATATATATATGAACTGAGAATAAACTTATTTGGTTTGCAAAAACTAAATTTGCTATTACAGTCAGAATCAAATCCACCAATGGAAAGCCTGTCTCCTCCATGAGCGCAGGCTCCGCCCACTACATCCAAATTGCAACCAAAATGTTTTGATTCGGAAACAGGCCGGCATGGTTTGGTGTTACATATTTTACCACTCATCATAATTGAGTTTTTAAGAACAATTTGGTGAATGAAATATGATGGAAGTGAGAAATAGTCGATAATCTGATGAGGGTTTTTTTTAATCAATTTTATGGTTTGGGCTTTATTTCCGTTTTGTAGTCTTTAGTTAAGATTAGATTGTGTGTTTCCTTTTTAATTTTGAAATTGCTCACCTCCTGTGTTTGTTTTGTTGCCCTCTCTCCTTTGCATGGTTCTTTGCCCCACCCTTTATTAATTTCATCTGTCCCTCATTGTCCTTCCCTCCCCGGTGTATTTAGTCTGCGTTCTTCTTCGCTACCCTGCTTTCAGTTGTTAAAAGTTTATTTTCTGAAGCACAATTCTGAATTCTGTGTATCATAAAGACACAAAATTACCTTCAAATGTTTGTTTTACATTTCCAGATTCAGCAGCAGAGGGATTTTTTTCTGGAAAATAAAAAGTATTAAAAAAAACAATAACTAAAGATGGACAGAAAGCCAAGACAGAGGCATATGACTGAACATTTAAATCAATATAAGGAAACATTACAAGCCAGTTAAGACCTGTATGTTACTAATAGACAATTAACTCAGTAGATAGATTTAACATCTCTCAAGCGATGGTGGACGATTGAGCCAGACGGCGGTGACAGCAGTGCCCAAAAGTGTTGGTGGAGTTGGACGGGCTTCAGTAATTGATGGTCGGATGTGTTTTCCCACCGATAATGTGTCTTTGCCGTGGTGGGGTTTTGCTGCTTTCCTTCCTCCTGCTCTGTCAGAGCCCTTACTGTCAAAACAGCACATGCGTCTCCCCAATGAAGATGGATGACTCTCTGTCTGGTGGATACTGAAGGGAATCAGAGGACGAGTGGGAGTGGAAGGGGAGGCGAGGGGAGGGGAGGGGAGGAGGGCGAGATGGAGAAAGAATGCAAGAAAAAAAAAAAAGAGGGGGCAAGAAGCAGAGGTGGAGAAGGGGAAAGGAAATGATAAAGACAGAAAGATGGGAGGTAGACAAATGGGAGCGAGAAGGAGGCAGGGAGAGAGACAGGAGATAAAAAGTTGGAGGAGGTTGGGGCACATATTGAGGCGTTTCCTACGTACACGCCGAGCCCTTCGATGTGTTCTGTTTCCTGTGTGGGCGCGTTGGCCTCGGAGCGAAAACACAAAGAATGGGGACTTTTATTTTGACAGTCTCCCGACACGCAGGGCCCCAAAACACATCAACCGTCAGCAGTTTTTCCTTTAAAGAAAATATTTTGCATCTCATTTTATTTTATTCAAGTGGAACCAAAGTTAACATTTTGTGAATTTATTGTGTGAATTTTCTTTTACTTACATGTAAAAATGTTCACATATTTTATATATTAAATATTTTTTTTTTAAAAAGGGAAAAATTTAAATATTAAATGAATGGGTTTTTCAAACATTTATTTTTTAAATGCAAAAGCAATGGTCAAAGGCAAAAAAACAGAATATTTTGTATTGTTTTGTAACAATACAAAACCTGCTTTTTATATTCATCATATCGTGTTCATTTAGTTTCTCCTGTGTAGTACAGAGCCTTTACAAAAGCTGTTTCTTCAGCAAAATAGAAAAACAACTGTAATTTAGATTAATAATGTAGTGTACTATTTTATTTATGAGTTTGAATCCTAAAAGTGACAAAATCCCCCTTTTAAAAGTCCACACTGTCATTCCTAAAGCTGCGTATCCAACTAACAGCCATGTTATGGTGATGTCACACAGTACTTATAGCTTAAAAACACAGATATATATACACAGATGCTCGCACCCTTGACTTCCATCGCCACAGCATCCATTAGCGTTGACCTTTGACCTGACCGGTGGTGATCATATGATTGCGCAACACAGGAGGTCACGCCGGCTTGTCAAAACAGCGGTGCTGATGTGTGACAGCGTGCTAACCTACACGGCGATCTGTTTGAAGTGATGCCCGCGAGCCCTTCGCTCCTTCCTCCGGGCCGTTTAGAGCGAGTTCGGTTGTGATCGTGGGGCGAAACGTGGTGATGGACCAAGAAACGAAAGCAGAAATCCATAAGAAATATTTTTTTTTTTTTTTGCTTGAGAACTTTTCTGTCGACCCCCATTAAGGACGATGTTGGCGTCGTGAAGCCCAGCGGATGTGCGACATTTTTTTTGACGAAATTGAGAACCGAACATTAATCCCTCGAAAATATGTTTTCTACCGCTCCATGTTAAATATGATTCGGAGTTTTACCTCGATGTCGTTCCAAACACGCGTACATGAAGTGTCTCCATCCGACGGAGAGTATAATTGATCTGCCTCTTTCGCGGTGTTTACCTTGTCAGCCACGAAGAACAAGGTTTGTTTGTTGTAGCAGCCGCGGTGATCCAGGTAGCGTATTAGTCGGCGGAGATTGGAAGCAGGGAATATTCCCTGACACTAATGAATATCAGTTTTATTAGGATATGATTGCCGCCATCAAAAAGGTTATTGCTTTCATAACATTGTATATTAAAAACAATTTAATCTCATCCTTGTAAACAGTAATTCAATCTCTTTCAAGCCGCATCTCCCGTGATTGATGGCAAAAAGCAGAAGTATATCATCCATACGATGTCGCCGGGAGACGGCTGCCTGGTTTCAAGACACCGTCGCCGAGTCCGAGACGGTTTCTTCAGTCCGAGCGACACGGCGCCCGGACGGGCGAGAATAGTCCTCTTCGTCAAAGCGTATTTCGCCAGGAATAAGTTCTACGCTAAAAATATGAAATGAACCGATATATATAAAACCGAGAGGTCAAAGATACGAGTTTGAGGCAACGAATACGCGTCAAGTGAGGTCACGCACGCCGTCAAACGCGGGGTATGATAATTCCTGACACGGTTTTTCCAAAAAGTGGCTGCTGACCTCTGATGTCCTCACTCGGGCCACCGCCGTTTGTTCTCGAGTTTTTACTGTCGCGACCGCATGTGTCCCAATTTGACCAGAAAAACGAGAGAGAACAGAAAAGAGCAGAGAAAACGAGAGAGAGAGAGAGGAGTGGAGAGAGAGAGAGAGAGAGAAGCTTTTAAAAGGATTTTGTCGGTTATTGACTGGTTGCACTCTTCAGCTAATAGCCATTTAAAGATTATGGGCCTGCTGGTGGAAATCAAGGCCTCCATTGTTTGCCTTATTGCATTCTGGCAGATGGGGGCTGACACAACAACACGCAGCATCCCTCCGGGCACGCTCGCCGAGCACCGACCCTCCATCAGCAGATCTCCTATTGAACTGGCCCTAATAACTGGCCATGAATTATTAATCCACCAACCATATTGAAGACAGAGAAGGGAAGAGGTGGAAAAAAGAAAAAAAAAAAACAAGGGAGGATTGTGGGCCGCTTTGCAGTGAGTGTGATTGGCGTACAGGTGCCAGTCGAAAGGGAAGGCAAAAAAAAAAAAAAAAAACACAAGTCAGTTTTGAAAGAGTCCCACGACGGCCATTTCTCGGAATGGGGAGGACATTCCGATAACTGGCACGGGAAGATAAAATATATATTCATTAAATGTCAGATTGCTGATGAAATGGGTCCGATCCATTAGTGGGTAGCGGAGCGGCCAGTTAATGTTTCCCGGTTGTTCTTTGGGTTGGGTGGCTTTTAGTGTTGCTCTGGGTAACTGCTGGAAACAGGATCACTTGATCGTGGTGGAAGGGGAGGGGAGAAAAAAAGGGGGGGGGGGGGAGTTTGCAAGAGCAGGTGTTGTTCAAAATACAATAAAAAAAAAATATATAAAAAAAAGGAAAGGAAACACTTCGGAAGTCTCAGTTCAATGCACCTGTTGGTGAAACTTAATAACTTTGCCGCGTTTCAAGTCGAGTGAACCCGATCGCTGATTTGGAGTTTATCTGTCCTCTCTCCTCCGGTCAGGTGATTTATTTGCAGGGATTGATTACTAACCGGCTAGACCCGACTTTTCCTTTTCTGGAGCTGCTGTAGAAAAAAGAAAAAAACGTCCAGACGACCGACTGCGTCAAAGGACGGATTATTTAGTCCATAATATTAGTCAAACACAAACTTTCCTCTTGAATATTTATGGCTCCGTAACGACGCGGTAGTAACGAGCTCCCTCGTACGGTATGTGATTGACGGCGATAACAAGCGTGTCGTCCGATGTCCAAAATGATGTCACTACAAAACAGCTGCCTCATCTCAAGCGGATTCCTCTGACAGTTGTTGAACACAAAACAAATTACCTCCTTCCTTCTCTGGATTTTCTGTATTTTGTTGACAAGGAAAAAAACAACTTTAGGACACAAATGTGAGCAAGAATTGTCAGAATGAATTTTTGTCTGAGTGAATTTAAGAGTTTAAAGATTCCTCCGACCGACCGTTTCGATGTAGCGTGACGATTTCTAAGACCTCTCCAGAGTTTTATGGTTGCAACCAGAAAACGGTTATCTCGCGGTGAAGAACTGACAACGGATGTAATTTCTATCGCCATTTTTCATTTTTGTTAAAAACAACAACCACACGTACGCGGGCAAGTCACACCACAGCGTGTAATACAGCCGTCGGTCCACTAGAGGGCAGCGTGTCAGGGTGACGCTTCGGCCGAAGGTCGAAAAAAGTAGGCCATCTGATGAAGTACGAAAGGTGGTGAAACGGGTTATTAAGTCTTTTCCAAACCTCCGAATCAAGTCGTTTGTGAGCTCAACGTACAGCTTGAGTATTAATTATATCTGCTTGTCACAGCTTGAAGGCACGAGCAAACTCTTTCATGATTTTGTAGGTAGATCAGGCCCACCATGAAAATACCATTTATTGATTTATTTTTATCCTTATCGTTGTTTGTGCTGTTTACCAGCAGCTGTTTGTTGTGTATTTCAGCCTGTTATGTTCGTGGCTTTTTTTTTTTTCCCCTTTTGCTCGTCTTGTTGCGTCTAAACAGTGTTTAGATTATTATTTATGGCCGAATAACATAAATCTAAACAAACTGCGTCACAAACTGGAGAGTTCAGACACTTCCAGATTCAGTCAAATAAAAAGTCTCCTGTGATTCATAATCTTACTCTGTGGCTATTTATTCACCCATCTGGTACTTTTAGTAAAACTATGCCAACAAACACGAAGTGCAGTTTGGCTGTTTTGGCCTCGAGTATGTTGGCATCATTTAATATAAAAGGGACGCCAAGAAAAGTTGTCAAAACACGTCAGACAAACTGTGTCGTACAATATATGCGTGCCGTCGTACAAATCGAAAGCTGACGGAAACTTTTGCGCATTATTTTGACTTGCAAACATCTGAAGATTTTTTATTTACCGAGTTCATTAAAAGGCTTCATTTCTTGTTGCTTCCAGTGAAATATAAAAAAAACAACAACATTATAATTCAATAATCTGCTCTACTTTTCTGCATCTGAACGGTGGAACTTTGGACTTTTTCCCATCTCTGTTTCCCCTTCTTCTTTTTTTTATTTTTCTCAGCTGTCGTCAGCCGCGAGCTCCCGCTGAATTAAAAAGCCGTCGGCAGGGCTGTTCTCACTTCCCGTTGATTCGAAATGAAGTCTACCCGGCGCGTGATGAATTGAATTTCCTTTGTCAAAAAGCCTGCGATTTCAGAGAAAAATAATGAACAACGCCCGAAGAATCCCCTTTCAGATTTCATTATGAGGGAGAGGTTCTAATTGCGAGGAAATTAAATTTCCATCGCTTTCCATCTCTACGAGTTACTCTGCTGCTGGTGATGATGATGATGATGATGATGATGATGATGATGATGTGGTGAGGTTTGTTTCACTTTGACGCTTTCGTCTGCTTTTAAAAGCCAATCTTCTCGTGTTAACCAAACACCACAGCAGGAATAATAGAATCATCTCCGATCAAACCGGAGGAGCCATGTTGTCGTTTCTTCGAGCAGCCGGTCGCGGGACGGCGACGGCGGCGGCGGCGGCGGCAGCACCTGCTCGCGGGTCGACCAAACATCAAAGAGTCACCGCGGAAAGAGTCTTCCCTCATCCATCTGCCTGAAAAGCTCTTTGGATGAGTGCCCCCATTTCATCAGTCACGCAGACATCAAGAGCACGGAGAAGTGGGGGGGGGGGGTGTACTGCAATAGAGCGCCTGAAAGCCAGCCGAGAGTCAAAACAAATAGACGTGGAAAGCTGTTCCAGCGTCCCGCCGCTCACGTCCGGTCCGGTCAGCTGAGCGAGACATAAAACTTTTTAAAGGCAAGTGTGATTTTTTTTTTAGTTTTTTGTTTGTTTTGTTTTGTTTTGTTTTGTTTTGTTTTGTTAAGTGTCGTCTCTGCTGCGACCACAACAGAAGTCACAGCTCTGAACAAAACACTAAAGTATATCTATTTCATGTGTCATTTCCTGTTTGGGCCCCCGTCCCCCCCCTCGTCCCGCCCCCCATGAAAGACTCACATCGGTCGACCTTCATCACGGTCGCTCTACGAAGAGCGTCGGCTTAATGCGACACGTCAAACACGCAAGAAGATCAGAGCGGCCCAACGTGGGGCCCCCGGGGCCGAGTTCGGTCCACGTCTTCTTTGTTTCGGTCCCATTTGACGAAGCTCTTTTTTTCTTTTTCTTTTTTATTCTCCTGGTTCACAAGTCGACTACGAACTTTCGATTTTGAGCCGCCGATCAAGTTTTTAGCGATCGAGCAAGAGAGTCGATAAGAAATCGCAGAGACGACGGTTTTCGACAGAAATCTTTGCAAAATAATGACAGTATTGTCACGCAGAATAAATAGGGACGTTACATCCACGGTCAAATTTTGATCTGAGATTCAGAATGTTCGTTTTCTATATATATAAAAAAAAAATCTTAACATTTAAATTAAATGCAATTTCACACCACGTCAGCATTTTTTGTTGTTGGCGGCCCTCCTTCCAGATTAACCTTTGACCTTTGACGGGAAAAGAATTTGCGATCGACCTCTGAGAGAGAAAGATTCAATTCAAGCATGAATAGACTAGGGCGTTCACTTTTTCCCCAAAATTACAAATGATACTTAAATCGTTTTGAATTAATCCGCCAGTTATCAAATACTTACACGCGCGCGTGCTTCTCAGATGGTTTCGTATCGTTAACTTGAATTCGAACGGGCCGTTACAGTTCGCGGTATCTACGTTCACCTGCGGCAGTTTTCGACGATCATTAAAAGTTTACTATTACAAAAATACAAACAAAAAAACACACTGCCCCGTGGTATTTTTCAAATGACTAACATGCTAAATTCTTTGTATTTGTACTGAACACTTAAGCTCTTAAATGTTCTAAATGTTCCATAATTAACCTGCCTGTTTCAACTGTTGAACACCTCGTTGTACGTTCACCACAAAACAAAAACGTGTGCGCTTTTGAGATCATGAAACGGATGATAATGGCCGCGCAAATAAATCACCTGCACGGCAAAAACAACAAAATAAAAGGGAAACGAGCTGAAATGAGCGTAATCGTGCGGCACGGCACAATTATATGGGTGAGCGTTGAGTGTGTGTGTGTGTGTGTGTGTGTGTGTGTGTGTGTGTGTGTGAAAGACTGAAGAGTGGGAATAGGCCTGCAGGCATAGAGTGAATGGGATGTGGAGGGAGGGAGGGAGGGAGTGTGGAGAGGGGGGGGGGGGGGGGGTGAACACAGCGCAGGTCAAAATGAACACCATCTGGGTAACATGAAAGGGAGGTGGGTGGGGTGGGGGGAAGGAGAGGGGGGGGGAGGGGGAGGGGGGGTGAGACAAAACAAAAGCACCAGCCCTGCCAAGCATGTAAAGCACAGCAACGCCACAACACCGCCACCCTCCATGTTGTAACACCCCCCCCCTCCCCTCCCCACAATCAGGTGGAAGTAGTAGGACTCCCCATCACTCATCTAGACCCCCCCCTCCCCTCTCCCCTCTCCCCTCCCCTCCTCTCCCCTTCTCTTATCCCCCCGTGTGTTCGGATCATTGCCAAAGGAGCCACAGGCCACTTGCAGGCTGACAGTCAGCTCCTCTAATGGGCCCGGCTGTTTATTTTGTACCGCTTGGAAGTGGATTAGCTGGAGGTAATTATGGTTAATGATCTGCCCGCCTCACCCCGCTGATCTGTAGTCACCCGTTCGCTTGGCTAGTATAGCGGGTGGAATATAGCTGCCGGCACCATTAATATGGGATAATGTTACCTATTAGAGCTTGCACACACACACACACACACACACACACACACACACACACACACACACACACACACACACAAAAAGGGGATGGGGGGGGGGGGGTGGTGAGGTTGTCAGATGGATCTGAGTGTGAAGGGTGAAAAGAGGTGGATCCTATTTTGGGAAGTGGAAGTGATGTTCGCCGAGGTTCACAGGAGCTTTTTCAGAATTGCAATTTCATTATGTCCTCCGACATGTTGTCGTTACCTTCGCGGCAGGATCTCGTTTCAAAAGGTGGACGTTTAAATAAATTCAGACGAGGGAGGGGGGGAGAGGGGAGGGGGGGGGGGTTGGATTATTGCAAAATCCCCCAAAAATGTTATCGTAGGATCAGGTTTTGACACTTTGATGGCTTTTTACTTGGAACCAATGATGCTCTACAAAGTGGGTTGTCAGTGTTGTGCGCTCGCTTTGGCTTCAAATTAAATGAAAAGTGAAACTGAGCCATTTTTCTATCACAGGCTTTGCAGACAAACACAGGTAGATTATTATTAATTTCACAACTGCAGGGCAGGTGCCAAACAATCCTTCACCAATCATTCTGCAAATAAAATTTTAAAAAAAAAGCCAGTTAGAAAGATTAACACTTTTAATGAGCTTTTAAATGATCCATGTTTCACTCATCTGTGTAAATGCATTTAATTATCACGTCATCAGCTTTCTGAACGATGCATTTATCAGAAAATGGCGTTCGAATTGTCCCTTTAGTTTAGAGAACGGCATCATTTTCTAAATCCTCAAGAAACACTCAATTGTTCTGTCAATGTGAAAAAGTAAAACAAAACACTCAATGTGGAGATACGTGGTTCCAACAAGGCGGTGAGGAAATGCTATTACACATTTGGATTTAGCTCTTATGAGGCAAATATTTGTCTGATGAAACCGACGCGACAAAATACAATGAAAACAGAAAGAAAATTAGTCGCAGCACAATATTTATTTAACCATTAGGTCCATTTTTAAAAGTCTTATTTGCGAAAGAATGGCATCCGTTCTTGCGCATTCATTTTTTCGTGGTCATAAAATAATCCTGATTTAAATTATTTCCAGAGATGCTTATTGTTGATGCTTAAGATAATAAAAGCATGAAAAGAAAACAGTTACTTTGTGATCTTGTTGTGTTTTAACAACAAACAAAAAGAAATCTGCAAGTTTACCGCTCATGATTCATTGTTATTCAGAATTAATCACTGACAGCCTCTTTTGTTGGCACACTTACTTGGAATTGGTTTGTTGTGTTTGGCATGAAACACTGAAACTGGTTGAACAGAAATCAGTTCAACAGGATGTTATTTAAATCTTTTATTTTTTTTATTTTTTGTTATATTTCCTTAACAAGATTTAGTGCCAAACTATAAAGATTTTATGTGCGACGCAGTCGGAAATTTATGAAGGCAAGAACTCAAAAATTTTCATTAATCATCACATAATTCATAACACGTAATAAATTGCAATAAAATGAGATTATAACAGATAAATACATGTTAGAGATAAAGATGATACATGGCTTGAGAGTAAAGGGAGGTTTTTTTTGTTGTTTTTTTTTGGGGGGTTTTTTGCACCAAAATTTTTTGAAATGGATACGAGTCAAATTAAATCAGGAAATGCTCCTCGGTTATGGTCAATGTAACTCATGGTCATCCTAAACACTTTTATCTCATATTGCAGCATTATGTACACTGGGAATCTGAGACTCTCCCCTTTAAAATGAACACACACACTCTCACACACACACACCACACACACACACACACACACACACACACACACTCTCATATAGACCGTCAGTCAAGCAAACCAGCTGAGAGCGACATCGAAAAAATGACGTCTTGTGCAGCCCACTTTTTATTTTTTTATTTTTTTTTTTCTTTTGCGTTAATCCATCTCGAAAATGCACCAGTAATAGCAACAAAGTGGTTTTTCCCCTCTCAAAATGAAGTTTTACTTAATCAAATCAGGGGTCAGAGAAACATATCTTGGCGTGAAAAGGACAGGACACACCGGGGTTAAACCGATTACGTCCTGTTAAACGGGCATTTCGGAGTCTCCATCTCAGACACATTTTCCTGCTTTTTCCAGTAATTTTTGAAAGCCTTCAAGCTGTAATAAAATATCACTTTTTGTTGCATTTGTGCATTAAACACTCTTGGTCTCATTGCATTTTTTTTTTTGCTGATGATAATCACATTTCCCGGCCCCCCACCCCACCCCTCACCCCGCCGACTCCCCCCTCCCCGGTCTATTCCCATCTCCCCTTTTTAAAGCACTTTGCTCCTGTTTCAGTGAAGATGACACTGACTCGGGTGAGGAGGGGTGGTGGTGGTGGTGGTGGTGGTGGTGGGCTAACGGTTCCAAATGGAGCGCTTTAGCTGGGTTTGATTTTTTTTTTTTTTACAGGTTGCGTGGCGTCACGTCTCGTTTTGACTGAACCACCACCACCACCACCCCCCACCTTCCCCCCTCCCACCCCGCCGACGCCACCGCCCTCTCAGGGACCCTCGTAAAGTGCTCTGATGCTTCATAATGCAGATCATTACCCAGAATGCTGCGGAAGGACCCCAAGTCCCCACTTAGATCCGGAGCCTTCCCCGAGCCCCCCCGCCGCGTTATGCATCCCCGCAGATCTCCCGCAGACGCTCTGATTGTCCATTCCTGCCCCGCCGTCGCCTCGCCAGCAGCCGGGGGTTTTATGGACGCTAAGTTGCCCCCGCGAGACGCCGTTAATACGCGCGACAAAGACGTCAACCTGGAAGGTGCTTACGAAGCCGGAGGTTATTGAAACGCGGAGCCATAAAAAAAGATAACGGAGATACGACTTAAGGATGTGATTGCATCCAGGTGACGCGAGTGCAAAACAAGGCGTACATATTTTTTTTTGTGGGGGGAGGGGGAAGGGGGAGGGGGCGGGGAGGCCCGATGCAGAAGATGATGGGAGTGTCAGGGACAGACGGCAGCTTCTCTGATGCGTCGGGACTTTTTTTTTTTTTTCTCAATCCGGAGCTCGTTCTGGATTCGTTGACGTTTTCCTGCCTCGGAGAACGTTTTTAAGAAATCTTGCTGCTGTTATTTCAGTTCTGGTTTGGTTTCAGTTCAGAGCCAGCGCCGTCGCCTCGGCGATACGTGGCCGTGAATTTGGGGGCGGAGCTTGTGAGGGAGCAAACCGGAGGCTGGGCTGTATTTGTTTGGTTAATGTTCAAATAATCAGCAATCTCTCTCTCCAGAATCACAGACTCCGCCTCTTTCAGACAAAAAAAAATAAATAAATAAATAAACAAACTCCAAACAAGCTCGCATTGATTTCGAAAACTGCTGACGCGGCACTTCTTCAGGTCCGATACCGATAACTCACCCCGAGATAGTCAAACATTATGTGATTCCTGATTATTCGCGCCCGCCAGAAGAGCCGAACCGTTTTTAAAACCGTGCGCAACAGCGACGAGATTCAGACGACGAAAAAGTCATCGGGAATCAGCCGCGCTGGAGTTTTGGGTCGTCGTCAGCTGCGTTTGAATTGGACCGGGCGGGTTGTGCCGCCACTTCGATAAAAGTCCCGCGTGTTCAAGCAGGAAGCGGTCCAAACATCTAAACGCGATATGGAAACGGTGTTGAAGTCCCCTCGAAGTAACACACACACACTGAAAGTGTTCTGAAAGTCATCCGAAAGCCCCCCGAACGCGTCTTGAGAGGTATTAGGTATCCGGTAGATATCAGATATTTGAGCATCCAATTATCTGGGCCTCTATCACATGAGTATTCACGCTGTCCTCAAGCAAATCATTTATTCATCCCCAACAATTAGAAACAACACCAGCCGCCCGCTTTATTAACTATTTCCGTACCTGGGCCGACGTCTGAGCGAGCACGAACAGGGCTTCAGGTGTTGAGAGGAGAGCGAGAGAGGATTTAATGAAAGCTCTGGCATCTGTATCCGATTCATCTTGTCAACGTCGCACCGCCATCTCTGCCCCAAACCAAACCCCCAGCATGCCTTGCCAGCCACTTTAATTACTTTTTCCCTTCTTTTTTTTTTTTTTTTTCTTTTGCATGGAGTGGCGACCCGCAGAATTGACAGACAGGTGCAGCGATCCTGATTAATTAAAATAATAAAGACCGGGAGAGGAGGACGAGGAGGAGGAGGAGGTGGAGGAGGAGGGGGAATATCAATGCTGTGGACTCGCCTCTCGTGATGGGCAAGCAGTGTGTGTGTGTGTAGGGGGGGGGGGGGGGGGGGGGGGCGTCAGGGCCACCACAAGGGGCGGGGAAACATTGATTTACTTCGTGACAACGGGGGTGTGGCCTTCGGGCTTGACAGAGCTGTATGGAGAGTAGAGTAGAGGACCCCCCCCCCCCCCTCCCCCCCCCCCCCCCACACACACACACACACACACACACACACTTCACATCCTCGGGGCCTTTAGTTTAGCACCCGGTGTGAGGACACATGAAAGAAAAAAAAAAAAAAAAGCTCTGGTGCCTGAGCAGCTGCAGTGTCCCGCTCTGGAAAAAAACAAAAAAAAACTGCTGGGGCCATCACACCTATCAACATGAGATGGAGTTAATAAAAGCCACCTCCCGGGATTCATCAGCTCTAATAGCCATATATTATTTCACCAGACAGGGAAACATCTTTTTGAATGATAAGCCCTAAGAGAGCTTATTGTCCTATAATCGCTTTCTCTTTACGTACTGATAGCACGTCATGTTTGTGGTGGAAGGTACGGTGGACGCGAAGTGAGGTGAAGCGACAGGAAACGGTCGTTCGTGGGTGACCGTAAGGCACAAAACTGCTTGGACTTTACACCCCCCCTCCCCCCTCCCCCCCCCCCCCCCCCCCCAAAAAAAAAAAAAAAAATCAAATAAAAGAAAACGCATGGCACGTTGCTACACCTACAGGATCGCATTATCTGAAAGTAAACGACTTCAACTCATCCTGTATGTCAGCGTTTCTTCCAGGGTGGGGCGGGGGGGTGTGGGGGTGGAGGTGGTGGTGAGGGTAGGGGGGGGTGGGGGGAGGGGAGGGGGGACACTAGGCAGTAACATCCAAACCCATATTGTGGGCTGAAACGTGAGAAGCGGGTAAGTTTGTGTGCGTTTGAAAGCTGAGCCTGCAGTGCCCACATCCTCGAGCTGACACTTTAGAGCTGCTCTGTCTCAGCTGAGCGTGTCAGAACAAACAGAGATGTGGGAAAAGACCGGCATGTTTTACCACCTCTCTGTGAAATCAAATACAAGCGCCGCTCGCCGCCTTTCGAAAAGCAACAGATTGAGTCGACGCGCAGCTTCAAAGTTGCTCCGGTGCGCTTGAGGAAGTGAGCGTGTGTGATTTGTTTTTCACGTGTTATATCTATATCTATATGTATAGATATAGATATATACAATAATGTATTGGGATGGCTTCCCAAACAAATTGTGACGGTTTTTGGAGTTCAACAGCCTGCAAAAGAAATCAAAATAAGACACATAGTAGTAAAATAACCTGTACTTGTACACCATCATTACTTTCCAGAGTGTTTGGCCTCTGCTGGTGCAGCGTGGTACTGCTCAGAGGGGTTTCTGTCAATGTGAAGCCCTTTGGCCCTTTGGAAGGGTAAACAAGTCACACACTTACATACACATAAACTCCACTTTATTTACAATTTAAGACCACTCCTGTGTGTTTTCTACCAGGAAAATATCACCGTGTGCAGCTGGATGGTTTTCATGAAGACCTTTTGCTATTATATTAAGACGAATCCACTGATGAAGCAGATTTTATGTTTTATTTTTCACCACAGGATGATTTATGAACTCCGCTTTTTCATAACATGAGATTTGTTGTTGGAAAGGAGGCTTTTCTGCGACATGGTTTTATTTTCTCGATCTTGGGACAGCAGAAAAAAGTTCTGATGTAACGATAAACATAATGAATAATGTTGTCATAGATGTTCAACTGCGTCCCCCATGGTGTGGTGGACACACAAACTAACTGTAGATGCAACTTACTTTGCTCAAACATTAAGACACAAAATTATCCCAAATTTGATAATTAACTATGCAACTATATGTAATTGTGCAACCATAACATGGAAATGCTGCTTAGATATAAATGACTACTTTTACATTTCTGTGACGCGACATAAAGGTAAACGTGTCGTTCATGCTGACTGCTGTCCTCACGGTCTCTGTTAGAAATGAGAGCTGTCTGTGTGTGTGTGTGTGTGTGTGTGTGTGTGTGTGTGTGTGTGTGTGTGTGTGTGTGTGTGTGTGTGGGCTCGAGCAACTGAGAGCGTTTACACGCCACCTCATGGACAAAACGAGGCCGAGCACGTTCGGTGCTGCCGGTCGCAGTCGCTGATGTTCAGTGTTGCCGAGCAGCACAGCTGTGCAGGATCACGGTTGACGGACGGGGGGAAGAACCGGTGAGAATCACTTCTGTTCTCCACACTATGAGTCCACCCCCCCCCCACCCCCCCGACCTCTCCCACCATATCTGTCGTTTAAGATTAAAGGCTTATAGGCTTTGAGACACATTGTGCATTTATTAGAAATCGCCTACTTACATGTTAAGTATCACAACTTATCAGTGGAAAATCTAGATGCATTATGATAAGTGTGTTCTCATTCTGCAGAAGCTGCAAACCCGACTCTTCTTTTCAGGAAAGGAAAGTCTAAAA
>NW_027185398.1:212679-332679 GCF_022577435.1 Embiotoca jacksoni
CTTTTAAATCTCAACAGGATTGATATCGTCCTTGGTGTTAAAGTCTGAGACGGTTCCTGTCGTCTCAGTGGTCCAGTCCACCAGCTCAGTCCGTTCACTACTGCTCGTCCTCGAGGGGCTGCAGCGTGGCTGAAGCCTGTCCCACGTGTCACTGGGCGACTGTATTGGACGAGCTCGCATTTTATTTCTTTTCTCCGTTCTGTCTTCTGTATCATTGAAGATACCATTTATCACCCTTTGTTTTTCTTGAGAGAAATATTTTACACAAGTAGATGCATTGATACTTGAAGACAAACTCACAAACTCATGTATTGCAGTTAAACTCGTGAACATTTTATTAGGAAATATTTCAATTAGAATAAATAAATATATAAATAACTTGAGAACTTATTACAGTGTTTCTGAACTGTTAGTTAGAGACAACATCACATTTTTTTTTTAGTGCATTGTGTAATCTTAAATAATGATAAAGTTTTTGAGGAAACATCTGCAGCGTCAGCGGGGATTAGTCTAGTTGGCCGAAGCGGAGTTTAAACTTTGCTGGAAAGCTTTGATGGCCATCACAAAGTCGTGAAACTTCATCTTGGATCCCTCGTTGTCCCACTTGCAGTCTGAAGAGTTGGTCTGCGTATCAGGAAGAGAGCGCTGGTTTAAGTATTTGGGACATACATCTTCTTTAAGGCACTTAAATCGGAATCATTTATAAGGCAATACAGCAATATTGATACTAACCAGTTGTGAGGCCAGTATCTTAGCCAAAGCCTCCTGTGTCGTCACAATCCGGAGTGCTGGACCTTTACATTGTGTTTTGGCGTACTCCAGCTCGTCCATGACGGTCTTCACAGCCGCATAGCAGTCAGACTAAAAAAGAAATACGACAATTCTTAGGATATTTCTTTAGCAATTTTGAGAATTGTTCATAAAAAAATATGCACGAGAGGGCTGTCTATCAAATGAAAAAAAATAAAAATAAATGCAGTGACGCAAACACAATTGTAAAGTTCGTCTAAAGGCCACTTCACAGGTCTTATTGCTGCAATCCGCAAAAGCCACACCGGCATCCTAAATGAGAATTTAAAACCGGATCTCTTACCGTCAAGTTGGTCGGAGACTTGAAAGTCACACTATCTTGCTGTAACAAAGGAGAAAAAGACAATTTCACAATTCACTCTCGGTCGAAACATTTTCTTTAACGTGAACACGTTATCCTGAAGAAAAAAAAAAAAAAAAAAAAAAAGTTTCTACAACAAACATTTGCAATATTTTTTTTAACTTACACATGAGATGTCTCTTCCCAGAGCCCGCAAGCCCAGGGGGTCGTTCCCCAAGGGTTTTGCGTGAAGACATCCGATGAGAACGAACATCCCGAGAGCGAATTTGAACCACTGCTCCATGTTAAACTTCTAAAGAGGTCGTTTGCCGTCTGCTGTGAAGATGTGCAGATAGTTCTGATTATCAGTGGATTGTGTTGCCTCATGCTCTTTGGTGACAATTTATAGATCAAGAAAATGAGTGGGATGGGTAAGGTGTGCGCCAGTAGAAACGTGTTTTTTTTTTTTTTTTTCCTATTAATCATGTTGCATTTTTCCCTGATTGACTGCATGGTGAAAACCCCAGGGGTTAGAGCGGGTGGGCACAGAGTGTCTCTCTGATGGTGATCACTCAAGGATTTATCTACATTATAAACAGTTTTTAAACAGATTGTTTCTTGATTGTTCTTTTTTTTTTATTTGTTCTGGTAGTTATATCCCTGGTAACTGTAGTTTTAAATATACTTAAAGTGTTAAGTATAGCTTTGTTGACAGGTGCTCTGCAGATTGGCCACAAAGTGAACACAATCTGTTTCCTCTATTCACAGAAATGTTGTCGGTATTTCTTTTTGTTCAGACATGCAACAGCTTTTTGAGACCACAAGCTTTTCTGCAGCTTTCATGCCTTTTCAGCTTGAGCTTTGTCTTTCGCGCGGCAGAAATGTGTGGTTTTAGGTCACATGAAAAGCAAATTATGCATGTTTTAGAAATGACTTTTTGTGGCGGCGAGGAAGCACATTGTATTTGTTTTGCTTATTTAATGAATTTTTTTGATTGACTGCAAGCATCGCTTTAGATAATTAGACGGGGACTCATCGGCTGCAAATAGAAACGTGTCCTCATTGTGTTGCATCATAACACTTGGCAGCAGTGCATGGAGGATTTCTCTGACGCCCACGCCGTTTTGGGGATTCCCCACAGCAATCCCAAATAACACAGGTTGGCAAACCCAACAACTTACTGCTTACCGCAAGGTGGACATTGTCGTCAGTTTTTCTCTTATTGCTCACCCCAAGGTGTTGTAGGTTTCAGTTATGGGGTTTGTTCAGGAGTCAGATGAGAAGAATGAATGTGACAGGATTTTGACGTGCTTGAAGAGGGTGGGGAAATTTCTATCCATGGAATTTGTTGCTACACGGGGGCAACCCTGCTCTTTCCAATGATTTAGCTGTAAAAGTCCTTGCCCACACTCAAAATTAAGTTTTGATATGCAAATGAAAGTGTCTACTTTTTATTTGACCGGCAAGGAAAGTGCTGTTTAATTCACAAAAGGACTTGATATTCTTTTGTCCATAATTTTGAGCTTAGACGAATACATGCAAAACCTATATTTAGTCTTGACCAATTCTGTGAATGCAAAATTTAAAATTCAGAGTCAAATTGGACCTGTTGCAGGTTTCCTGTATTTTTTTTGTGTTCAGTGAGATTCTGTTGCAGATTTGTTTGATGTGCAGCTTGTTTATTTTTTTGTTTTGAAAAGTACCTGTTCGCCATATTCATTTTGAGCTTCTGCTCATTTTTCTACGAATATTCTCGATATCACTGGACTTGGGCAATTGCTCTCGTTTAATCGTTTTCGTATTCTTTGGTCACACAAAAAAAAAATTCACCTTTCCACGAGTACCTTTTACTTTCCTGTCTGTCTACTACGAGCATGGTTATTAACCGATGTCAACCACATGATTTTAATACTTCCGTGAGGCTCATTTGGTTAATGTGGGATGGACGAGACAAAAAGTGAAACAGTCATAGAACTTTTCTGAGAGACACAATGTGTGTGAAAATAACCGAGTCATCTTTTCCACGAGGGCACCCTGAGGGCCCAACCATATTTGGGAACATTCCCCTGCACTTTTCCAATAGTTATGTTGTAGTTCTTTATCTAAATGAAAGATATAACTTTCTTAGTTTCATATAATATTATACTGTAATATATTTTTCATAAACTAATTGCACGTTATCATTTAAATCACTTTAAAGGGTATTTCTAGTACATTCTGAAAAACTGTCCAAAAACACTAACTTCACTATCAGAGAAGACACAATACAAATGTTCATATTTCAGAAACTGGAACCAGAATTATTTTTTTTAAAATTTCTTTTTTTGACAAATTAATTGAAAATGATTGTAGCTATGTATGTTTATATATATATTTTATTTTTATTTTTTTTTTATCTATCACTCTATTTCACTGCTCCAACAAGTGACCCAAGAAGTGATGAAAAGGAAATTATTTATGTTCCTGTGTTACCAATGATGTCAGTGGCATAGTGGAAGTTTGCTCACCGCAGGCCACCACAGCGTAGTATCACACTGAGATGGTGGCTTTAATGAGTTAACCTGCTGCCTTTGATCCTGGTGTATCCATCATAAATTCTCATCCATGCATTTTATTTTTTATTTTATTTCTGCATGGTTCCCACGAGCCCGTGTCATTAAAGGAGATGATTTCTCTCTTATTCATTTTTTATTTTGTTTTATTCTAAACTCTTTTTTTCCCACTTACAACCCCCTGCAAAATGTACAGTTCCTCGTTTACCCCCCCCCCCCCCCCCCCCCCCATTTTCATGCTTTATTTCTTTTCCATGTCCGTAACAATTGGAGCATACCGGTTCTCACAGGGATTTCAGAGGTTACCTTGGGACGTGACTCTAGTTACTCTCAACCCGTCCTCCGGTATCTTGTCTTTTGACATTCAGCATCTGCTTCTGGCTGGATGCTTTGATGGAAAAAAATCCTAACCATTATGATTTTCGCTGTTGGAAACAGTCGTTATGTTTGGGGTTTTACTGGTTCCATAAGCGTCACTAATCTCAAGGTGTTTTGCCACTATTAGAGGACTGAAACTTGTGCAATTATTGGTTTATACCAGCATTGCTATCATAATTAACACAAATATAGTGACTGAGCTCAAACAATAAATTCATAAGATTAGATCGTTTCTCCAAAGGCTAATAATTCAAGTGACTTTCTATGAATTTTGACAAACAAAACAAACAATGTTAAACTGAATAGTAATTTAATTTACGATAAATGTATCCGTTCGGAACTTCAGCCAGCGCTCATCTGTACAATCGCCCTGTTAGGGTTCATCAACGAGGTTATATTCATGGTTAGATTAAGGAGATGAATGAATGAGAATTGCTTGCCACTGTTCAATTTAGACCATAAAATGCGATATGGATCACTCATGCGCTTCGCTCTGTTAAATGATAAGTAAAGGCGACTCGTCATTTTTTTTTTCTTTTTTCGAAAGCATCTTCACTTTACTTTTAGAAGTGTATTCACATTCTCCACCTGCATCTCCAACTAGGCACTAGTCCTGCATTTCTGGTACAGAAAAGGCCGCTCGTACTGTTTAACACATACGTGTTATATTTAATATTAATGGGGGAACTATTGTCTGAAACAAAACAACAACATTGATGTAATTTCTGTGATGACAAATTTCTTGTATGTTTGTAGTTCTTTATGCCCAAATTTGGACAGCAGCCTTGCTTTTGCAAACCTTCTGCATTTGTTTTCAGTTGTCCTTTAATGGTTTCCTCATGTAGACATCTGCCAGCGGTACAGCTGTTTGCTTTGCGTGCTCATGCCCACCTGACATCTGAACAGCACAGCTGCTCGGCGGGCTCGCTTTTCTGCACCATGTGGTTTTAGCTGTCGAAGAGGCAATTCCCCACTGCAGTGCAAGTTTTTCTCAAGCTTTGTACCAGTGTCTTTTTTTTTTTTTTTTTGGTGTGAAGATCAAAGCAAAACCTGTTGTCGAGCGAATCAGGGTGTTTTACACCTGGAGTATGTTTTCCCTTGAACTCTTAAAGTACCCCAACCCCGTGCTTTGTGCATGTCGAGGTGCTGTGCCTCGTTCGTGTGCAGCTGGAGTGATCAGCGGTGTTCAGGGTAAAGTGGCGAGAGCAGATCGATTGACGGGTGTGAGAGCGAAGCTCCAGTCCAGACCCCGAGTGCTCAAGCGTAATACCCAATTAACATGCATGTCCTTAATGTGATGACATCATTGGTAAATTATGTTATAACTTTATACATTTGACCACTCGGGCCCTCGGTGATCCAACACAGACTTTCCTTTGATTTGTCACCAATCTGGAGACGGTAGCGTTATCACTGTTCTACCCAAAGAGGGAAAATTTGCCATCTTTGAAGCACACAATAGATTCCACGAGTGGAATTTACCCATTATGTGTACTTGTTGGTACTTGTTTTTCATCTGTGTCAGCTATAGGGACACAACCACGTTGGTGACAGTCACATCTGTTTCAACCCTAACCAAAATGGGTTGAGAAAATCCCACTTCTGGAGGTTAGAAAGTACTTTTGTAAAACATTGTCAACATGCTTTAAAGCACCGACTTTGATTTCCTGACAAGAGATCACAGAAGATTGAAGAGTTAAGGTGACAGCTTTTTCGCTCATTTGTTGTAGTTGGACACGTGACGTACGTTTGAATCCTCAAAACATAAACAACTTTCACTTTTCAAATCAGTGGGTCTCTGTAATTTCCCAGCAGATCTGAAGCACATTGTATTTGTTTAAAACATGCTCACGGTAGAAGATCGTCGGACAACTATTACTACTTCCATCTGAGTTTTGAAAAGTTTGACTGATTTTGTTTGTGTGTTTGTGTTGCCGAAATCCCCCTCGACCCCTGGGAAGTACACAGCAGTGGTGTTTGTGGTGGGGACACAACATCTGCGTGCCCCTGTCATTGTGAGAGTTGTTGTGATATTTGGATGGCCATGTTGCTGCACGTTTGTCTGTAGAAACCTTTGTGGTGGTTTCATACCCACTAAAGTTAGCCACCCTTTGTAAATCCAGCTTTTTGTAATGATTGAAAGAATTATGGTGAAGTCAGTATGGGGAGAAAAAGGTTATTCTCAAGTATAATTTGATGTAACTTTACTGTCCAACTACTTCTCAGGTGACACAAAATTGATTTCATCTTTTATTTACTAAACAAAATAGTAAGACACTCTATTAACATAAGTGGATGCATAGTGGACATTAAGTCTCCAGCATACTGCCCTCTAGTGGTGCGTAAGGGCAATTCAGGTAACAAACTCTCGGTGCTAATGCCTCAATATGTTTAGGAGTTTTAGAAAATACTTTTTTTCCCGTAATATTCTGTCATCTGAAACTTCTTAAATATAAACATCCTCTTCAGATTATGTCAATCACACTTCATTCTTTACACAATAAAAACAACAGCCCCACATCCTCTCCTCCAAAGCAATTACTACGTTATAAATGACGGATTAATAACAAATTAAAAGTTAAATAAAATACTAAAATAGAATAGAAAGGGTATACTGAATGCACGAGTAGACATTTTAATGAATACATTTGATTGAAGGTCAGACTAAAAACGTAGGTCTCGAGTCTACTTATAAAAATATCAACTGTGTTTTTAATCTCTTTGTGTGTGTGTGTGTGTGTGTGTGTGTGTGTGTGTGTGTGTGTGTGTGTGTGTGTGTGTGTGTGCTTTCAACTTGTTGAAATTTCGAGGTTATCTTTGAAGAGACAAATATTGAAACACAGTAGGCTACATTACGCATTTGGAAACTTCAAAAGTCAACTCTAGTCAGAATTGCAATATGGTGTACATATGAATGAAGAAATATTGCCATAATGTACACATAGAAAGACATAGAAATTAAGAAGGGACATTTTACAATTCATAATTTGATCTTCTAAACCACAAACTCAGTTGATAAAGAGTTCTGATTTCTGGTGTTTCCACTTCTGCTAAAAGGCTTTTAGCAAAGTTTCCCCACAAATAAACCAACCAAACCAAAACGACTGTGTGATAATCAGTTTATTATTTTCAAATGGTACAGTGGTTTTTATAAAAGAATTCCCGTACTAAGGCACATCATACATATAATTGTTATTATATACTTAATATTCTTTGAGAACTACAGCAATAATTTAACTTTCCCATCAGTGAAAGAGAAAAATAATAATAATGGGACCTACACTGCCAAGTCCACTGGGTGGCAGCAAAGCAGCTTTCCTGAGAATACATTCTTCATAGCTTGAGTGACTTCACCACTACCTAGATAAATATTAAATAAGTTAAATATTTTTTTTTAAGGCTCCAACATGATACAGACTTCATATTCTTCAGCATAGTGTCTTCTCTACATTAAGTTTCTCGGTCACTACTGGATCTTCAGCGCTTCTCAGTTCATGCTCAGTTTGGTTCTGGCCTAAAAAAAAAAAAAAAAAGAGAAACACTTGCATTTAATTTTTGTACCAGTCACCAGTGTCTCTGTTGCGTAGGCAACATTCATGATATACATATATAGATATATTGAAATAAAAAAATTAAAAAAAAACTCTTACCCTCTGAATAAGAGACTCCAGCCTGTTGAAAAACTCCTTGCCCTTCTGCTTCGGATGCGAGTCGCAGGTTTGGCAGCTTGACTGAAGAGAAACAGGAGAGAAAATGACTTACTAATGGCCATTTACTACAAAACATGCCACACTGTCATAAATAAATCAAAGCAGTAATAACTTTTTTTTAATTATTTTTTAAATCTCTTACCGCAGAGTTTCTGTCATTGCAGAAGTCCAGTCCTCTCATCTGCAATGGTTTAAAGAAACGTGATAGTTTTAGTTTTGTACTGCGACCCTGGCAGGTTACTTAAAATAAGCTCTTAGATATATTGTTTAAAGGATCAGTGTGTAGGATTTTTAAGGGCATATATTGGCAGAAATGCAATATATTATCCATAATTATGTTTTCATTAGTCTATAATCCACTGAAACAAATAGTTTTGTTTTTGGTACCGTTAAAATAAGCCCTTAATAGCTACATAGGGACCTCAGGTCCTCTTCCACGGTACCAGCCACATTTCGATGGGAGCCCAGAAGGGACAAACCGAGCCCTCGATCTAGAGTTGGTTTCAATCTGCAGCCACTAGATGCCACTAGATGCCACCAGATGCCACCAGATGCCACCAGATGCCACACACTGCTCCGTGACCGCACAATTCCCACCGCCGACCCGTGTACTTACAGTAAGGGGATGCTGGAGGCTCTTGGACAGTTTCATTTGTTTTCTCTCTGTGGCGTTGAATTGAAACTGCAGAGTAACCCGGAAGCACTGCAAGGCTGACAGACAGCAGCAGTCCTGTAATACAAAGGAAAGACAAAAATTAAAAAAAATGCTTGTGAATAAAACACGTATTGATGTTCCTTCCTCTTTGAATTCAACCCCATGCAAAAAAACAAAGCATTTGTGTTCGTTTTGATTACCTTAACATAGAGGAGTGACCATACAAAGTGAATCAGGTTTAATATCTAGTCGTGATTATCCCACTAAAACTTTTAACATATTGTTGAAAATCCATCACAATCGTAATCATTCATGTAGTGTTGCGTTATTTGTTTAAAATATTCAAATGACACAGGGACTGATAAACTATCTACTGTAAAAAATAAATTAAAAAAAGACATTAAAGTGTTGTATTTTTTTAAACGTAGATCTGATACACTCCCAATCTGTTACATTTTTTGTTTTTAGTTTTTAGTTGGTTTAGACTTTTTAACAGTTAATATTATTATAATCCAGTTCACCGTTTATCAATTTAGGAAAAAGTAGAAGTATCGTCCTTTAACTGGCATCAAAACATTTCCAAGAAAGCTGTTGTTTCTGGTTTCATGTCCCTTAGTTGACTTTCCAATCTGATGCACAAACAGCTCTTTTACCTAAACTGAAACTTAACCAAATAAAGTTTCCACTATTTTCAACATAACTTTCTGTTAACCGAAAGGGCAATTGGTGTTTTGTTTTAAGTTTTTCTTTGTAGAAATCTGAGAGAGAATGTTGATGACACGACACAGTTTTTCCAAGTGAAGCTGTTGCTTCTTTTTTGGTGACTCGTGCTGCAACGTGTGACACTCGAGTTATTTCATTTGTAAGTTGGAGAATCTGTGGGTTCAAATTTTTCCCTCAGAGAAGAGATGACATAACAGTTTCTTTCTTATATTTATTCTTAAATTCCCCACGACGGTGTTTTTTTTTTTTTTGCATTTGACAATCATAAATCTTGATGCAATTATAGTATAGCTCTGTAGTATCATGACTTTCATTTTGGAGTATTAAGTTTTTGTTTTAGCTTCACACGCACTCAGGAATCCTTACCATTTGTGCTTTAAGATAAGATGTAATTTACCATTTAAAAAAAAACAAAAAAAAGATTGAGTGGAGTGGGTTTTTTGCCTGCTGTAGAGTTTGTTAGGTGGTGAGGAAGTGTTGGTTTTGTCTGTTCTCTGCTTGATTACTCATCACATTTCACTCAACGGAAGTGTAAGAAAAAGAAAACATGCACGTAGCAAGCTCCCAAGTTGACTCACTCGAGAGCGTGAGACTGACAAGAAAGAAGGCTGAGTACAATTTACAATAATGCAGTTATTGCAACTTATTTTTTTTTTATGGATCGTATATTGAGATTGCACAAGCGTAGCATTGCAGTATGCAGTGTTTGCTCTCAACGGGGTCTAATTTTAAATAAACCTGTGAATTTATTCAACTTAATATTGCAGTTCTCATCAGTATTTTATTTAATCACATTAACTGCTGATTTTTTTTTTTTTTTTAATTTATGGAAAAATCTATCAATAGCGGTAGCCATGTTTTCATCACAATTAATGCATATAAATAGTTTGTGAAAAAGTTTAAGAGTATTTGCAAATTTTCTATGACACTGTTTAAATTGAAAAAAAATTCACCATTACACACCAAAAAAAAAAAAAAAAGTTAAATTTTTACTGTTATAAATCATGTCCAACGCGTTATTAATTTGAGAAATTTAGTGTTCCTCAAATGAAAATCAAATGACCAAACATTTTAGGATGTGAGAATTCTTTTGGTTTGGTTTAGCAGCAGTGCCTTAGCACTGATAATTCTCAAAATAATCTGGAGTTCCTTTACATGTATTTTATTGCGATTAACTAGCCGAAGATGTGAAATTAAAAAAAAAAACATATTTATTTTTTTTAATTGCTCTATACGTCGGCAAGTTTAGCCTTTGATCTTCAACTTTTACTGCTGATTAGGAAAGGCTAATCACCCAGCACATTTTGTGACTCCGCACATTATTTGACGTACTCCTACAGTACACGGCAATTAAGTGGGAGAATATCAACAATGAGTAAGCGACCACAAATGTTAAATGTGGTCGTGACCATGCTGTCGATATTATTTTCAGCTACAAGTCCGTTTGTGCTTACCTCGATATTCTCCGGTGGAGTATTCACCATCTGCTCGTTGTGCTGCAAGACACAAGCCGAAGAACAACGTATTTAGAAACTGCGTTTACACGTGGTCAAAAACGGGAAAAAAAAGTAGACGTGGATGAAAACTGACCTGCAGGCTTTCTTTCACACTATTCAGCTGTTTCAGGACTTCTTCTAATTTCCTCCTCTCTGATGTTCTGGTCGTCGACGCCGGAGAGCAACAGCAGACTGCAAAAAGGCAAAAAAGAACCAGCTTCATATTGTCAGAGGCAGTCGACCGGTGTCTCCCAAAGATGCTTTACGATAGATTTATTGGAAATGCAGACGGTGGTGTCGCTTACCTTTTTATACATATCCCTGAGGACACAGGAAAACCACTTGCACAGAGCTGGAAAGCTGCAAGAAACTGGTGTGTGAGTAACATCATTTTCTTTTCCACTGGCAGTCACCACTACGTGATGCGAAAGTGGCGTCAAGCCGCGCGTGCGTGAGGCCCATACATGCAAGCGTGTGAATGTAAAGCCGTTCGAGTGCACCCGACAGGAAACGGCAGGAAGACGGCACTTCCCATTTTCACTTTGAATCAGTGGAGCCGCAGCTTCACCGTGTCATAGGTACTCTTCGTAGGTGCGGTATTGCCAACCTGATTGTAGTCACTGCATCATGGCCACCTACACACAAGTACAGCAGAGTCAGTAGCAACAACAGGAACTCCTTATTAAGCGTTACGGCCGAACCAAAAGGGAGAAGCGGGGATGATGTAATGTTTTCTCGGCCCGGGAGAAAGTCCACCGATCTGGAGAAATTGTAGTCATATTTAGGTTATGACCTATTATCTTCTAAATGAGTCTTTATGCTGCTGCTTCCCTCCTTTCATCTCACTATTACACATTGAGCAGAAAAAGGGCTTTTGTTTCTGTCCATTCGCACAAGAAAAACTGAAGCGTCTGGTTTCATGAAGTTATTGAGAACATCCGTCGATAGGAATCGGATTAAAACCAATTTCGATCAAACTAAATTTGGGCATCTTTGAAATGGAAGTTGAACCTCAACCACCGTTTCTCCCGTTCAGAGAAGACAGTTTTAGAAATACTTGCGGGGTTTGACAGCTTTCGCCTCCGGCGCTGCGGAGGCTTCTCGTGTTTTTGCGACTAAAGCCGGCGGTAGTTTTTGCATTTTGCTTGGTGCCACCTGCGGACGTGCGCTCGTTGCCGTGGGAACGACTTCAAAACCAGGGAAATATTAATTGAAAAATGGAATAAATCCAGCTGAAGAACTTGGGTTTAACCACTGTAGCGTTTCAGGTTACCAGAGAACGCAACAGGGGAATTTGCATGGAAATATTGCTGATTTTATTTTTCTGATGGTCATCTACTCCAACATGCAATTACATGTGTACTACGATACAAATTGTGTTACACATTGTGGAAATTCAGGAGGTAGTTAGTCAGTGTGTCCACGATGAAGAACAGCTCAGCATGTCAGAGCTCGTGCACACGATGTCTCCACACACAATCTTTACATCGATGCTCTGCAACCAGAAGAGGAAGCGAGACTTGTGAGAGAAAACCCCTCTCTCTCTCTCTCTCTCTCTCTTTCTCTCTCTCTCGATCTCTCGATCTCTCATCAGCGTAAGGGAACAGGTGGGTGGGGGCTTCGACGGGGCTGAGGTGCATCAACACTCAGACTCCCCTCTTATCAGGACTCCCTTCTGTGATGCACATGCAGAAGGGAAAAATCAGGTAGATTGAGAATTCAGAAGAATTTCCTCCTCTGGCTGCAAACCATGCAAACCCACCTGTGTGTGTGTGTGTGTGTGTGTGTGTGTGTGTGTGTGTGTGTGTGTGTGTTTGTATAAGTCTCAAGTTTTGTCAAAATGAATATCTTAAAATTTTAATTCACAAAGACTGCATTCGTAGATAAAGTGGAAAATACATATTTAAAATAAAATAAACTATTTATATTTTATTGACGGTGTCTCTCAAAGTCACAACGTAACATGATCCAAAATACACTTTACAAACACAAAAACAACATTTTTTAAGAAATCAATGTCGAGGGAATAATAAAAACAACAAAGTGTTCATCATTTATTTTCAGCTTTCTTCTTCATATCACTCGTGGCTCTCGTTTTACGGCCAGATAATGCAAAACAAAGAATTTTCCTTTTTACCAGTTGTGGCTCATGTTGATAAATGGTTCAGCTGTAATTTCAAAAACTCTGTTTGATACTGCAGAAGAACAAACTTACACTGTTACATTTATTCACATGGCTGAGCTCCACCGAACCGGCGGAATAAGCTTCTTTTATGTGAACAATAACAAGTCGATACGACGACGACGACACTTAATCAGCAGGAGCAGGAGACCTCTGCTCTAAACCACGGCGAGTGTCACTGATCAGCAATGTTGGGTAAGTTACTTTAACGTTTATATCAAGTTTTCATTACACGTGACTTTTTTTTTTTAAGAAGTAATTCATTTTTTTAGTAGCCGTGTTGCTGTCATCGTTGTTCAAACTGAATTTCAAACTGCAATTCGTGACACCGCAAGTACCAAAATCACTTTGCTGTAACTTATTAAGTAACGTATGCAAGTGATTACTGCAGATCAATGAAGCGTTCATATTTTTATTTTTCGATTTAACATGAATCCATTTGTTACAATTTAAAAAACCCTCTAGGAAATAGCGGCTCAGGAGAAAGTGGAACTTTTGTTATAATGAGTCAAAGTTTTGAGTTTTGTTGTTTTCTCTTCTCATGTTAAAAAAAAAAAAAAGAGGAAGAAAAAAAAAAGTACTTTCACGGTGGAGAAATGTCATCGTCACATTCGCATCGGCGCGAGTTTCTTCCATGAAATTTTGCTGAGACGCTTCTGCGCTTTTTTTTCTTTCTTCATGCTGATGACTAAAACTCGGTCAGATGTGACATGTCAGTGAGAGTCGCTCTTTGTGGTCAGCCAGAGTGTTAAACGCAGTGCAAAAAGTGTGACTTGAAGTGAGGCTATAAGCAGCGAAATGCTGACAAGAATCTGTTTTTGTCAAATGCTGCACTAGTGAAGAGACTCTCGTAGTAATCGATTTAAAAACAAAACAAAAAAGAAGAAACGTTTTTTTTATTGTTATTACGATGCTGTCCCGTTTGTTAAGTTTAGCGCCGCTTTGGAACAAATAAAGGAAAGTTTAGAGTTTCAGAATTAGGATGTTTGAACTCTGTGTATAATGTATATTCAGTAATGTTTCCGAAGCCTAAATCATCTCGCATCCAGAGTCTGATGAGATTTGACAACGATCCTTTTTGCAGCAGCGGCATAACGTTCAACTTGATGGGAAAAGAAAACCTTTTGTACGTTTGTGTGGTCGACTCGCCGGGCTGATTTCATGTTAAGTATAAGTTCAAGAGCACCTTAAGTGGATGAACTGAGGGGCATCTTAAAGGGACCGTATAATACAAATAGCATTTTTTTTTTAGGGGGGGGGAATTGTAGATAGAAAAATGTATCTAGTGGGAGTCTGAGAATATAAAAAAATAAACTGAAAATGAACATAATGATAAAAGGTCCCCATTAAATGAAGAAAATACAAACTTGATTTCATTCAGGTTGAACAGACTTCTCTGTTGTCACAAACACATTTTCATCATCATATTAAGAAATGAAATAAAATGATCCTTTTAACAAAGGGCCAGTATTACTGAGTTACATATTACCACAATACTGTACTTCGGCTCGCATTGACTTTGTGATTTGTTAATAATCAACCACATTTCTACAAAACAAAACAAACAAACAAAAAGAAACCGGCTCATTTGTTTTTCTCCATCAGAAGAATTTAACATGATGCATTTTTTTGTTGTTGTTTACTTCCCCCTCTGCTGTATTTCTCCAGTGCATTCAACACCATCCAACCACTGCTGCTGAGTGAGAAGCTGTGGGTGGTGGGGGTGGACGCGTCCACCGTCTCCTGGATCACTGACTACCTGACAGGCAGACCGCAGTTTGTCCGTCTGGACAGTGTGCTGTCTGATACGGTGGTCAGTGGTACTGGAGCGCCTCAGGGAACTGTTCTGTCCCCCTTTCTGTTCACCTTATACACCACTGACTTCCAGTACAACTCAGAGTCCTGCCATCTGCAGAAGTTCTCTGATGACTCTGCAGTGGTCGGGTGTATAAGGGATGGACGGGAGGACGAGTACAGGGCAGTAGTGGAGGACTTTGTGGAGTGGGGGGGAAGAAATCACCTGCTCCTGAACGTGGCCGAGACCAGAGAGATGGTGGTCGACTTCAGGAGGAAGACGACGGCTCCACAACCGCTGAGAGTTCTGGGAGAGGAGGTGGACATGGTGGAGGAGTACAAGTACCTGGTGTCTCCATGACAACAGACTGAACTGGAAGACCAACATCAACGCTGTCTACAAGAAGGGGATGAGTCGACTCTTTTTCTTGAGGAAACTTCGATCCTTCAATGTGTGCAGCGAGATGTTGGAGATGTTCTACCATCTGTTGTGGCCAGTGCTTTGTACTTCACTGTGGTCTGCTGGGGGAGCAGCATTGGAGCCGGAGACACCAACAGACTTAACAAACTGGTTAAGAAGGCCGGCTCCATCATCGGCTACAAACTGGACAGCCTGGAAAAGGTGGTGGAGAGGAGGACGCTGAACAAATTATTGTCCATATTGGATAATCCTGACCACCCTCTCAACCACCTGCTGCAGGGACAGAGGAGCACTTTCTCTAAAAGATTCCTCCAGCTCCGCCGTCACAAGGACAGATACAGGAGATTATTCCTGATACAGAAGATCATTCCTGATACAGGAGATCGTTCCTGATACAGGAGATCATTCCTGATACAGGAGATCATTCCTGATACAGAAGATCATTCCTGATACAGGAGATCATTCCTGATACAGAAGATCATTCCTGATACAGGAGATCATTCCAGATACAGGAGATCATTCCTGATACAGGAGATCATTCCTGATACAGAAGATCATTCCTGATACAGGAGATCATTCCTGATACAGAAGATCATTCCTGATACAGGAGATCATTCCAGATACAGGAGATCATTCCTGATACAGGAGATCATTCCAGATACAGGAGATCATTCCTGATACAGAAGATCATTCCTGATACAGGAGATCATTCCTGATACAGAAGATCATTCCTGATACAGAAGATCATTCCTGATACAGGAGATCATTCCTGATACAGGAGATCATTCCTGATACAGAAGATCATTCCTGCCGACAGCAATAAGACTGTACAATAACTCACCTCTGGCAAAATCCATCACAGTACAATAACACTGTTGACTGTGTTTCTTGGTTTGTTTGTATATAATATATATAGATATATAATTTACTGTATATACTGTGCATTTTATATTTATATTTTTTACTGCTATTTACTGCTATTTTATTTTATTGCTTTTCTATTATTCTATTCTATTCTATTATTTTATTCTATTATTTCTATTATTATCTCATTGCTTCTGTATGCTGCTGTAGCGAAAAAAATTCCCCCTCGGGGATGAATAAAGTAAATACCTCCCTGCCTACCATTTCACCGTCACAGTGCTGACGTCTCGGCTGCAGCCGTCGCTCATCGTCATTTGGATTTGTTTTGCTTTGACTCGATGTTGTCACTCGCTCGTACGATAATCATGTCACGTTTATTTTTGCTTGTTTGTTTTTTTTTTTTCATCGGACCCTTTTTCTTAAACCAAATAAAATATATATCTGAAAAAAACTTATGTTCACTGTTGCTATGAAATCTGTACTTTTATGGTTAGTGTGTGGGCGACTGAAAAGAAACATTAGTCATCTTTCTTTTTCTCTCTTCTAACAGTCGAGACTTCGGTGAAAGTGAACTCCACGCTCGTTAGTTGTAATAACTTAAGTATTTGCTATTTCAAACTAACACGCGTTTAGCAGATTTACTGACTTCATCTTTAATGATGCAGTTTTACTTCCTCCTCCCACCTCCGGTAGTACGATATCCGACGCTGCGGTCTCCCCTTTGTGAACAGTTTGCATTTCCAGGTTGCCGAGCGAGTGGGCGCAAAGGTTGAAAGTTTGCAACACATAAACAGCACATATCAATTATCTGCTTTTTTGTTGTTGTTGTTGTTTTTGCTGCAAAAATGCTGCTTAATATACAGAAAGGAGACGTGTTATTTTATGGAGACTCGAGGATAAAGGGAGGCAATTTGTCAGTGACTGAGAAAGAAGCTCGATATTACCGTAAGTGAGCAGGAAGAGTACCAAGATGGGCGTGGGTGGGGGATGGCCTGGTTTTTGGTCCTGTTCTCCGGTATGACAGGAGGGATGACACAGCGTTGTGTATTGTGATTGTTTTTGTTTTTTTCAGCATTACTCAATCCGAAGACCTTAATAGAAGTTTTAAAATCAAAACGTTGAATTTAGCTCCCGTCGAGACTGTTAACGGGTTCGTTACGAAACCTCCTGCGGGACGTGAATTTATCATGAGCTCTTAAGAGCTGCTCAAATGAACGGTGCAGTAGAGATGCACCGGAGTTCACTGTACTGTTCCATCACCCGGTTCGTTACACGGATTTGATCTCGTATAAAAAGCAGTGAGAATAACGTGTAGTTGTCGTTTCAATTGGCAAAAGCACTCCTGTATTCTTGGCCTCAAATACAACATCAATGTGTGGTTAATTGAGACCGAGAACATTTTTATTTCTCATCTGGAGTTTTTCTTTAATTCATATAAACAATAGTGTTCAGGTTAACCAACTAGTTCTTCATCACGTGTAAAAAAAAAAGAAAGTGCAGTCTGCAATTTTTGTGTGAATTTCTGTCAGGTTTGATTTTTGGAGCCGGAAATCTGATTCCTGTCCCTGTAAATTGTGACGAAGCACTTGCCACGCACACACACACACACACACACACACACACACACACACACACACACTTGTTTTTTTCCAACCAAATGATTGAAAAAAAACAACAAAAAAAACCCTGTTCATACGTACTGCTTTCTTTTTCACCTGATCTGCTCGTGTTTAAAGGTGATTGGTTGAGGGGTGGAAACGTATTTCCTCAAACAGGTTGGGTGTCAAACGGTGAGCGAGTCAGGTGTGTAACAAACGTCTGAATTAAAAGGCACAAGGAAGCTAAGACTTAACCAGCGTCACTTATACAGGAAGCAACAAGTCGTCGTGGCTTTTAACGCCACGGTTACAGAGATTTTCCTTTTAACTGTTATTGGATTGAAAAAAGGAGCAAAAACATCGGAATAAAAACACACTGGACGCATTAAACGTTCAAGAGCTGAAATATATCTGAAAAAGCCCATTGTACAAACTGTGGTAAAAGAAACTCATTAGATTATCCATAAACTGATAACATTACAACACTAATGACTTCAAAGGGGGCCTGACAGACATAATGGCTGCCTCACCCTACTGTTAACCATCAGCTGTCCTGTGTGAAAGGTGCCATATAGCTCAAGTTTGATTAAAGATTAACAGAAAAAAGGTCTTATATTTGAGACGTTCTCTAAAATAAATACATTTTACACGTAGAGGTCCAGAATAAGAAAAAGCAAACTTACCACTGATGCATCCACCGTCTGCTTCTTCAAGCTACAATGACAGTTATTACTGTCTTTAACTTGTCTTACTGAAAAAGGGGGGCTCGTGAAAACAGGGTGGTGACACATTGTTGACCTTTTAAAGGGTTAATAAAAAGATCATCTTCGTTTTGTTTTTTTTTACCAGCAGATGTGTGCTGGCATGCAGTTGTTTTGGAAATTGATCATTTTATGGGAAGATGAAGAAAAAAAAAAAAAAAAAAAGAAAAGGAAAGAAAAAAAAAAAGCGAGCAGCGGAGCAGTGGGAGTATTGAGCCGGGGCCGTGTGATGCGACTGCTTTTTAACCACAGCGGTGAAGGGGAATCACGCTCAGCTGAGGGGCTGTGGAGATATTAAAGGCCGTGAAACTGCGACTGTGTGCAAAACATCAAACTCCAAATTGGAAAGTTTTGCTCTAAAAATCAGACATCCACCGTTTGAAACACCTACTCGTCCAAATGTAGGTTGCTCCGTGCAAATGAAGCGCCCTCGGGCCTTTCATGCAGCTAATAAAGCGGTGACTGTAGTTCAGGTTTTTTGGTTTTTTTTTGTGGTGGCTTTAATGCTGCACAGCCATTGTGAGAAATAATAATTAAAAAAAAATTGGATGACTATAAATGGACCCAGAACCATTTTAAACTGGTACGTAGTGTTAAATCTGTTAAAACGTTTGCCCGAATGCAACTTTGACAGTGTTTGACAGTGTCCCGCCCCCGGACTAACTCCAAACTAAAATAAATGTTTCCACGGTAACACCCCGTGGGACCAGCCGACAAAAGGGGATCATAATTTGTGGTTTGGTGATGACATTATTGACCGAACGAAGATAAGAGAAACACCTTTTTTTTTCCGTTGGAAATTGACTGCAGTCGCTGTTTTTTTTTTTTTCTGTATCGTTACAGTCGTCACTGATTTTTTTTTTTTTCCAGACAAATATCCTGTTGTAACTGTCGAACTCTTTCGAACGGTTTTCTGTGCGAAACATTAATTTACCCAGAATTCATAGCAAATTAGCCCTAGTTTAGATAATAGAGAGCTGAACCACTTTGTAAATTTAGACGTGGAACTAAACTCTTAGTTCGACATAAGCTGAAGTCGAAGTCCGTCTATCTGAAGGTGGGCGGCCCGATTTGGGGCCGGCGGTCCAAGTTTGGCTCCTCAACTTCTTTAATTTGCGAAATCTGAAAAAAATCAACACACTTCACTGCTTTATTTCAGCTCTCGCCCGGTGCGCGGTGTCCTTTGAACTGCGAGAAGGTGGATGGATTTGAGTCATAGGGGCACACGTGAAGCGAGTGTCTGAAGTGCACTGGCCTTTTGATTTGGCTCATCTGTATCAGTTCCCAGTTTCGGCTCGACAGCTGAACAAAACACAAAGCAATCCGGAGAACTTCCCATATTCTGCCACTTCAATCTGACGCAAAGGGGACGCAGCCGTCTCCACCGAAAACAAAAAAAGCTGAAACATCTTCACGGCTGTTGAACTGTTGCATGCGGTGCAGAATCTCTTCTTGTATCTCTCTGTGAACTCAAACATTTTTCTTGTGGAGACTTGTTTTTTGTTTGTTTTTGTGTTTTTTTTTTCATAAACTGGATATCTCACCTCGGGAGAAAAAAAAAAAAAAAAAAAAAAAAAAAGTTTCATATTTTCCACCTGATGTTCCCTCGCCGTCTAGAACAGGTTATCACGACTTTCACAATCAGTTTGCAAGCATCCTCAAAATAATAGACGGCCGTCTGACGGGTCGGAAAAACACGTCACTGCAGTATCCTGTTTATTTTGCAGAGGTTCGTGTGTTTTGGCCAAAACCAGACTTCCGCCGTTTATTACAATTAATCATCAGGAGCTTCTTTCCTTTAAGACTTTTTAACAGAATATGCAAGTAATATGTAGGCATCCTCTTCAGATGACAGCTCAAAGGGTGAAGTGAGAGTGACTGCAATCGAGTTACTCATCTCCACTTCACGATTTTAATTTCTGTCTACAGTAACATGATTCGGGTTAGTCAACATCCACTTAGTCATATGACTTTCACTGTCTGCGGGACCATCGGTTGGCAGGATGCACTGCAGCGGTCTCGCAAGTGTACCGAAATCAGCTTCACTGAAATTCTCAAAACCATAGTCTTTGTTTTTTTTTTTTTTTTAAGGTTAACGAAGAAAGTAACAGACAAAATCGACGTATGATGAAATATATTTATTTGTCTTGCATTGTAGAAAAATCTGCAAAGATAAAAGAGTATGTTAAAATATTTATTTACAAACAGAACTAGTCACAACAACAAAAAAAAGAAAAAGGAAAGAAGCTACTGTAGAAACTGTTTCTGAGAGCGTCGGATGTGAATGTTGGAAAAAAAAAAGAAAAAAGAAAAAGGTCCAGACTCTTTTAAACAGACTCGGCGGGTTCAGTAAAGATTTGTCTTCTTCATTATCCGCAAGAACTCCTGCTCGTTGACCTCGCCGTCTCCGTCTCGGTCCGCCTCGTCGATCATTTCCTAAAAGGATTTAAAAAACAAAAACAAAAACAAAAAACCCACGATGAGATCAAATGAATCGAGGGCGACAGACTGGAAAAAAAAGAAAAGTTACTCGTTAATTAATAACCACCGTCGATGCTATTTTAACATCAAATGTGAGAACATGACCGCGTGAGAGGAATCGAGAGAAACGCAGACTTTTTCAGTTGTAAATTTAACATTTGATGAACCTCTTACTCAACGCAGTTGTGGGGAACTCGCACCTATTATTAGTTCCCGTTGTTATTTGTGTGTCAGAACTGTTGCACGTCTCAGCTTGCGAGTGAAAAACATTTTCCAGCTTCCTACGATGTCTTTTGTGCTGCTGATTGTGAGTGTTTAAATCACCAGTTCGACTCTGCTCGATAATAAATTCTAGAAATCATCCGCCAGTTTTTTTTTTAATCTTTTTTTTTTTATATATATCTGTAAAAACAGGTCGTACCTCCAGGTGTGCCCGAGTACTGTATGTACACCTGACTGCCAAATACCCTAAAACTAAAAAAAATACGTGCAACAGAGTTCCTCTTTACGATCAGTGAAAGCAGTCTGAGAAAGAAAGTTTATAGAAAAATAAAGTTGAATGTTTAGGTTGAGATTGTCAGGATACCTGCAGCTCTTCGTCCGTGAGGTTTTCACCGAGCTCTTTGGCGACTCTCTTCAGGTTCTTGAAGGAGATTCTCCCCGTGCCGTCGTCGTCAAACAGCCGAAAGGCCTTGATGATTTCTTCTTTGGAGTCCTTTTCGCTCTGTTGAACGTCAGCCGGGACAAACGGCGATTAATGCCCTCCGTCGTTGCGCATTTCCGTTTCACCAAAACTCTGAACTTCACCGTCACGGGTTTTAAAATCAAAACGGTTTCAGGGGACAACGTCGCCCGCGACAACACTCACCATTTTCAGCGTCATTATACTGAGAAAGTCATCGAAGTTGATCAACCCCGAGCCCTCTTTATCGATGTCTGCGATCATCTTCTTGATTTCTTCTTTCTTTGGTTCAAAGCCCAGAGCTCTCATGGCGACCTGCGGGGGCGCCAGATGTGACTGATGTGATAATATCAGGGGGGGGGCATTTCTCAATCCGTGTACACTTCATCAACACAAAATGGGGTTTTGATCCGAAAGCATGGTTGAAACCAGGGAACCAAACCTTCAGCTCCTTCACGTCGATGGTTCCCGCGCCGTCCGAGTCGAAGAGGTCGAAAGCTTCTCGGATTTCCTGCTTCTGCTCCTCGGTCAGCTCGACTTTTTGAGCGGTCTTCTTCCTCTGGCTGGACGAGGGAGCTGGTTTGCGGTAACTTGAAGCCTGGAGAAACAACAACAACAACAACAACAACATATTTAAACCCGGTAAACCGCGAAGGATCACAACCCGTCCGTTAACTGCCGCGCTAACGAGCTTCCACCAGACCAAACAAAACAAAAACAAGTTTTCAGGGTGAAATAAACGACTTTTAACTGCACGATCCGACAGCATCCTGACAAACGTCACCGAACAAGACACCTCACGCTGGATATTTATGGAAAGATTTACCATTTTAGTGCGATTCAGACCGGGAAAGCTTCAATGTTGTGTTTGATGATCGGATGTCAACAAAGCAGGCAGCAACGGCTGAAGTGTTTTTTTTTTTTTTTTTAATGTTGACTGACAACGGCGACAGCCAATAGAGAGCGCGGAAACACCGCGGCGGAGCGCATTAGCCAATCGCAAGAAAGGATTAGGCGGCGCTGTTACGGTTTCCGCCAATCGTTGAAACGGTTTCTTGTCGCCGAGCAACCAGCAAAACAAAGCGCATGCGCACTTGCTAAATGTTTGAGCATACACAAGCTGGGGGTATAAAGAGCGACATCATTCAAGCCGTGCGCTGAAATACGTTAAAGGTAATCTACTTTTTTTGTGAATATATAAAGTTTGTGTTGCAGCGCCGTCTTTTGGAAGCACGTTGCGTCTTTTCTTTCTTCGGAACCACAGTTATCTCCTGAAGACGTTAGCTCGTTAGCTTAGCTTGCAGGTTTTCTTGCAAGTGGAGATGCAGGTTAGTTTGGACACGTGTCGAGCAGCTGTGTCGACGTTGACCACCCTGCACTTCAAGTGCACTTATACAAGTCCTGCCTTCAATCCTGACGGTGCACAAGTAATACGAGCTGAATTGACCCTGTCAGAATGTTTTCCTTTTATATTGTTGAATTAAAAAAAAAAAACAAAGCAGCTTTAACATGTTGCATCGTGCCATAGTGTTTTTTTTAAATTTTTTTTTATAATTGCCTTTAATTTCTGTTGCATTCACCTCAGAAATATAACAGAAGCACCATAAAATACAACAGAGCACCATCAGTTTTTGAAGTCAAGTCGTAGCTTGCGAGCGTCTACGCTTACTTACTAGTTTATAACAGAATTTTTTTTTTTTTATTTGGTAAAAAAACACGAGCGAACTCAAAACGTTTCTCTCGCAACTCAGGAAACCTTGGCGCGATGCCGGACAGCGCGGTTCTCGACCGTCGACAACACGTCGGGCTGCAGAAGCTCTCGGCGCTGGCGGGAATCTCGCGCTCCTCTTTGGGCCCCGAGAAAAAGTTCAAGTTCGTCCGAGACGAGGCGAGCGGCGAGTCGGCCCTCGCCGGCTCGTGTTTCCGCGTCGTCGAGAGCCTGGAGCTCACCTGCGCCGTGGGCCAGCTGGTCCGCGAGACCGTCCGGGCCCACCACGAGGTCTACCGCACCGGGTCGGGGTGCCTGCTGTTCCTGGCGGGAGCGTGGAGCCGCGCCGCCCTGGACTGCCTCCGCGGGGGGATGTCGGTCGCGAGCGTAATCTCGGCCATGTCCGAAGGGATGGACGCCTGCGTGGACGTTTGCGGGAGGTGCGCCGTTTCCACCGAGGGCCCGGGCGCGTCGGAGAGGCCCGTCGCCGGGCGGGGGACGGCCGAAGTCGATCGGGAGACTTTAAACGTGAAAGAGCGAAGGAAGGTAAAGCTAAGCCGACATTTTTGTAACTCCGAGTCTGAAGATGTCTCCGAAGCGGCTCGTCGCTCGACGCTCCCGGACGTCATCGCGCGCGCGGCCCGGGGTTTGAGCCACGGCCGCGACGACGCCATGAAATTAGTCGTCGAAGCCGTTCGAACGCAGTCGCAAACTAACCGGCGAGACGTCGGCTCCTTCACGTTTGACATTGCTGAAGTGGTGACCCGCGTGCTGCCCGGTTTACCGGAGGACCGGGCGTGCGTCGTGCCCGGCTTCGTCGTTCTTCTATCCGACGAACGGGCCTCGGTGGCTCGGCGCCTCGAAGGACAACGGCTGAAGGTCGCGCTCATTAGCGGAGATTTATCGGAGACGTACCGCCACCTCGGCTTCAGCAGGCCGGCGGGTTTACGGCGCGTCCGCGACCGCCCCGGTTTGTCGGGCGGAGAGGACGAATGGACGGAAAAGGTCGCCAGGCTTCTGCTGCGCCTGCAGGTGAAGCTGCTGCTGGTCGGCGGGCTCGCCTGCGAGAGAGCGACGCGGCGCTGCTGCGGCCACCGGATACTCGTGGTGGAAAAAGTGCCCGCTCCCGTTTTGAGGGCGTTCGCGGATTCGACCGGCGCCGTCCCGGTGAGCTACGCCTCGCAGTTGACCGAGCGCTGCGTCGGTGCCGGGGCGACGCTTTCGATCCGGAGGGACCTCGGCGGCCACGGGAGGGAGTCCGTCGTCGCGGCCGCGAGCGTTTCCGCCGGTGACGGCGGCCGGCTGGTCACGGCGATCCTCACGAGCTGCGTCCGCGGCAAGCTGCAGACTCTGGAGGACCAGTTTTGGGCCTGCGCTCATCGTTTGCACCGCGCGCTGAAAGACGGCGTCGTCCTGCCCGGAGCCGGAGGGACGGAAATGCTTTGCGTTCATCGCCTGCAGCGGCGAGCGGAGAATTTGAAGGACGGCTTCCGACAAACCGAAACGGAGACGGCGGCGGACCGCTGCAGGAGCGAGGTGTTGCAGCTCATGGCGGACGGTTTGATAGATTACGTTTCCACCGTGATGGTCAACACGGGGAGGTTTTCAAAAGTCGAAGCCAGGACCGCCGTGAGCCGACGACTGCGGAGCCCCGACGGACATCCCGGCGTCGCCGCCGGCTTCTCGCAACTTTTCTCCGGAGGCGAAGACGAGGACGGCGGCGTTTCCGCGGCGGCGGAAATCTACGATAATCTGAGTGTGAAGCAGGAAGCGTGGAGGAAAGCCTTGGATCTGGTTTTCCTCGTCTTGCAGACCGATGCGGAAATCATCACGGGCGTGGACCCAAAAACTGCTTCCGAACAGGACAATCTGACGCTGTTATGATCTTGGTTTAGTTATTAAGTGAAGGAAAATGTTTATTTAGACTGCAAATGTGTTGTGAAATCTGATCTTTCACGAGTGGGACAAAGCAACGCTTTGTTCAAGTCCTCTGCGACCTCTTTTTCTACCACATGGGGGCGACATATTCATTTCAATAGATGTGACAGAATGAGAACCGAATCTTGGAAAACCGACATTAAAGAATGTGTTCAGAATAGTGATGTTTTTAAATAACTTGGTCCTCGTGAAACTTTATTCTCTCAGGAAATTCCTTCAAAATTAAGTTTACTTGTTGGGATTACGAGCCAAGCCTCGTCTCACCTGGCATTATTAGCTGCACGTAACCTTGCACACGCCTTGTCTTGGTCCACAGGTCAGCCAGAGGAAAAATTTTAAAAAAACGGCACGTCCCAAACCACAATTAGGTTTTCCTCCCTTTCTATAGTGCCAGTTTATTCCCCGTAGCCTTGGTACACTTCCTTCATGATATTTGCCTCCATGCTTTCATTATGTGTCGACAGTCTGGCTCGCACTGTTCAACATTGGACACCGACGCTGGTTGCACGCCAGCTGCGGTGATTTTAATGACTTTTCTGTGTCATAATGGTGGATGGAGAAAGAACGCCTCCAGACAGAGTTCATGTTTTTGGTTTAGTCATATTAGCTCTTGTCCTTTTAAATCAACAACCAACCCTCTGGAGGGAATTTCAGAAACTTTGTTTTGTTGGCATTTCCCCTCCTCGATGATCATTGAAAGGTCACATGAATATTAAAACTGAGCCACTCTGACCGTTGTGGTCATCACAGCACTTCCGTGCGTGAAGTTCAGCTTTTTTTTGGGCTGAATTTACAATACTTTCAAATGTGAATAAAATATACCCATCAATCGAATACCTTTTAATCAGCCCGAGAAACTGTTAAATATGAATTCAAACTCGGTGGAAAAATCGAGAACTACCCCCGAAACCAATGGCTCACCTGAAAGTGAAGCGCATACTTGGTTATCTCGAGAATTTTCCTGGCACGCTGCTTTGTATTTCAGAGGTGTCAGTGTCAGCGACACGTGAGACCTTCCACTTCCTCTTGAGATCAGAAAGAGCTTCTAGTCGCATTCTAAAAATAGTTCGGTGAATTGAAAAGTTTCTTCTTTTTTTTTTTAACAGCGGATCCGTAACGGCGTTGACTCAGGCGTCGCTCGGCGGCGGTGTGGGAGCGAGAGGGCAGGGTGTGATGTGATGTAACAAAACACCCAAAAAAAAAAAAAAAAAACCTGAGAGGGAAATTTGAAATGGTAAAAGTCTGAGTGACGCATCCGAGAGTTCAGGCTGAGTCCAACTTTTACCGCCTGCTCCGCGGTTCGTTGGCAGATTTACTGCACAAAGTTATAAATTGTTCAATTTTTAGCCGAGTTGGTCCAGTTTCATTGGAGTATTAATTTGAGGTCATTTCTATGGAGCTCATTTCCTGCCAAAACCTAAAATGCGATATATTTCTGCGATTGTGCTGAAGATTTTCTCTGGCTGTCCTGAGTTGTTTGACCTCCACAGCAGCAGGTGGCGCTGTGAGTCAATAAGATTGCGCCAAAGGTCACATATTTTAGGGAGTTTCTTTTTTGGGATATATATATATATTTTTTTTTTTTTTTGGTACTTGTAAGACATCATGTATTTGTGTTTGACGCAGGATGTTATAGAAATCGTTGCGTGCGCGGCGCTCTAGTTGCGCTTCACTCGGTAATGCATTTCATTTACTTGCGTCTTACTGGACTGCGGAGTCACAAAAGGCCGCAGTGAAGTCTCGCACTAACAGGTAAGCAGTCACCTTCTCTTTCCACATGATTCTAGATATTATATTTATTTGTGAGCCACAGCATTTTTAGCCCATCCTGCATAGTCATTGTGAGCGAAGTCTGCATTGTTTTAACCATAAATTTACTTCAAAAGAAGAAGAGATGTTTTTTTTTTTCAAGGAGCATTTAGACCAATGAACACTTGACATCGCCGAGGCCCATAAATCTAATTATAAAAATGTAATGCGTACGTGTGTGAAATGCGACGCCTCAATTTCAGCCTGGCTCTAATTACAAAGACCTCGACAAGCATTTCACACTCTTTGTAGTCCGCTGGCTGTTTCGTGGAATAGAAATTCTTGAAAAAGAAAAAGTATATTTGGGAATTTAGGAACAAGAATTGGCTAAAAAAAAAAATATTGTCGCATTGCTGAAATATTTGCAAGTATAATACAGTAAGTAGCATGAAAACCTGAAGCTCTGTGATGGAAAAGGTCAAACGGGCTCCGGACGGCGTACGAGTACTTCTGTTTCGACCTGTGCAGAACTACACGGGCGTGAACGGGTTTCGGTAATGATACTTTACTTGGAAATAACCCGTGAATTCAGCGATAACGTGACGTCGGATCCCCTGGGATGTGGGCAACGTTTTCCTTTTAAAAATCGCTCCCTGGTTTCGCCTGCTGTTTTCATCTCCGCCTGCTCACATTGTTGTTTCAGGTGAAAACCACTGAATGGATCACTTAACAAGCTTTTCTGTTCACGTCTCTCTCTCTCTTTTTTTTTTTCTTTCTTCTTGCCCCTGAAACAGGCTGGATGAATGAAAACACTGGTTCTGTTCACATGACTGCTGCTGCTGCTCTCTGAAAGGTCCCGGTGCCGCAGTCCAAGCTGCACACCCCCCTCCTTCCTCACCCTCCTCTCCCAAACTTCGCCTGGGTTGGTTGGGCAGATCAGCGAGCATTAGTGGGCGTGAGTGTGTGTGTGTGTGTGGTTGTGGTTGTGTAAGTGTGTGTGTGTGTGGTTGTGTGTGTGTGTGTGTGTGCTGGTGCTCCCAGGGCGCATGCGAACTGAGGCCTAAAGGGGAAAGCCTTGCGCACAGATCTAAGCCAGCTGCCCTGCTTTAAACACTACGCTGCAAGGCGAGAGTGGGAGAGCGAGCGGGAAACCTGCATGCATCTCCCTCCTCCCTCCTCCCACCTCCTCCCCCTCATCCCCCCCCCCTTCCCCACCAGTAAGCAGGAGAAGCAGCTGCCAGCTCTACAAAGCCGAAGATCAGCTGCTACAAGTGTTCGATTTGACGCGTGCTATGAGGTAGGAGCTCGAAGGGAAGTCGGTCTGCTTCAGACTCTCAGGATTCAAGGCGGGGAGTAAGAGGAGGTGGCGGTGGCGGCGGCGGCGGCTCGGTGCCCCACGAGAGAGGGGCCTGCTGAAGCAACAACAAAACAAAAAAAACTGACCCCTGAGGTTAAGTCGGAATCAGTTCGTGTGGAGGTCTGCAGAGGGAGGAGGGGACACGCCGAGCAGTTCGGTGGGAGGTGGGAGGCCACGGCGAGGCTCCTGCACTGCTCAAAGAAGGAGACGAAGCAGTTGCCAGGAAGCGGGGAAAAGGAGAAGGAGGAGATGGCCACGGGAGAAATCACAACACTTCCCTCTACACCTGAAGACGGCGGCAGCGGCAGCTTCCCTCCCGGGAGCTTCAAGGACCCCAAAAGGCTGTACTGCAAAAATGGGGGCTTCTTCTTGAGGATAAAGTCGGACGGGGGAGTGGATGGGATCCGGGAGAAAAACGACCCCCACAGTAAGTACTTCCAGTCTTCTTGCCTTTTTTTTTTTTTTTTGCACGAGGACACAAAGCTTCCTTATGTTCATTTTTTTAATATCCTGGAGGAACGATGTGAATTTTCCAGCTCCCTGAGGTTTGTTCTCCACTTATTAACTCCGAGACCAAAGCGTGTTTTGCTTCTGGAAAAGTAAAATAACTTCTGAAGAACACACCTCAAATGTATTCTTCATCACTGGGAACTCTGATAGAAAATGCATGATGGTTTGTAAAACAATTTTTTTTTGAGTAAATTTAGATCACCATGCTGAGTCAGAGGCGTTCACACTGATGTCACCGAAAGCAACACGACGAGGAGTTTAAAAGGCAGAAATGACCCCGAAAAATGTACCGTAGCACCACTTAATCAATATTTAATCGAAGGAGTTTTAGGCCTTTTTGTTTTTGTTTTTTTCTGTCTATTTTTTTAAGTTGGCAGAAACATACTTACTTGGTCATGTACAACTGTGATACCCCTCAGTGTCCCTGATTACTTTTTAAGTTTCACCGGTGAGTCGTGTTAAGTTTTTCCTTTGAAAAAAAAAACAAAAACAACAACCACACGCTTGAAAGTGCGCTGCCCGAGATCCAGTGTGACATTTGAAGCATGTGTGCCCAAACAAATGCCCGAAGGAAACAGTTCAAGGAGCTATTTTTAGAAGAATTCAATTACCTTTCACTTAAGACGTGTTCGTGAAAACATCCCCCCCCCCCGAGAGGTTAAAACCTTTTTGAGTTTAGTTCGTCCCGTTTCTCTGGATATGAGTCATAAAACTGGAATCAGTATTATTATTATTATTTTTTTTTTTGTATTCTTTTCACCAGAAATACTTTTAAACCGTAATTATGAGCTGAGCTGAGCTTCATGAATGGATCCTTGTGTTGAGACTGTGACAGACCCGCCAGCTCTTCCAAACATACCTGCCAGTCAGAATCGGAAACGTTACCCGATATGTCCAATATGTGCCGATAAACAGCAGACGGGACCCCTCGCCATCACGTTTTTGTTACACATCCAACAACTTTCTGAAGCCTCGACGTTGACGCAAACTTGCATCATCGATCACCCGGGACAGTTGCTGATGAGAGCCGCCGGAGGACACGCCAGAAGATCCTGTAGTCACGATCCACGTAGCGAACACCGAATTATACATTCAACGTTTTAGGGAAGAAGAACGTGTCTTTGATGTGTGACGTGAGTCATCCGGGCGGTCATTTTAACTGCAGACAGATGCGTGTCTCTCCGAAAGTCTTTATGTGGATTTATTCTGGGGGATTTTACCTTTACAGAGCCCCCCCCCCCACCCCACCCCTCTCCTCCGAACGGGACCTGATGTTTGTTATAAACCAAGACACAATTTGTGTAATTCAAAGGTAATTCATTTTGATTTGAACCCGTTTTGATTTTCACCTGGATTTTTCCCATAAAATGACTGTATGATATGAAAGGTGGCCTCCCAGCAAATCACAGACAATTCTCTCTTATCTATTACTTCATGGACCTTTTTTAGCCTCTTTTATACTTTTTGTTTTGGTCTTACAGCAAAATCCAAATCATTATGTAACGCGTGTTTGATTTTATACTACTTGCTTTATGGTCATGATTGGCACACACAAACAAAACGGGTGTTATAAAATGCAATTTTAATTTTGTTTACAGTCCGTTGGTCCTCTCAATGTTTTTTTTTCTCTGCTAGCATGTCGCTGTTTTCGGCAAACAATCTCTGACAAACCAACTTTTACTGCCAACTTAAAGAGCTGAAACTAAAGCCTGATATTTCTCTCTAATTTCTCTCTTGATCACGAGTAATTAATGCTAATTTAATACTTTACTAACAATACTTCTGTCTTTGACCAACAACAACAACAAAAAAACCTAAGGTAGAATTTGTTTGCAATCCAAAAAAATGTTGTTCCTCGTCCGTTTATTTTTACTTACTAACTTGATTTTTGACGACATTGTGAGAGATTTGATGTTGAAACTGTTTTTTTTACGCTTGCATAAAAAGGCAAAAAAGTACCTTCATGTGTTAAGTGGCTAATTTACATGTTAGCTGTATTATAAAGCAGTCTGACTTTGTGGACTCTGTGTGTGAGGTGCTGCCCCCTAGTGGCCTGAAATCTAGGATTGCAGCTTTAAAACACCAGTTATTCACTCTGTGATTTTAATTTTTTTTTTTTTTTTTTTTTTAGCCCTGTTTGCTTTCAGAACAGTTTCCTTTGATTTGCTCCATAAAACAACTCAACAAATTTGGACTCCCCCAGATTTTCCTCCGACAGTCTTTGTTGTCAAACGTTGAAGCCACCTTCCTCCTGATGCCGGCTCTGCTATGTCCTCTAATAGTGCCAGATATATATATATCAAATTCAACACTTATATAATTACTAATTCATTGTGATTTAGAGTTTTAATAGAGGATGTTTGTCTTTATGAAACACAGCAGTGCCTCTTTTCCCGCCAAAAATCGAACGACAAAATGCTTTTCTGTCTTTACCGACGTCGGATCGACTCTCGTCTGTTTGTCTGCAGTAAAGCTTCAGCTCCAGGCGACCTCGGTCGGCGAGGTGCTCATCAAAGGGGTTTCTGCCAACCGATATCTGGCGATGAACCGAGACGGGCGGCTGTTCACAGCGGTGAGTGGATCGAAAAGTTACACCGGTTCTCCTCTGTGGAAGATTTAGTGATTCTGTTCAAAATGCCCATATCGAGTATATTTGAAGTACATTTACTGCACTTGTGCAGTGTACTAAAGTACAAATTTTAGGTATCGGAACATTTTTTCATTTCCATTTTATGTAACTTTATATTTCCACTCCACCACATCTCGGAGACAGATAATGTACATTTTACTCCACATTTGATCATTTAAAATCAGAATTTTTGTTTTTATATATGTATATACAGTGGTGTGAAAAAGTGTTTGTCCCCTTCCTGATTTCCAATTTTTTTTTGCATGTCTGTTACACTTAAATGTTTCAGATCATCAAACAAATTTAAATATTAGTCAAAGATAACTCAAGTAAACACAAAATGCAGTTTTTAAATGAAGGTTTTTATTATTAAGGGAAAAATAAAATCCAAACCCACATGGCCCTGTGTGAAAAAGTGTTTGTCCCCTCCTGTTAAAACATAACTTAACTGTGGTTTATCACACCTGAGTTCAATTTCTCGAGCCACACCCAGGCCTGATTACTGCCACACCTGTTCTCAATCAAGAAATCACTTAAATAGGACCTGCCTGACAAAGTGAAGTAGACCAAAAGATCCTCAAAAGCTAGACATCATGCTGAGATCCAAAGAAATTCAGGAACAAATGAGAAAGAAAGTAATTGAGATCTATCAGTCTGGAAAAGGTTCTAAAGCCATTTCTAAAGTTTTGGGACTCCAGAGAACCACAGTGAGAGCCATTATCCACAAATGGAGAAAACATGGAACAGTGGTGAACCTTCCCAGGAGTGTCCGGCCGACCAAAATTACCCCAAGAGCGCAGCGACAACTCATCCGAGAGGTCACAAAAGACCCCACGACAACATCCAAAGAACTACAGGCCTCACTTGCCTCAGTTAAGGTCAGTGTTCATGACTCCACCATAAGAAAGAGACCGGGCAAAAATGGCTGCATGGCAGAGTTCCAAGACAAAAACCACCGCTGAGCAAAAAGAACATTAAGACTCGTCTCATTTTTGCCAGAAAACATCTTGATGATCCCCAAGACTTTTGGGAAAATACTCTGTGGACTGATGAGACAAAAGTTGAACTTTTTGGAAGGTGTGTGTCCCGTTACATCTGGTGTAAAAGTAACACCGCATTTCAGAACAAGAATCTCATACCAACAGTAAAATATGGTGGTGGTAGTGTGATGGTCTGGGGCTGTTCTGCTGCTTCAGGACCTGGAAGACTTGCTGTGATAAATGGAACCATGAATTCTACTGTCTACCAAAACATCCTGAAGGAGAACGTCCGGCCATCTGTTCGTGACCTCAAGCTGAAGCCAACTTGGGTTCTGCAGCAGGATGATGATCCAAAACACACCAGCAAGTTCACCTCTGAATGGCTGAAGAGAAACAAAATGAAGACTTTGGAGTGGCCTCGTCAAAGTCCTGACCTGAATCCTATTGAGATGCTGTAGCATGACCTTAAAAAGGTGGTTGGTGCTGGAAAACCCTCCAATGTGGCTGAATTACAACAACTCTGTCAAGATGAGTGGGTCAACATCCCTCCACAGCTGGAAAAGATTCATTGGAAGTTATAGCAAACGCTTGATTGCAGTTGTTGCTGCTGAGGGCGGCCCAACCAGTTATTAGGTTTATGGGGCAAACACTTTTTCACACAAGGCCATGTGGGTTTGGATTGTTTTTTTCTCCCTTAATAATAAAAACCTTCATTTAAAAACTGCATTTTGTGTTTACTTGTTATCTTTGACTAATATTTAAATTTGTTTGATGATCTGAAACATTTAAGTGTGACAAACATGCAAAAAAAATAAGAAATCAGGAAGGGGGCAAACACTTTTTCACACTACTTTATGTAAACTAAAGGAATAAATGTTACTTTATGGGTTGAGAAAATTCCCCTACCTCTTAAGATACATAAACGACTGAAAAACACACTTGGATCATCGTTACAAAGCCAAAAACAGGCTTGATGCATTACTGGAGATTAAACTACCCTGTAAAATTATTAAAATGAGCTCAAACATGAATAACGACAGCCGTGAAATGCACATTAGTGCAGCAGTAAACGTCACAATAATATAATAGATAGGAAACATTATTTACTGCATCGCGGAAACTTTTGCTTTTAGATAATTCATGTAAATTATTATAAAACTTATTTAAGTAAGGCTTCGAATGCAGAACTTTTAATCCCCGTGGAGTATTTCCAGTGTGGTATTTGTACTTTTACTCCAGTTCAGATCTGAACACTTCTTCCACCTCTGTACGTCTATCATTTCATAATGAAAGAGTTTTTAAAGTACTGATCCGTAGCGAACAGGCCGGGCCGAGCCGAGCGGAGCCGAGCGGAGCGCTCCGTCTCAAGCAGCGTTTAGTGCTGCCGTGTTTTGGAAACCAAATATTTACCAGCAGCCTGACAAGAAATCCTCCCCGACTAAAATAAAAATAATGAGGTCGACAAGCCTATGTGACGGGACGTCCGACGGGAATATTCAAAATGAAAAAGGAGGCCGCAGTTAGTCAGACCCATATCAAAATGAATCTTCATATCTTGGAAAGATGCATCGTCATCAATAAGCTATATGAACTAAAAGTCCAGGGATGAGCAACAGCAAAAAAAACAAAAAAAAATGTTTAGTGTCCAGACACGTTCTGGTTGTTTTGACTAATTTGGGTCGAAGTGAGACAACTCGCTGGGATCCAATCGGTTGAGCCGCTAGTTGTTCTTTCCATCCTCGCCAAGTCGCCGTGGGCAACGCAGTCAAGACACTCGAGTCGCATTACGACTTCAGTCCAGACCGGTGTCGGAGCAAAAACAAAAACACCAGATGTGAGAAGATGAAGTCTTTTTGGCTTCATGAAAAAGTGACGGTTAACCAGAGACGGTGGGGTTTTTAATTTGTAAAATTGAAGAACTTCGACAGTTCAGGGAAACAGAAACGACAAGAGCCGAGCATCTATTATTACTTCCTTTCTGAACTTTTGCAAAAACAGAACTTCCGAACATCGTTTAATATTTAAACGGGAACTAATAAGATTACCGGCTGCTGTTCGTAGTCGGTGTGAATCATCCCCGACGTCGTGGCTCCCGGCAGCGCTGGAAGAGTTGATGTGGTTTGGTGGTCTGAAAGGCCTCGTAATTGGTAGGAAGCATTTCCTCCTAATGAGAAGCTTCAGCGAGGAGCCGCCACCCGGGGCGTCGCTAGAAAATCGTAAAGAAAACAAACCACCTGTTGGTTAATTCTCTTCATATTACAAAAAATGAAAAGTGAATTAGATCTCGACTGATTCATTCTGACTCGTGTTAATAACAAATATTGATCAAAAGCCGATACGTACACTTCTTCTGCTTGGGAAGATCTGCACACGTTTGGACTCATTTTTCTATATTTATACGACAAGTTCAGATAAAAAATATTTGATGTGAATTTGAAATGGGAAAGTCAACGGCGGCAACTTCTCTGAATGATCGTCATCTTCTGCCCGCGCTCGGTTGGTCAAATTCAAAGTCTGTCTTTTGATTGGCGGCTTCATTTTGTTCGGATTTCATTGAAGCTGCAAAAATACAGTAAAATACAAAAATGATGTACCTGGTAAGGAATGGTTTCCTTTTAAAAAAAGAAAAGAAAAAGGGAGGGGGTTTAATTACCGTCGCACACAAAGCAGAAGTTCCTCTAAACCAACAGTCTCCTTCAAAATAAAGATGGCATTTTATTATGGGGTGTTTTATGAGGTCATTTAATTTATCATACGATTACAGAATTACAAACTCTTGTCTGACAAAACATATCAAACAAATTCAATCCCCCAAAAAAAGAAATCATCCAAACAAAGAACTGCACTTCAAGTAACCGTGTTGATTTTACACCGAAAATCATGGACATAAACAGGATGTGAAAGGTTTGAAGCCTTTTAGAAAACAACTTAGAAGTAAATAACCTAATGGATAACTTGTAAATAAAGTCCTAGTTTCACAGTTTTCTTACATTTCCACAGCTTGTGAGCCGGTTTAGGTTTAATCGGACGGCGGGAAGTCACACGAGCCTCTTTTGTTGTTGTTGTTGTTGTTTTGTAACTAAAAAGACGACAAATTGAATCATTAAACTTCACTGACGTGTTACTTCTCTGCGTCCGTTTTCTCTCTCCAGAGACGAGCGACCGACGAATGCTACTTCATCGAGCGGCTCGAGAGCAACAACTACAACACCTACCGCTCCAGGAAGTACCCCAACATGTACGTGGCGCTGAAGCGGACCGGCCAGTACAAGTCCGGGAGCAAAACCAGCCCGGGACAGAAGGCCATTCTCTTCCTCCCCATGTCTGCCAAGAGCTAATCCGGGATCCGACCCAAAGATCCTGAAGTCTTCGTTGTAAAACGAGGAGGGAGAAGATGTGAACGGCAATGAAGACGGCGTTGCATCAACGTTGCCCAAAATAGCTGTGATGCTCCTTTTAAGTTTATATTTTATTTTATTTTATTTTTTTTTTTTAAATCCTTAACACGTCTGCTATCACTCAGCTTTTTTTTTTCTTTTTTTTTTTTTTTTTACTCCTCACGTTCAAACCCCGGCTTTTTAAAAAAATTTTTTACTGTCAATCAAGCGACTGCTACGCGAGAGCCCGCCGGAGCCCCCGCTGCCTTGCTCAAGTGCACCTCAGCTGAACGCTGCAGTTTAACTGCATGTTTTTGTAAAAAAAAAAAAAAAAGAAAGAAAGAAAGAAAAAAGCAGTCGTGCGTGAACATTTTGTGATTCCAGCGTGGACTTGAGCTCGAGAGCACGCGACGAAATCCGGTGTCAAACTCTGGAGATTTTCAACACAGACACTTCAAATGCTCAAACGAGTGAAGTCGGGTCGGTTTCCTTTGATGCACGCCGGGTTTTGCACCTTCGACTCGTCACCCCCGGAGTCAGACTGGCGCCGCTGCCGATCAAAGTGACGTGATTCGGAGGACTTGGTCGTGAAGGTTTGGCCTTTTGTTTGGCAAAATAACAAGTGAGCACACTAAACAAACTAAAACTAAAACCCGAGCGCTACTTATAGTTTCACAAATCTAATTCAGCCCGATGGACGTGCACCAAGTTTCCGAGCTTGTTTTTGGTTTCCTGAAAAACCTTCTGCGAGGAAGTCCACGTAAAAAAATAATATATTTGCATACTAGCCACGAGCATTGGTTTCTGCGAAGAGAGTGGTTAGCCAGTTAGCGAGCTAATAATGAACTAAACTCAACACTGATTAATGAATCGTTTGTTTACAAATCATTAATGCAAACAGATTTCATGAGTCCCTTTAAAAAAAAAAAAAAAAAAACAGTTTCCAGCCAAAAGTGTTGAATTAACCGTATAAAACTGCAGTTTTTGCGAGTACCGTCGTGGTTTGTAGAAACCCCTCCCAAAAAAAAACAGTCAATGTGCTTGTGGTTCAGAACCCGTCATAAATGCACCTTTTAAATACGCCGACTTATTCGGCCGTCGATGACTTCAGCGCGTCGGGGAGCTGCCTGTGGTACAGCTGGTAGAACATCCCCGAGTAGACGGCGGGCAGCTCCTCCACGGGGAGGTCGATCCGGTGGAAGCCGCGCTCCAGGCCGTAGAGCAGCAGCCGGGCGAGGCGGGCGGTGACGGGCGTGGTCTCGTCGGTCCCGGCCAGCTCGCCGAGGCGCAGCCACTCGCAGCGCAGGCACTCCTGCCTGCAGAAGTCGATCTCGTGGGTGAGCGGGCTCAGCCGGCACACGATGTACATGTCCGACGCGCCGAAGGCGCCCGGGTGGTCGTGCTGCTGCCGGACGCTGAGCAGAGATCGGAACTCGGAGCGGACGCCGGTTTCCTCGAGCACTTCGCGGACGGCGGTGGCACCTGGGCGGAGATTCGGTTAGCGTTTACACGAGGAGGCGTTTCAAAAAGATCCCCGACGGGAAGGAATTTTTATTTTTTTATTTTCCCTCATTGGTAGCACCTTGCAAGAATGACTTTTAGATGTTGGGGTGGTGGTGGTGGTGGGGGGGGGGACATATATATATATATATATATATATATATATATATATATATATATATATTTTGGTAAAGACAAACATTCAACGCTGCTTTTTTGGTGGGGTGGGGAGGGTGGGAGGGGGGGTTGAATATCATTTTAAAGCTGCTTTTCAAAAAAATGTTAAAGGAGAACTAGAATTAGCATTTATATCGTGTCTTATTTTGTACGGTTCAAATGAATGTATACGTATCAATTTCAAGTTCGAGGTGCGATTGGGGAGAAAAAAAAACAACAACAACAACAAAAAAAACGCTCGGAAACTGTTCCTGTTGCACGTGAACGGTGTGCAGCACGGTGACGCGCGCGGAGCGGGAGGAAGCTGGAGCTCTCCCGAGCGAGTCTTCCGAGTTACGTCGCTTCGTCAGCATCAGCTCCCGAGTTACGCAGGTTTTTTTTGGGGGGTTGTTTTTTTTTTTTTGTGATTTTTAAGCGTCGACATCGAGCGGAGAGCGCTGCGCGTGCCTTCTGAGACGTCTTGACGGTTGCCGTGGCAACACGTTGGGGGAAAAAAACAACAACGTACGTTTGTGAACGCAAATCGTCACTTATCGTCGCCTTTTTCAAAAATGCGTACGTAGCGGCGGTCGCAAAAACGCGCGTAACTCGGGGAGCCAACGTTGACCGAGAGACGTAACTCGGGGAAAGTTCCAGCTTCCTCCCACTCCGGGGGAGAAAATAAAACATATCTGAACTTTTTCCGATCTCCCGTCGTACGACACTAAACTCTAAGGATTTAGTTAGATGTACTGTATTAGGTTTTTATTTTTTTTTAATTTTCTTTGCTTTGTTGAGTGACAACTCACCGATATTTTCTCCTGGATCAGACAAACCACCGGGGAACTTCCACGCGTTCCTTGTCTGAAATCCGAGAGGCAAAAAAAAATAAAACACAAAAAAAAAACACAGGTACAATTTTTAACATGGCGTGCGATAGATGGCTGTAAAACGTAGAAAATACAGCAACATGTACACGCTGACGTCGTCTATCTTACTCTTGTACAACAATCTAAAGTCACTTAAACAAAAAAAGAGGTTGAAGTTGTTTTTTTGTTTCCTCTCTTGAAGTAAATGACAGTCGGTATTCAGAGGAAGTCTCCTCTCATTTTAGATTTTACTTTAGAGCCTCACTCTGGAGGCTTTTTTGTTTGTTTGTTTGCTGTTTTCCAAAACTGTTTCACCACTCATCATTGATATTTAATAACAGTATGCTGCTGGTTAAATTATGACGTCTGTGTGTGTGTATAGATATTTTTGTAGTTACTTAAAGAATGTCGTACGCTTCGCTTTTTTGTTTGTTTTGCAGATCCTCTCTTTGTGAGGACCACGAATGCACGACAGCATATATTTTCAAATAAAATACTATATATATATTTTTTTTTTTCTTCTTCTTCTTCTTTCAGGAGCTGTTTCTAAAAATGTTGCCGGTAGGAAGGAACAAATAAAATAAAAGAGATTTTTGTGTAACTCTAATCGTGGTTTTTCAAAGTGAAAAAAAAACGCCTCTTCGATCTGTCGAGAGCGTAATGTGAAAATAATCATCGTGTCTATTTTTCTCTTTGCTGGAAGAATGCCAAACCACATACGCAGAACTGTTCACGCCGAATCTGCGGGGAAATGACGCGTTAATGTTATCGGACGACGGTTAAATTACAGATGACATCATCCAGCTGGCTGACGGACGTCCACCGGGGATCCAGTAGGTCGTCTTTCTTTCTGCAGATTTGAGAGTTTCAGGAAGTTCGTAACCCTCCGTGAGGTCAGACACTCCCCCTTTTCTGCCAAAGTGTTATTAAGTCTGTTTCCAGTAAACGGCATTCATGGGGAGGAAGAAGAGGAGGAGGAGGAGGAGGAGGAGGAGGGATAAAACACTCCCTATTCTTCCAAGTCACCAACTGTTTCCCTTTTTCTGGACAAAAGCCATGAAGATATTTTATTTGTTGTGAAGACTCCCGACTGGGACGCTGTCACATGATGTGAACTGTATGATCCAGGTTTTATATTATAATATAAACTGTATAATCCAGGTTTTATATTATAATATAAACTATGATCCAGGTTTTATAATATAAACTGTATGATCCAGGTTTTATATTATAATATAAACTATGATCCAGGTTTTATATTATAATATAAACTATGATCCAGGTTTTATAATATAAACTGTATGATCCAGGTTTTATATTATAATATAAACTGTATGATCCAGGTTTTATATTATAATATAAACTATGATACAGGTTTTATAATATAAACTGTATGATTCAGGTTTTATAATATAAACTATGATCCAGGTTTTATAATACAAACTGTATGATCCATGTTTTATAATATAAACTGTATGATCCAGGTTTTATATTATAATATAAACTGTATGATCCAGGTTTTACAATATAAACTATGATACAGGTTTTATAATATAAACTGTATGATCCAGGTTTTATCATATAAACTGTATGATCCAGGTTTTATCATATAAACTGTATGATCCAGGTTTTATCATATAAACTGTATAATCCAGGTTTTTACACTCGCCATGTGTCTGTTCTCTACAGGAAGTCAGGGATTGAAGAAAAAATAAGAGGGAAGATTAATGTAAATGATTTTGCTCTTGTCAAGTTTATCCAAACAAAATGGATAGTTTAGTTTTTTTATTTTCAGAATTTCTTCATCTTGTGTACACATGTTGAAAAGTCTGACGTCAGAGCGGTAATCGTTTGTTAGGTGATTGAGGCGGTGATTATTTCTTTTATTTCCCAGCCAACGATTTAGAAATATTCTCAGCCTGTTTTTGTTTTTTTCCAGTTCACGGCTCGTCCGCGATGAACGATGCCCCCGTGCGTTCCCGTTGACGTTTGTGGATTAAAGCGGCTCTGATGCCGCTGAAGATTATTTTCATTATCTGCGAAGCATCTGAAATTGCCAAAAACATATTGGTACAAACCACATGGGCTCAAAGGACGTCGGCAGCGAGTCCCTGATCACCCGTCACTTGTTTAAACCGAGAGGTGTTCCTAATATTTTGTCCCCTCTTATTTAAATCATGTGTGTGTGTGTGTGTACTGTGAAATATTTGTTGTTTTCTTTTACTACAAACAGTGGAAGTTTTCTCCCCGCAGCCGGCCTCAAAATTTGTATTTGTGTTTCCTTTCCTCAGTGACTCCCAGCTTTGTATTTGTTTGTTTGTTTTGGATCCAATTCCTTTTTTTCTATCCTTTTTAATAAACTTCAGTGACTCCAGTACTCCAAAGTTCTCTACTTTATTGTTTTATTGTTTTGTTTTCTTTCTCCCACACGTGAAGTGTTTATTTTTTTTTAATCTTTTACCAGTTTTTTTTGTGTGTTTTTTGGACATTTATTTATCACACCGTGAGCTTAAACAAAAAAAAACACAAAAAAAAACAGCATCTGACCTGTTCATTCGACAAATATCAGAACGAACACGTCACCATTCACCGTCGAAGAGGAAGGATTTTATTGCTGCTCTGATTTATGAAACTAAATTCTTCACCTGATCGGTAGAACTTCTACCAAACTCTACTTTTTAAATCAATCAAGTTGCGTTACAACTTTCTGATACGAGCTTATTTGAAAAAAAAACTAAAACATAATCGGTGTCGTGAATTGCCGCGACCGCTTTTTCTTTTTTTTAAATTTTTTTTATTTCCGGCCTGAAACTTTCCTGCGACACGAACGAGCGCAGACGAGGTTTTTGAAAGGAGTTTTTGTCGGCTCCACAGCGGGACTCTTGTGAAACACGCTCGGTTTGTTTGTGCGCGTCTCGGCTGGTGTAAACAAGCCCGTGTGCTCTCGAGGTCGGCTGATGTTTAGCGGCGTCGATGTCGAGTGCGAGAGGAGATTTTTTTAAACCGCGTTCGGCTCAATGGAGGCCAAAACACCAGGCGCTGAACAAATAAAAACAAATCGCAGGCAAACGTGGAAACTGATGCTTCACTGGTTCATTTTGGGTTGTTTTTTTTTTAGGAAAGAGACGTTTAAACCAGACAAATATACGTTTACTGATGTATGAATGTATCCGGTATAATATAGTCGCTTTTAAAGTCCTAACTGAAAATAACTTGATTTTCCTTCAGTTTTTTTTTTTTTTTTTTTTAGATCTCGTCCATTACGTCATCTCATTGTTGCGTACATTCACAAATTTTTTTTTTATATCTTTGACTTGTGAAAATGATTACTGTGATGTGATGAATGTAACCGCGCTACGTTGAAACAACAGTCCCGCCGTGTACCTTGTTTCTGTCTTGGACCACGAGAACTTTTCCACTGGACTCGTCAACAACTGCGCCTGAAGAAACAACAACAAACAAAACAAAAATCAATCGGATATTAATTCAAAATGTTATGAAAGGTACTTGTGTCCCCGGTATATTAACTGATCCACACTTTGCACGTCAGTAGTTCCCGTAGGAACGATTTAAACAGCGAAGTTGCAGGCCGGAAAAAAACCAAAACAACGAGCTGAAAGACGCTTTGAAACTCCGCGGAGCGGACGGAGACACCTTTCACCCACAAGCGGTCATGTGATCCGTTGGAAACGTAAAAATATTGAGGATTTGATTGCTTCTTTAATATCAGCTTTAAAAAAAAATGTGAGTAATTATGACCGAACTATCTTCTTCAAACGACATAAATAAAAAAATACTAATTGCTACTAAAAAAAAACTGGAACAGAATTGTGACGCGTGAACTTGTGATTGAGCAAGACTGAAAGAAATACAGCTTCTGAAAATTTATTTACCCGGAAAAGGTCAAATTCTTTCGTTTTCTAGATCTAAACGGCGTCCGAGTGACTCAGCTGTTACTTGAGAACGATGTAGACGTCCCACTTCAGCATGTCAGGTTTTGTTGGTTTTTTTTCTCCCGTTTCACCTGATTAATTACGGCAAGTGGTGACTAAGAGAAGCAGCTATGTGCTGCTGCTGACAGTAGGAGGAGGAGGAGGAGGAGGGGGAGGAAGAGGAGGAGGAGGAGGGACCATCTGACCGAGCGGGAGGACGCAAGGCCTCCTCTTAAATGAATGTCACAGATGTGTAAAGAGGGATGGGTTCGTCTTTAAAGGCCTCCGCTTGGACGTCCGAGTGGAAATTGATGTCATCCCCCCCGATCCTGGTGCCATGAGGAGGGGGAGGAGGAGGAGGAGGAGGAGGGCCCGGTTTCTGCTCGGAGGAAGCTATCATTATGTAGCGCTCGGTCCAGGAAACAAAACGCTCATGAAGAAAATTCCAGTTTGAGACAAAAAAAAAAAAAGCCTAGAAGAAGTCATTGGAGAGGCGGGTGGGGGGGGGGGGGGGGGTAGTGAGAAACTGTTAATGACTTGAGGTTACAATTGGAGCCGCAGAAAAGTTTGATGTCTCTTCTTACTTCATGTTTCTGCTCCTGCTTTTTCCAGTAATTACAAGTTAAATTTTTTTCATGATATCTTTTTTGAATATCGTGAGGTCACCACGATTCTGATCTTGGAAACCTGACTAGTTTTTTTTTAGTTTTTTTTATTTATGTTGATGTACTGGAAGATACAGCGCAGCACATACAGTAGCTGAGGATTGAACTATAATACACCCCTTGCGATTCATAATAATACAAAATAAAAATGCAAATTTGTGCATATATAAGCCAAAATTAATGTGTTTATTTCCGACACTTCCTGGTCAACTTGAGAGGAAGTTTGCGTATGAACTCTGACCTCCTCTGATCCTGCTGATGGAGAGTATTAGTTGGAACTGACACCTTATTATTACTAATATTTGTACATGTATTGCCACCTCACATGCAGTATTTTCATATTCTGGCCACCTGCTGCGGGAAAAAAAAGCAAAAATCACTATATTTGACAACCTACAGCTGAATGTAGAGGTAACGTGCAGTACCACCGAGGGCCCCTAGGGGCTTGATCCGATAAACTTCTGGCTCCACCAGACTCCCATTCAAAAAAAGCATCAACTAGTCAGCAGTTCTGCAGTGATAGACATCTTAAAAATCTTTTTTTTTTTCTTTTAGGGTTACTGGCAAAAAAAAAACACCTAGAGAACCAAGCTGGAAAAAAAAAAAAAAAAACATAACTGGTGGTTAAAAATGTGACCTTGGCAGGTCGTCTGACATATTTGACTGGCATGTATGTGAAACTAATCAAGCAGCCAAGGACTGCACGCACGCACACACACACACACACACACACACACACACACACACACACACACACACACACACGGTAAGCATGTGTGTATTTCACATTCCTGACCTCAGTTTCATCACCGAGCCTCAGTTTCATTTTGATGCATTTAATTAAAAAAAATAAAAAGAAAAGGGGAGTTTCTGGGTCCGGATGTTCTGGACATGTTCTGACATGCTTTCCAGTGATTCTGCTCTTTGGGTATCAGCTGCACGCTGCCCTCTGCTGGATAATCATGACGTTAACACACCGGGAGGGGGGGGGGGGGGGGGGGGGGACAGAAACTCCTCCTGTTGTTGTTGTTGTTGTTGTTGACGCTCTTCTCTCTCCATTCACAGTCCACGATGAGGGAAGTTAATAACACACAACAAACTTTTATTTTTTGTTTGTTTTTGTTTGTTTGGTAAAGATGTTTAAAAAAGTTTCAACTTTGAAATCAAAAAGACTTAAAAAAAAAAAAAAAAAGTGGCGACAGAATCGAGTTTGCACTGATTTGTATGAAGAAATAAACGATGATGTCACTTTTTCATTGATGTTTGATGCTCAGAAATGAGAAATGAGACTTTCACGGTGATAAAAAAAACAAAAAACAAAAAAAAACTACTCGAATGCAATTTTGCAATTGAAATCTGCAAAATGTTTACGTACCTAGTTTACACAACAACAAAGATTTTTGAGTGACAGGAAAAATCTGTACCTGCCACTCCGACCTGGTGAGTGGCGAAGCCCGGCAGTCTGCTCTCCCCGTCCCCCAGCCAGAGCGCCAGCACGGCGTGGTCGCCTTTGGCGTGATGGAAGGCGAAGCCGTGAGCCGCGGCGGCGGCCGCGCATCGACTCAGCGAGATGGGAACCCGAAGCCACACGGCGACCTTCCCCTCCGCTTTCCACCGGACCAAAGAATCTGTGGAGGTCAGAGGTCAGAGGTCAGATCTCATCAAACGATGGGAGGGAGTGCACTCGGGCAAACGGGAAATACGTGGAGAGAGAGAGAGAGACTGGACATAATTGGACGATATGTGGTGATTTTTTTTTTTCTAATCAAATTTTTGGAAATCGTAGATATGAGGGAGTACAAAAAAAAAAAAAAAAATCCGATATATGGGACGATATTGTTTGTGCAAAAATATTGTATGCAGTATAAACTCACAATTTCGCAACACAATACCTCGAGCATCTCTTTCTGCATTATGTTCTGGATAAAAAAAAAGTTGTCTTATATGCCAATAAAAAAATGATCTGTCTGATATATCAGTTGGGCTCTTGTTGACCTTGTTAAAATTACAACACTGCCATCTGGTGGTCAGGGGTTGAAACTGTCTGATATTTTGCGTGTAAAGTACGGAATAAAAATGTCTACAGCTGTTCTGGAGAATCGATTCGGTAAACATAATATGGCCCTACACGAGCATGTTAATGTTTACACCCTTATTCAGTTAATTGCAGTCTGCAACCTGATCTTTGGATGCCACTACATCCACCACTGTACGCACATACGGTTATATTATGGAGACCGGTGATTGGTCAGCGGTCGGAGGAGGGAGGACGAGGCGGGGCAGGTGATTGGTTAAAAAAACAAAACAACAACAAACACATGACACAGCAGAATTCAGGACAATAACAACAAACCTCGCAGCAATTTGCTAAATGAACTTTCACTGACGTCCGCCGGCAGCCCGGCGTCGGCCAGGTTCACCGTCACGCCACCGAATCGGTCCACTTTACCGGTTAAAGCGCTGCCGGTGCCCCGCGCGCGCTCCGGCTGCGAGCGAGTCGCGGTGCACGAGAACGCGGGACGAAACCGTCCTCTCACCAACGGTAAAAGTCTGGAGACAAAGGCGCGGCCGGCCATGCTTTACGGTAACATGAGAAAACAACCGGTTAACGGGAGAGGACGTTCACGTTTACCGGGCGGCGCTCTCGTACGGTTACGTAAACGTCCGACCTCTTTAAGTTGCGTAAATACCGTAATGATCAGGAAAAATAGCTCGAGGACTCGTAAGCGGCAAAACTCCATGAACGTTTCTGCCGATTTAGCAAGTTAACAGTTTACCGGAAATTTGCCAGCGTTAAGGTTTGCTACCAAATAATTGCAAGAGTATGATGTTTAAATCGGCTATAAAATATATACCAGGTAACCATTTTAAATTTGTTAATTATCAGCTTTTATGTTGGACTAATAACACTTGGAGCTTCATGGCGCGCTTTTTTTCCCAAGATGTCATCCGCGGCAAAGAAGCTCACAATAAATCACAAGTAACCGCTTAAAACTATAAAAGAAGCTTCTGGGTATATTACATATATGCCGAATACAAGACTGTATCCTAATAGTGTATGCCATACTCTTTCGTCGCTTGAATTTTGTATTTGTACCCGCAGGAAATAAATATAAATATATAATATCACCTGCCGTAAACTGACATCCGGACGCGCGAGGGTTTACGGTAAAAAGGAGGCGGGACTAAACTTTAACCAGGAAGTTTACGGCGCCGCTCCGTGTTTACACATGTTGGCCCTTTCACGTGGAGAAGCCGTTTTCGCTTTTATAAAATGTCTTCGAAGAAAAATAAAAGCAAATCGAAGAGGGCGAGTGAAGGGGACGGTCCGCTCGTGCTGAGGGAGAGCTGCGGTGACGCTGCGGGCCCGCGGGCGTCCGGCATCGACGGAGGAAGCTGCAAAAGTTTAAACTGCGACTCGTTCACGGTCATCGACTTCATTGAAAAAGGTAAAACTTTGAATCACAAAATGTGTAAGTGTGTGCAGCATGAAGCCGTGAAGTCCAGGTTGCACTCACTGATGCTGCAGGTGGAGGTAATAATAATAATAATAATAATAAACTTTATTTTGTGTAGCACCTTTCATACATGAAATGCAGCTCACACATGTTTTTCACATAAAAATAGATATAAAGGAACATTTTAAAAAATATATAGAAAAGAAACGAGATGCGTAAGAAACAGATCAAATGCATAAAATTGAACACAAATAGAGTAAATACAAATACAGGTAAATGCAGGTAAATCTGAGGGGTCGTCAGATAATTTACTGGGAGAGGAAAATAATCTTCAGATCCACAAATCTTTTTTTTTTTTTTTTTAGTTTCTTGGATTTCTTCTCCAGACTTTTTTTTTTTTTTTGGTGAGATATTGTGTCATTTGAACAATTATTGAGATGAAAAGTGTGAAGTTTCGAGGGTGAAAAAAACAAACAAACATTTGGTGGATCTGTTATCTGAAATGGGAAAACTTCCAAGTGTTATGATGACGTCATAAAATAAAATGCAGTGCTGTGATTTGACCTACTCGAAGGAGTCGGAGAATCACCGGGACGAGCTACAACGTTCAAATTATATTTACTACACCACTCGTGATACCCGCATTTACAGCAAATATTAATATATTTTTGTGCTCTTTCGCCTCGCAGCTGACGATAAAACACCGAAAAGCTGCAGATCAACTTTAGCCCAGCTGAGCCTCAATTCGATGAAGTCGGCCGGCGTTTGCATCGGCAGACCGGTCCTGCTGACGAGTCCCAGAGGGCAACAAGAGGTGTCCTCTTCCTTCCGCCTGACATATTAAAACGAATCACTTTCACCCCCTTCAGATGTCTGTAAATAAATCTTGTTTTCTTCCATCTCTAAGGTGTGCTCAGGGTGGCCCGCTGCCATCTTCCCAGCTGGAAAAGTCGGCCTTCCGAAGTGTGCTCGGAACAACCTGAGAGTTAAGTCGGGTGACGAGGTGACGCTGCGGCCGGTAACGGGTCCTGTGCTTCAGGCTGCGGAGGTGCTTCTCTCTAATAGGTGAAGTTCATCTGGCTTTCATGCACTTAAACGACTACAATATAACTAACGCATAACTAAATAGTCCTGCAATAAATTTAACATTCATAGAATGTATGCTATTTAAAAAAAATATATATTTATGAGCAATTACACCGTGAAATTTTGAATCTCAATAGAAATAGGTGAATGTTTTATACGTGATGAACTCATTGTAATAATATACTTGCATGTCAATTGTTTCTGGTTGGCCCCAGGTCTGTTTTGTTGTGTAATCTTTAGGTAAATACCGCCATCTGCTGGCTGCAACGTGCAACTGCAGTTCAAATGTCAATCAAATGCAAAGTAGTACAGGAAAAAAAAACCTATGTTCATTTAATTCTGAACTTTTGTGTAACTTTCATTCAGGTCAAAAGATGAAACTCTAGACACAGACGAATTCAAGAACTTCTTTCTGAGGTCTTTGGGTAAGTTTATGTCTTTTAAGTACGAGTTTATAAGCATGTCAGTCAACAGCAAAAACCTTTTTTTAAGGGATGAAATGTTTTCCTTTTTAATAACGTAACACTGTGCTTACATAAAGTACATATTGATGTTTTGGTGTAAAATGTATAGTATGCAGTAAATTATGAATGCAAATAGACTTTATAACTTGTACTTAACTCTGTTTTGCACCAAAAATACATCAAATCTGTAATTTCAGTTTTCAAAGTGTTTTTTTTTTCTATTGTTTGTCTCCCTTGCACTAAGATGGGAAAATCATTCTGCCGGGAAATGTCCTTTCCTTGACTTACTTTGGGCGGTCGTGCAGCTTCCGGGTCGAGACCGTGAGAGGGGAGGACGGCGTCGCCCTCCAGAGACCAGCTCCTCCCCCGGGGAGCGGGCCCCGACACGGAGGAGTCCTCCGTGACGAGCTCCGTGCTGGACGCCACGTCGGCCGACCTCTCCCTGCAGCTCAGCACGCTCACGGTGGACGACGAAGCACCGGGCACGCCCGGAGGGCCTGGTCCCGCGGCCAGCACCCCGCGCCGACCGGCCCCCCTCCTTCCTCTCTCCTCACCCTCCGCTCCCTGCACTCCTTCCTACAACTCCCAGGATCCCTCGGAGAGTTCACTCGACCCGGAGACGGAGGAGAGCGTCTCTATAGCAACCCCTGCTGGCGCCCTGAGCACCGACACCTTCTACCGTCTCTCGTGCTCCACCAAAGTCAGTTTTCAAGGCAGAGCGGGGCAGGCGGATGCGGATGCCGACGCGAAAAGGTCAAAGGTCACGTACAGCATGATCGGAGGACTCAGCAGCCAGTTGGACGTCATCAGAGAGACCATTGAACTTCCTCTGAAACGCCCCGAGCTCTTCTCCAACTACGGTCGGCGAAGTCACACAACACCGTTCCTCATGTTCACCTTCAACTTTAAAACTCTACTATTTGATTTATTATAATGTGAGATTTATTTACAAGCTTTTACTCCCGTGAAAACTGATCAGGGATCCCACCCCCACGAGGAGTTCTTCTGTACGGTCCCCCGGGCACGGGGAAGACGATGATTGGACGAGCCATAGCCAACGAGATCGGCGCTCACATGACGGTGATCAACGGTCCGGAGATCATGAGCAAGTACGGTCGTATGTTCTCAAAACCACGGCGTCATATTTCCGAAGAATATTTGGGTTTGTCGACCTGAAGATCCATGACGTGTTATTTCTTTGCAGATTTTACGGTGAAACAGAAGCGAGGCTGAGACAAATATTCAGCGAGGCGTCTCAGAGGTAAAGGTGCTCACAGATTACTGCGTACAGTTTATATCATTTAGTTCTGGATATTAAAAACGCTGTATTTTATGAAATAAATTTGTTTGAAATATATATATTTTTTTTAAATCTCTCAGTTGCGAGCCATCAAACTAATAATTCAGTACAATAATACCAGTACTTGAAAGTATATATTACTCTGACAAAATTAAACTCACAATATGATTTTCTTCCCCCCCCCCCCCCCTCTCTTAGTATTTAACATGTCTCTCTTTGATTGACAGGCAGCCTGCGATCATCTTCATCGATGAGCTGGATGCTTTGTGCCCGAAGAGAGACGGAGCTCAGAACGAGGTGGAGAAACGAGTTGTTGCTTCTCTCCTGACTCTGATGGACGGGATCGGCTCAGTGAGTATCCAAGTGTCCTTCTACCTCAATGCACTTTGTAAACTATCTTTTTTTTTTTTTCAGATTACAATAATATAACCTTCTATTTGCACGTGCAACGTAGCACTAGTTTTTAACTTGAAACTTGCCCTGTACTCAACCGCCTCAAAGTACAAAGAAATAATGTTTATAACTCCAGTTTTATTTATTTCTTCTTTACTCCATCATTAATTGGTGGTGTCCCCTCAGTCTTCCTCCATAGAGGATTTTGCCAGCTAACAGCTTTCTAAAGGACTTAAGATGTTCTCTCTATTTAATTGAATTGTTTTTATGTGGTGCCAAATCACAACACAGGTTATTTCATGCCACTTATTGAGGGGGGGGGGGGGGACGACAGCTGAACACAGAAAACAACTGATCCCCCCCCCCCCACGCACACACACACACATCCCCAATGAGAGCCTGGGAAAGAAATCACCCAGAATTTATTTTTTTATTTTTAAGCATGATGAAACGCGGGCTGGGGTCACTAAACTGCGGTCGCGAAGTTATATACTTGGGAATTTAATATCGCTGACTCGACAAAAAATGAAATTGCATGTAATTCAATGTGTGTATCTCAGCCAGCACAGCAAATGAGTCAGTGGTAGTTTTCACGGGTATCAGCTTATATTTATCATCTGTTTTAGTTTGTAAAAGTTTTTTACAGATGGTGTAACCCTAACCAGTCCGTTATTCCGACCACCTCAAAAAATATGACCATAAATGTTACGAACTGTCTCCTGAGGAAAACAACCGCAGCACGAAACCACGCGTTTAAATTTCCAGTATCACTCAGTAATAAGCTTTAAAAAAAAAATGTAAATCAGCACGATGACACATTATGAACGACATTTTACCAGAAGTACCTGACCTCCACTTCCTGTCTCGTCCTTCCAGGAGGGTCACTCGGGTCAGCTGCTGGTCCTGGGGGCCACCAACCGGCCCCACGCCCTCGACCCGGCTCTGCGCAGGCCGGGACGCTTCGACAAGGAGCTGGAGGTGCGTACTGAACTGTAGCAAAAAAAAACAACAACACCGGTTTGCAGCTTCTTCGACGTCTCGTTCGAGTAAATACGACTCGTTGTCTGCGTGATGCGTCTCATGATTTCACGATCGCCAGGTGGGAGTTCCCGGAGCGGCCGAGCGCGCAGACATCCTGCGGAAGCAGCTGAGTTGCGTCCCGTGCAGCGCCGCCGCCGAGGAGCTGAAGCAGCTGGCGGACGCCGCTCACGGATACGTCGGAGCCGACCTCGCGGCCGTGTGCAAAGAAGCAGGCGAGTAAAAAAAAAACAACAAAAAAACGGCCGTCTGATGTACACGCCACTAAAACCAAGAAGATCATCAGATCGGTTGTTGTGAAACCTCAATGCTTCTCTTTGCATTCATTTCCTTCATCATTTTGGGAAACCAAAACAAAAAGAAAATGGCTCCCCATCTTTTAGTAATTTTGTTTTTTGGGGTTTTTTTGGGCCTCGCGGGCCGAAGCATCCGACCAACAAACAAAACACGAGTGACAGCTCGTTATTGAGGTTTAGCTACATTTGTTTAGACCTCGTGTTGTTTTTGCCTCTTTGTCCTGACCTCACTTCATCGCTCCAAACCCCCCCCCCAACACACACACACACACACACACACACACACACACACACACACACACACACACACAATTTCTAGTGAAATATTTCCTCCTAAATGAATTTTGAAGCCGTTCTGGTGAAGTGCCCGCGGCGCCTCTGTGAGCGCGGAGGGTCGACCGTCCGTTGATGTTCGCCAAGGAGGAAGTTTCTGTGGTCTTCGGCTCCCCAGTGAGAGAAACCACAGAAACCACCACTTGTTGTGAAATTCCTTGTGCCCCCTCACCCCTCTCACCCCCCTCACCCCCTCACCCCTTCACCCCCTCACCCGAGTGCCACAAGCCATCCCACCTCACGTCCCGAGGACAAGCACAAACAACACACACACACACACACACACACAGGCTCTCTCTCTCTCTCTCTCTCTCTCTCTCTCTCTCTCTCTCTCTCTCTCTCTCTCTCTCTCTCTCTCTCTCTCTCTATGTGTGTGTGTGTGCGCGCTCCTTGATTGTGGCGGTATGATATGTGATTGCGCGAGCACATGCTTATTTGTTTTTCTCTGTGTGTGTGTGTGTGTGTGTGTGTGTGTGTGTGTGTGTGTGTGTGTGTGTGAGACCCCCACATGCCTCCTGGGTGGTCCCACCGCCTGGGGTACGTGGCGTATTGCCTTTCCAGTCGAGGAGGGAGTCGGGGCTGCTGTGCGGAAGCACTCCGGCAAAAAAAAAAGAAAGCGTGATTTACTGTCCACCGAGGGCCAGACCTGACTGGCAGCGTTTTCTGAGAACCCCCCCCCTCCTCCTCCTGCTCCTCCTCCTCTACCCCACCACCAAAAAATCTCCAAAACCTAAATCACTAGACAAACACAGTACGCCACAGGAGACTTAACCCCGGACTCTCTGATGGATTTCGTTCCTTCTTCAGTTCTTTCTATCTTGGCTGCTTGAGATAAAATACAAGTCATGTCAAATTAAAATTCGTTCCAAAACCATTATTCCCACAACCGTCCTCACTTAATGCAACAGATAGCCAGGTGTTCAGACGGGAGGAAGACGAAAATTACAATTTAAAACTTTCCTCTCAACCTCTACGTCTGGTCGTCATCGTTCTTTATGTAATGTCGGGTAATTCGCTCGCTTTTCAACGACAATCAAATCTCGTCCTTCGCCACGTCGGCTGGATTTTTTTTTCCCCCCGTGCCTTTAAGAGCAGATGTAAAGAAACGAACATTTATACTTTATATGTGTTGTCCAAAATTCTTCACAGGTTTGTGTAAATTACGGGGATGACGGCGTTTTTGTAAGAGTCTTATTGTAGACTTGTACCGTTTCCACCACACATCGCTTGGATGTAAATAGACACACACACACACACACACACACACACTCTCATGTACCCACAACCTGTTTTTTCCTCCTTTTTTTTTTTTTTGACAAAAGCCGAAGAGTCACGAAAACACATCGAGTAGGAACTGCAGTTGTTTCCTTCTGCCGCTCAGGTAACAATGAGGCTGCCGGGGAAGCGAACGAACCGACGCGGCCGCTTCCTGACAAATAAAAGAACGAAGGGGGACATATCGTTGACGACCGCGGCGCGCTCGGGTCACGCAAAAAGATCCTCTCATCGCACAGCTGCAGAAAAAGCTTTGCACGCATACACACTCGTCTGTCTTCGATACACACACACACACACACGTAGTTGTGGTGTGGGTTTCACATCCTGCCTTTTTAACACAATACCAGCCTCCTTTATAGATCAGAGAATAAGATGAGTCGAATGAATTGTTCATATCCGAGGAGAGTCGTAGGGAAGGATGAGAAGGCCGAGTGACGAAGTGTGCGTCTGTAGAGAAGAATGGATGGAAACCTTGATGTCATTCGGGGATTTTTTTTTTTTTTTTTTTTTGTCCAGTCGGGAACCCCAGAAACAACTTCTTTGAACTGATCACGGATATCGGCCCGGGGTCACACCACAACCGTTAAAGTTCATCCAGGTCACCACCAAATCCCTCTTTAAACCTCCGCCGAGCGCTCGGATTATTAAGAAAATATTTGTGTCGTGAGCACCGACCGAGCGAGTCCAGGTTGATCCTTTTAATGAAAGGAAGGTTTTTTTTAATTTTTTTTTTTAAACCTGGCGAGCAAAACAAACAGGAACGCGATCGAAGTATTAAGAAGGCAGCATCGCTTTGGTCAGACTGTAGAAGTACACCCATTCTTCAGTTGTAAAATACAAAACTATAAATTCCAGATAATCTGAGTTAAAAAACTAAAAAAAAAAATCCAAGTTAAGGTCAGAGGTCACTGTCCAGCTAAGTGTTCTCGCTTAAGACATGAATTGGTGACAAAAGAAAGAACAAACCAACGTGAGTCCAGCTGAAACACTTCCGGTGCTCTTTGGCAGATATTAAGGGCACCTCCACGTTAGATAGATTTAATCTGTACCGTACCCGAGTATGATCAATCTGAAACAAGTCTTCTGTTTACTAAAATCATTTTTTTTTCATCAGATTTGTGGAAAAACAAAAAAAAAAATGTCCTAACAATTTTGTCAGTTATCTTGCGACCCCCGTGCAGGTCCTCAACCCCTAGCTTGGAAACCACTGCTCTAAATAACCATCAAATTAGAACATTTTTGACTTTTTTTTTTTCTTTTTTTTTTGGTGGCGTGATAAAGTTGCAGAAATTTGTGTTGCACTGGAACAAAGACAAAGTTATGTTCAATCTGAATTACAGTATAAGTATAAAACAAACAACAACGCTTCATTAAAATACATAATTACATCAACATTGCTTCACTTCTCTGCTGCAGGATAAATACAAACCCCCTCAATGAGGACATCTAGTGGTCGAGTGTCGTACTGCTGAGGAAGTTAGAGGTGAATGTTTGTCAAACCGGTCTGCTGCTTTAATGACCTGTTCAGATCTGGACCAGATTTATATGCGAGGATTCTTTTTACTTCTCTAAAAGTCACTGAAATGTTTTTGCAAACTTCATTCGACAAACGGCTCACTCAAAGTTTAAACCGCTGCAGCCTCTTTTTCAGTCGTGGACGCTTTCGTTCCATCAAACTCCTTTTTCTGCGTCTGCAGACGACATAATGTATATTTCTGACCGTGTTTCTGTTGCATCCCGTGTTGCCCCTCGTCCTCGTCGGACCGGTTGCAGAGACGTCACAGAAATCCCACGTTTCATTGCTTGTTCGCTGCAGAACTGCGACTCCGCGCTTCAGTTGGACGTGGTTGAAATTATACACAAATACGTTTGATATGCTGTAAGTTAAATACAAAACAAACCTCATTATGCTCAATATTTGTTAAATGTTGTATGTTGAATAAATGAGAATTGAGGATGTGAGAATAAAAGACCTTGGATCCTATAATTTTACCAATCGGCATTTCACCAAAGTCTTTACAGTGAACATTCAAGAAGATTTCCAGTGGACGTAGCTTCCAGGTCTGAAAAAATTCAACTTCTCTCGTGAAAAAAAAAGTCAATCGATTTTTTTTTTTAATCTTTTGAGTGCTAAAGTCACTCCTTATTAGTTTCCTTGCGGTCCATCTAAAAAAAAACCCTAAAAAAAACCCCCTCCAGTATGTAATTAGAAATAGGGCCTTAAAAAGCCGTGTTTTGGGTGTGTGTGTCTGTCTGTTTGATTGACAGGCCTGTGGGCGGGGCGTAGTGTCATCTGGGTTTTCCAATCCGATATTTATTAAACGGTTTATTTTTGATATAGAAGTTAAAAAAAAATAGGAGAAAAAGGGGCACGTAAGGCGACGTGTTCCCTCAAACCTTAAAGACACATCACCAAACTGTAGGGTGTTGTATTTATCTTTTATTTTTGACATTTTTTTTCACAAGATCCCAGACAAAGACTTCCTCCGACGTAACCACAAATTCTGACATATCTGATTCGACCCCCCCCAAACGTCACATTAAGGCCGTTCCCAGCTCGGCGGAGATTATATGAAACAGCTTCTTTTTTTTTTTTCTTTTTTTTTTTTTTTCTTCACAATGAATCCCTTTAGGTGTTCTGTGCGGTATTGGAAGCTGTCATGCGGTTTCGCGGAGCCTCACAAGACTCTGGGCGTCTCTCAGTCGTCCTGTTTGCCGTTCAACTGATCCCGGTGCTCGCAGATGACTCACTTCCACAGTGTAAACAGTGCAAATTGTGTGTGTGTGTGTGTGTGTGTGTGTGTGTGTGTGTGTGTGTGTGTGTGTGTGTGTGTGTGTGTGTACGCCTGTGCGTGCTTGTTTGGTTTGTGCCGCATCCGGACACACTGTTTACAAGCCTCTCTAAACAGGGGAAGCCCACTGGAACAAAAAAAAACAAAAAAAGGGCCAGTAAAATTGCTTACTTGGAATAATAAACACTAAAAAAAAAAAAAAAAGCTTTTCGATTCAGCCAGGTTATTTGACGGCAAAGATCGCGGCTCGATATTTCGCGTCTACTTCTCCGACTCTGAAACCGGCCCAGATGATTAACTCGGGCGATTGTGCAAAGTGATTTGGCTTCTTAATAATAATAATTTTAAAAAAAATCCTCTTTAACCTAAATATTCGGCACTTCTTAAGCGTTCTTAACCCGCGCCGTTGATGAGCGACGTGAGGACGAGAGGGTTCCTCCGATGTGTTGGGGAAAAAAAAAAAAAAAAAAAAAATGCACGGCGAAAAACAAAGAGCTTCGAGTTTTGTGTGTTTGACATAAATTCTGCTGCGGAAGACTGAATGGGCCAAACAGTGCTAAAAAAATGCTGGGCTGGTGTTTACAGCGGCAGCTCTTTGCCTTATAAAGAGCTTTTCCTGACTCGTCTATCCTTTTAAAGACATTTAAATTTGAGGACGGGTCACATAAATATCGGTCGGATCAGCATGTGAAGTTTATTTGAGGCCTCTTGTTTATAAAATCCGGAAATGTGCCGCTCGGACTCCTTGACCCCAGAGCTTACCTTTTAGTCAGTGACAGCTGTGTGTGTGTGTGTGTGTGTGTGTGTGTGTGTGTGTGTGTGTGCGCATATTATTGGTGCGGGGGGAACAGATGTTGGGTTTTTGTAAATACAGGTGCAGCGAGTGTTGCGGAAGCACCGGCGAGTAATGAAAACGTTCCTGCAGCTTTGAGATGCCGCAACGACCGAAGTATTTTCACAATCCGGTCCAGGCGAGCGTCGCTGACACGACGCGACACACAGTCGTGATTGTTCCGTGTCGAGATGTCGACTTCTTTCTGAAACTCCTCTCCGGGCTCTCTGATGGTTTTTTTTTTTTTTTTTCCCCTTTTGAAGTCTTCTGCTGCAACTTTTAACCTCCACACACCGAACTCATCAACTTCCAGTGAGGGTGGGAAAAAAAACTGAGTTGACTTGTAGTTGCGGGAATGAAATGCGCTTCTTGAAAAAGCTGCGCTCGTGTACGTTAGGACCCGTTCGGTCATACCCAAATATTAATGATGATTTCGTGCTGTAGGGATTTATTTTACGTCAACCTTGTAATGAATCCGTTGTTCCCAAACGTTTGGTTAGCACACCAAAGCGTGTAGTGCACCCGTCCGTCCACCAGAGGGCACTGTGTCAGTGTGATGAAGTGCGAAGAGTGATGGAGTCCACGGAGGGAGGAAGGCAGCGGTGGTTGGATGGAGCAAACGCTGAACTTTTATTTTATTTACCCGGACGACGCGTGTTTGTGAGAAAGCAAAGCGTGGATTTCTTTTAAGTAACGCAATCAGGTTACTTACATAACGTACGTTAAGTAACTTACGTATAGAACGTAACTCGCATAAAACCACTTGTAAGGTTAGAATAAGACAACACTTTGAGTTCATAAGTAATTTTATCATTATTTAGTAAGTTCAATACATAAGTGACAAAATAAATGTGTTTTGCTTTCTCATGTGTTGCTCAATGAATCTTAAAGTTGGCTCCATCAGAACCTCTTAAGAATAAGAGAAGCTGTGTTTGAGAACCTCTTGAGTTGAATGTTTTGATTTCAGAGGTTTATTCTTGGGCCGGTTGTGGGTATGTTAGTGTCAGCGGAGGTGACCCCTGAAGAGAAGGCCTTGATTTAAGAGATGGTTCTGTTTTGGATGCTCGTAATTAAGACCATGCCTGTTGAAATAAAAAAGAAAGAAAAGAGAACCACAAATAATCGTTCGCCTCTGTTTTTCACTGGCCGACCCACGACTTCGTTCTTCCTTCTCTTTCATACCTAGTTTGGGCCGTGGTGTGATGTTTTGCAAATGTGCATTCTTGTACATTTCAGAGGCCTTTCGATTCCCACCAGATCTCTGGTGAACTCGAAGCATTCTGGAAAGCAGCAGTGCAAAAAAAAAAAAAAAAAAAAAAAATCAAAAAAAAAAATGGAGAAATGAGCCCACATAAGGTTCAGATTAAATTGTGTTGTGTTGCTTCGTTTCTTTTTCTTCTTTTTTTTTTTTTTTTTTTTTTTTTTTTTTTTTCTCCTCCCTTCCCATCGGATGTTTTCATAACTAAACCAAATGTGTGCTCGGAGTCAGCCAAGAGCAGTTAGGAAAAAGAGCGAGAGAGATTCCCTGAAGCAAAATGTCGAAGTTGCATCGTTGAATCGAGTTTCCGCCGCCCTCCGAGGGCATCCAGGGCCGGACTCATGAACCCCGTTTCCCCCTTTCGGATCAAAGGCCGCTTCTCCGCGAGGTTTTTCATTACCGCTGGCAAAAAGTGCTGCGGACAGTTTCCGATGATTCTCGGCGAAACATTTATTAAACATTCGTCAGCTGTGTTTTTTCTTTTTTTTCTTTCTTCATTCTTTCAGGGCTTGTACGGAGCCGTACGATTGGCTGGAACCTTTCAACCAGCTGTCAGGCTTTGCTTACGTTTGCCTCTGATCTCAGGTGTTGGGGTTGAGGATTGAAATCTGGGGGGAAAATTTTTTTTAAAAACAGCTAAGAAAGCATAATATCCCAGCCTTTGCAAAAAAGGGCATCTTGAGTTGTTCTTTTTGACTTGCAACCGGTCAGAGACGTTTTTTTGAGAAGATTTGTGCAAAATTTTGAAACTACGAGACAAAATACATCTGAAGCATGTGAGACAGTCATTTTTTGCGTTTGTATAACTGTACAGTTTATTGGCTCCCTTTTCTTGCACCTGGAACATTTGTACATCGAACATTAGCCCCCAGAAAGCCTCTTTTATGTCGTCAAACGAGATCTAAACACGGCGTTTTTTTTCTCGGCTCATCCATCACCCTCTCCGGCACCGACGGAGGCCGAGGCCCTCCACCTTCACAGGGTAGAAGGCCAGCCGGTGGTTCGGGGGGTTAGCGCATGTGGTGTTTGTGGCGGCTGCTCCCCATCTCCCTCCTCACCCCCGAGCTTCCTTCCACATCCTTATCCTGCCTTTGCCTCTCGTCCTGTTCCAGTCGGACCAGATGTTTTTTTGTTTTTTTTTGTACAGTCTGAGCAGCGCCGGGCCGAAGCGTTAACGCAGACGAGGAGCTGAAGCGGCGGACCAGGTGGAACGATTTGGGATGTTTTGTGGCCTCTTGGGAGTGAGAAGTGAGAAGGGGAAGGGTGGGCGTGTGGATGGAGAGCGAAAAAGAGAAAGACATCATCCACCGGGGAGCCGGGGGAACGCGTTGACCTCAGCTTGGCGCGCCCGCGGAAGACGAACCTGCTCGTATTAATTGTGTTTCTCCGTCTCTCTCCCCGTCCGTTCGTCCGTCCGTCCGTCCCTCGCCGAGTCAAACGGGTCCTGGAAAATATAAACAGGATGCAGTCTTGTCTGATCGTAAATCCCCTCTCGTCTGCTCTCTGGCCTCCAGCCCTGGACCACGTCCGTTCCCCCTGCAGCCCCTCGCCACTCCATCTCCTACCCAGAACCCCCCCCCCCCCTCCCCTCCTCCCCTCCACCCTCTCCCCCCTCCCTCTCTCTCCCCCCTTTAGCTCAGAAGAGGAAGCCAAGAGCTTATGTGTGTGTGTGTGTTTGTGTGATGTATGCACATGTGGATCGAGAACGCTTGTGTGTCTAATGTACTGTTGCCCAACTCTGGGGTTTGGAAACGTGGTTGTGGGCTGGTTTCTGTAACTACTAATCATTGCACACATTTAGCGTGTAATTAAGTAGAAGACCTGTCCTCCCACCTGTAGCTGGATGCAAGCTGATCCGCACATGGCCTTTTTCTACGGTGTCAAAGTTTGACTTTTCGCCTCTCTCGCGCATTCTTCTGACTTTTTTATTTGTATTTATTTTTTTTAGTATTGAGTGCATGCGATATTGCAACCAGACTTACCTGCAAGACCTTTTTATGGTTCCGAAGAGAATCGCGAAATGTGATTTGCTGCAGACTCAACCGATGTTTATACAACAAGTAGTTGCGACCCAGCGATCTGATTGGTCGACTGTACATTTGCTCAGATCGGCATGACATCACACCCTGCTCATCACGAGTGAATATCACTCCGCCATCTCCATTGCAAATATGTCATTGGAATTGAATTTCATATAATACGCAATATAATGTTTGTGCTTGTTATAGGCCTGTTAAATGTGACTCGTTTGGCGAAAGATGGACTTTCTGTCCTTTTTTTTGTCCCTCCGAGCACCCGTACCGTAACGCCACGGTTAGTCGTGCACTTAAAAATCCAAGCGGCGGCCAGCTTGAACCGGTTTGGTTTTTAACACACGACGGCTCACTTGACCGCGGTGAGTTGGGTTACGGCGCTATCCTAAAAAAAAAAAAAAAAAATGTGTGAATGGATTTTTTATTTTTTATTTCATCAGATATCTTAGTTACAACCGGACTGAGCAGCTTTGTGTTTCTACGTGCGGTATTTATTCAGTTTAATAAAAAGCAATGGAACGGACTGGAAATCGTCTCTGTTGCTAGGGTCGTTGCTAAGGGTCGGCCTGCTTGCTGAAATGGTAGACATTGTGTACATTAAATAAGAGTACTGACGTGACTGATGACATGGAAATGGAGAATGGACTAAACAAAAAGTTGTATACTTTGAGAGCAAATTGCCCCAAAATATAAACATACATATTTGATTTCGCTTGTAGTTACCTGCGGCGTCGAGCGTTCGCGAGGATTTCTGGAAACTCTTTTTTTCCGGTCGAACGTGCTTCAGAACGAGATCCTAAATCTTCATTTCCCCACCGTGACACAGATAACAACTGCGGTTGTTGGACGGCCGCATCGCTTCCTTACCGATGGTGGAAAGACTGGGAAAAGTGAAAAAGGAAGTTCCCTTTTTTTTTTTTTTTGCTTCGCTTCCTCCAAACAAGACATTTCACCACAGCTGCTCGGCGTCTTGAACAACAGACGACAGAGCAAACGGGCGAGCAAACGGGCGAGCGAACGTGTTCCCTGGTCACTGAATGAAATCGTTTCTTTTCAGTAGAAATATGTGTTGCATGTAGTCAATCGTCACCTCAGCATTTTTTTTTTTGCAGAGCCGCTCGTTGCCAAGACCTTTTTTCTCTTTCCCATCAATCTGCATCGACCTCTTTTGGCGAGGGGAAACAAAAGGCTCCGTCTCGATACTGACACATCGCTGTTTGTTTTCCCGTCGTCTTTTTCTTCACATGCAGACTGAAGGTATTCAAAACCTTAAAGCGCTCCAATTACACTTCCCTTCCCTTCGGCCTAACACGCTCTTATTCTCCCCGATAATGCGGGCCCAATTATTTTCCCCAAAAGGGAGGAATTAGTGTTCATTTTGAGATTTGCATTGGCGAGGTGTGTATCATCGCAGCGTGTACGAGCCTGAATGTTTTGAGGAAAAGGTTGGAAAGGGTGCGTGTAGGGTTTGGAATTAAAAAATTTAAAAAACCCCGGAGCCACAACGACACTGGCATCGCTTCTTCTTCAGGCATCAGTTTCAGATCCCTTTATATGAGTCAGGACACAGTCTTTTATTTTCTAAACGATTCACCTTTTCTGTGATTATAAGAGCCTGAATGTCCTCGGGCAGAACTTTTGGAAAAATAAACAATATTTAGTTTGACTTCTGAGCCACTGAGAGATCTAACAGTTGTAATTCCTGTCTACGCAGGTTTGCGGGCACTGAAGCGAGCGCTGGGAGCTTCCCATCCAGCAGTGTCAGACCAGCAGCTGATGGGGACGGTGACGGTCACTCTGCAGGACCTCCGGTGGGCCACGTCGGTCGTGAAGCCCAGCGCCATGAGGGAGGTCGCTATAGACGTCCCCAAGGTACACCAGCCTCTCTTTCTCTTTATTTTTTTGTTTTTAGACGAGATGGAAAGCCTCTGACATAAACATTTCGAGAAATGTTCCCTCATACTAATTATATTTGTAATAATGGAGCTTTCTGATTGCATGAATGAAGCATTACACAAGTTCTCACAGCAGTTTGCAGACTCGGTAGTTCTGGGGCCTCCGGGATGTTAAAACCATCAGAGCAGGTAAATTAGGTGTTTTCGGAGCAAGAGGAACTTAGAACCTTTTACGTTCCTATAACTCTGTTTTGTGGGACTGTTTTTTTTTTTGTTTTTTTTTTAGCTCCCGGGTACTTTCCCTCATTACAATAGGAACTGTCGTGACACACACAGGAGCACAGACAACCGCCGTCTTTTAAACCAAAGCGAGTCCGGTAAACTGCAGCTAATAATGAAGCCTTTTAAAACAGCAGCGGAAAGTTTCAACCGGAGGCGCACAATACTGAGAACCCGAGGCGCAACACGTTCCTGCAAATGGTTCACAATAAACCTCTTTATGAGGGCTTTCTCTCTCTCGCTGGGTGAGAGAGGGGGAGGGGGGGGTTAGTTTTCTTCAAGAAAGTCCTCACAACTGCAGCAGAGCAACTGGATTTAGTCCCCAAAACCTCGCTAAGGTTCCTCAGTTCCTGAAACGGTTCCTCGTCATTTGGAAATATTCCTGCAGTGGAAACGGACTGTAAATGTGAATGAAGGCCCGGCTGCAGTTCCGTCCAGTGATCAGAGAGCAAAAGAAAAAGGCACAAGTAAGTCAGACTAAACAATCAGAAGCTGCCTAAGAGAAAAAAAAATAAGGATCATTTGGTTCATTTTCAACTGGATCAGAGTGCTCCGTGAAGAGGCTCCTCCCCTTCGTAACGGCCGCCCCGGTTTATGGCGTCTCTCTTAACGACACGATCTGCGTCCTCTTGTTTGTCGCCGGCATCGGTCGCGTTCTCGGTTTGCACTCGGCCTTTGCGATGGGCCCGACAGGAAGCAAGGCCGGTTTACATCATCACGCCGTCGCCGCTTTCATTTTGTAGCACAGAGAAAAATTTACAACCTAAACAAGAAAACGCTAAAAGCTCATCCGCTGACCACAGAATCACCAGCACTTAACAAAAAAAACAAAAAAGACGGGGTCAGGGCCGAGGGAGAGTGGAAATGACCCCGTGGCCATTTTACCATCCGCTGCAATGGAGATAAATTACTTGTTCTTTTGCGGACGGAGTGGAGAAAAGAGGGGATCAGAGGAGGAGGAGGGAGGGAGGGATGAGAGGACAGTGGTGAGACTCCAGGATGTTTTGGAGTTTGCATGTGCAAGACATAATGGACAGGAAGAGGGCTAACATCATCCTCCACCGGTAATTGAAAGCAGATCGGGTCGCTGACGGTTCCTGCCAGCAACCAAAAAGAAAAAAAAAAAAAAAAAAGAGAAGAAGAAGAAACGTCCTTCCCATCCCTTCACCTCCACCCGCCTCCCTCCTTTCTCTCTCTCTCTCTCTCTCTCTCTCTGCAACACTCGGCACCGAGCTCACCCGGAGACATTCAGTCCTTGCGGCCGGTTCCTGGAAATAAGAGCGGAGTGAGTTTGGATTTTTTTTTTTTTTTTCTTCATCCCCCCCCCCTTGCACAGCTCAGCTGAAAGGCCGGCCGCAGAGCCCCGGACTTGATTATATCCACATGAGTGCAAACATTTGTTTCTAATCCATTTTATATAAGAAACTTCCAGTGGTGCCGGATGAAGACATGCCTCGAGTTCCTCTGAAACCTGCTCCCATCGCGTATCTGGAGACCTTTTGAATTTTACACATCACACCTCTCAGTTTACGTTATATTTACACGAAAATAAACGGAAAGTTCCGGTTTTTTTTGGTTTGTTTTGCAACGCGAAGTTCTTCCTCGTTGACCCTGTTATTGTTTTTGTTTTCAATAATCATCTTTCACCGTGCAGCCTGGCTTCAATATTTTTATTTGGCAGCTGTATAACAAGCCCATTTATTCCTCCTTTTTTGTGTGTCTGAGAAGTCCGCCCCCCCCACACCTCCTCCGCTCCCTCCTCGCTCGCCCCATCAAAGGGCCAGAGCCTGAGGAGGCCCCTTGTAAAGTTCAGAAAACAACAGTAAAAGATAATAACTGGGTCTCGTACGAAAAAAAAAAAGGAAGGGGAGGGAAGGAAGAAAGGAGGGCGGAAAAAAAAAAAAAAACACGACAGCGAGGTGTGAGTCAAAACATCGAATTCCACAGACGCTTCATTTGTGACAGAAAAAGAAAAGGCAGCTAACAATTAATGCGACTTTTATCTCTCCTCTCCCCCCCCCCCGTCCAAAAAAAAATGAAACAAGAAAAACAAAAAAGAGGAGGAAGAGGACAGTTTACAGCGTTTTTGCTGCACATCTGCTTCCTCGGCGGGAAGAGTCGAGTGATTGATTTGCGCTCCGGTGATCGGCACGTCTGAGGACGCTCGCTGGTGTAAACCTCGGAGGCTGGAGGCGTTCGAAGGGTTCAGGTCGTAGGTCGCCCGTGAGGAGTACTTTCATTCGTGCTCTGTGCCCCGGTGGGCGGGGTTTAACTTTTTTTTTTTTCAAGGCAAGCAGTCAAACTGCAGACCTGGCGTGTCACTCAATCCTTTATACAGTATACAGTATGTCCTAAGAACCAACTGATGGTAGTTGGGTGGTCAAAGGTCAAAGTTCAAAGTCACCGTGACCTCACGTTTGCCCCCCACCCTCTCATCTGTCCGTCCCGTTCGTGTGAACGCCTTATATCAAGACCGCCGTGAAGGGATTTTGGTTAAAATTTGGCAAGGGAAAATTCACTTGGTACCAACGAAGACCCGATAAGATTTAGATGTTTCAAGGTCAAAGGTCAAGGTCACTGTCACCTCACATTTAACCCACGACTATGAACGCAATCTTTCAGGAATTTCTTCAAATTTGTCACAAATGTTTACTTTGGCTCAGCTCATGGACGCTTTCAAATTTTGAAGGTCATAAGTCAAGGTCATGAGTCAAGGTCACTGCGAGTTCAATATCTATATGGGTTTGGACAGATATACACGTAAGCTGCAACTTGAGCGGTGAGCGAAGGCATGTACAACCGCTCGGCCGTAATTGTAAGTTGGTTCTTTATCATTTTTTTTTTGTGCGTTCAAGGAAACTTGATGATGATGAACATCTGAGCAGCGACCTTTGTAGAACAAATTGAAAGTGAAATAATATCCACGCAGCCTCCCACAAGATCATCTCGCATCCTTATCCCGGGGCTTTTGACCTCGGCGGCAGTTCATCGGCAGCTTTAGACGGAAAATTGTTCAAGCCGATCAAACTTGTCGCTCGAGCCGCGAACGTCTCGTCGGCCGACATTTCCGAGGTCACGAACTCGCTAATCTCAGCGTTTGGGTAGTTGTGTAAGAATCGGTGTAATCTTGTCGGGCTTTGATGAAATAAGGGCTCGAACTTCCTGCTGCTTTCTAGAAAACATTAAATCTTCTACCGGTGACCTGCTGCTGCTCCCATAAATAATGATTTCAACTGAGCAGAGCCGTCGCAAATGTTCGTACCGCAACGCCTCCCTTTTGGATCTTTTTCCTCGTAACTAATATTCCACTGATTTACAATCCAGATTGAAATCTTATCTAACGTCCCACGCACAACATCATTTTTTTTCCTCAACCTGTCAGTACATCACAAAGTAATGATACCGTGTTACAGTGACTGCACCAACACTGAAAAAGCATCATTCAGCAAAACTAATATCGTTATTTTCTACAGTTTACACTGAAGTTTCTCGCTCTTATACGTCACAAAAAACCCTTTTCGAGTGCCCATCTTGTTTCCTTTTTCTTTCGTCTTCGTCCATCTCTCTTAACTCGTCTCCATCCTGCTCACCTGTATATCCTCCATTTCTCCATCTATAAGCCAGTTTTTTTTAGTTTTTTTTTACGCTTGCTTTTATCTGGCGCCGCTCTTTTTGATTTCGTTTCATTGCTCCTCTCGGGTCTTCAAATGAGCGCTTCGGTTCGCTCGCCTGCTTCCGGCCTATCTCCTGATCTCTGCAGCTCTCTCTCCTCCCTCTCCTCCATTCGTCCGTTCCTCTCTCTCTCTCTCTCTCTCTCTCTCTGTCTCGCTCGGCGCTGTCCATAAATTGTTCGGTATTTACAGTATGTGGCCAGACGCCAGGTTTCCATTAGGTGCTTCGTTCCCCGGAGACGGCGCCGGTGGCCTGGGATGCGTTACCTCTGGATGGAGAGCAGGCGGAGGGGAGGCGAGGAGGGTGGTGGTGGTGGTGGTGGTGGTTGAGCATGTGAGGAGGAAGTCAAAGTGAGGGGAAGGGAGTGAAGAGCTATAAGCAGCAGCATTAAAGAGCGAGAGATGCAGTGATAACTAGAGGAAGGAAAGAAGACGACTGTAGAGAACCGAAAAGATGAAGAGTAGTCAGGAAGGAGCACGTCGACGCTTCTGGAAAGTAAAAGTCTTGATTGGCGCTGCACCTCATTAGTTGTTAATTAATCAGTTGATTACATTTTTTTATGAAAAGATAAATGGACATCCTCAGAGCCAAAAGATAATACCTGTAAACTGCTCGTCTGTTGAACCAACAATCCAAAATCAAAAGTATATAAATATGGGAAATTCTCACATTTAGAACAGGAACCAAATATGTGACATTGTTGCTCGACTTTTCTTTCTAGTTATTGATAATCAATATTGTTAGCAAGTCATTCACTTGATTGAAAAATTGTCTGATTCGTCACTACATCTGTGCAATAATGCTTTTAATGTTTCTAGTTTTTTGTACAGAGAAATGCATATTTTATTATATTATATATATTTATTAACTAGTTTTAATCCTCTTTTTATTTTTAAGCTGCTAAGAAGACTATATATATATATGACAATAAAGAATTAAATACATTTTTTGATCACATGACAACGACAAGTTCAGACTCATCAGCACTTTATGGATTAAGCCATCCAATCAGAAAAAATGTCCTCTCAGCGTAAATGTGCCTATAAATCACATATGCAGAAAAGAACAAAAAAATCGTATAAATAACTTATACACTAAAAATAAGAAAGCCAAGCTTCCAAAAACTAACTAAATAACTTCAAGGTCAGGGGAGAAATCTGATGACTGACCGGCTACAGATTTCTTTTTTTTAGAGTCCAGACTGCTACAGTGCAGATAAACACGGCGTGTATGACTTCCTGCAAAACCGGATTTTCTTTCCTTTCTTGTGCACGCGAGTGTAATGAGAGAAAAGCCAAGAGGACAGGAAAAACAGTAGATAGAGATAAGTGAGATAACCCACAAGAGGAGGAGGAGGAGGAGGAGGTGGCAGAGAGGGTATGAATGTAGATGAAAAAGGAGATAAGAGAGGGAAAGATGGGAAGAGGAGGAAGAAGTGGAGACGGAGCGAAGGAAGAGAGTAAAAGAAAAGTGACAGGAAGGGTGGAAAAAAAAAAAAAAGGCTTTATCTGCTTTATCTCCTCCGGTCCCTCCCTCCCTCCCTCCTTCTCTCCCTCCCTCCATCTGTCAGACAGACAGCTGCTGGCGGACTCTCTCTGTTGCTCGCTCGCTCTGTCCAGAGTCTCCCCCGATTCAACTCGGTTCCTCCGTCTCCGTCCAAATATGCTTTTTATATTTCACCCCCTCCCCCTCTCTCCCTCTCCCCCTCTCCCCCTCTCCTCCCCTCCACCTGACTCCTGTCATCAGTCTGGAAGAACCACAAATCTTCGCGGTCAGAGAGTTTAAAAAAAAAAAAAAAGAAGAAGAAAAAAAAAGAAAATAAAAAAAGGTCCTCGTACGGGTTACATGAAACCGTCGGTGACGTCAGCGTGCAATCAAGAGTGTGTTTGGTCCGTTGCATTTATTGTTGGCGACGTGTTTTTTGAGCTGCAGCAGACTGATGAGGGTTCAGATGAACTGGACTTTGAGTTTAATGGTGATCCTTCATTAGGGCTTGGACACTCGCTGTTGTCCGCGTCGAGCACACAATACTTCCAGCAGTTTACTTGATTGCATGTTACTGTGCGAATGACTGATGGCACTGAAGCTGACGCTGTTTAATTTCAACAATTTGACCCTATGAAAAAGTTCCAGGTCATCTGCGCCTGCTTCTGTTAATAATAAGGCTCGCTTTGTTTCTTCTTCTGCTAGTTTTTTTTCTTGTATCGCTGTTTTTACAACTAGTACTTCTTCCTCTACTCCGACGTGTAGGTTGTGTTCCAGATGAAGTACTTCCCTTAGTACACCAACATATAGTACACTTACATTTCCAGGTACAGTTGTGCAGTACTTGAGCTTTGACGGGGTGGTGTTGTCTCAAATTTGCACGCTGTCGTTGTGCAAGGACCGGAAATAAACTGCAGCACGTCGCCCCCGGCAACATGTTTGCCGGCTTTTATTATTACCTATAATTATTTTAACCAGAAATTAACATGTTTTTGTGCCCTAAACACTTCTTGTGGGGTGTTTTGCAACAGCTGCAGCTTCCTCAGACGCCTTCATGTGAAAATTTTTTACGTTGGTGGATTCCTGCCTTTTCGTTACGTAGCCAAGATGGCGGCCGTTGTTTGACGCTCATTTTTCCAACTGTTTTGAGTGCATCATCCTGGTACTTGTAGCGCACGAGATGTTTCCATACTTGACAGTGTAAAGCACTTATGCAGTTAAAATAGAGAGCGTTAGTACGGCAAGTACGCTACTTATCCTTGTCTTTTATTATTGTTTATAGCTACTTGTGTTTTCTGTTTACACTGTGGTTAAAATTGTCTCACCAGACACCAGATTTAAAAACGCTGTATATTGTGAAATAGGGAGGCGTTCATCTGGTGGTCATTACCAGCGCTGACTCATTTTATAAAGGTGTGAATGTAACAAACGTTTATTCATATGCTGAAACTCCCTCGCTGTTAAATTGTGGGACGATTTTTTTTTTTGGTTTAGTTCTCGAATAGGGATGCCAAACTGTTATGTTAAATAAAGTGTCATGAGATATTTTTATGTGAAAGTGTTTTGGTTTTTTTTTGGTGGGGGGGGCTTCTCTCTCTTATCTTCTATTATGATATGCATCGGGCCGCCTGCCACAGAACTGCCAAAATACGCCTAAATTAAAAAAAAAAAACCTTTCTCCTCCACTTTATTTATTGTTTTTTTACGTCACGCTCTCTCCTTCCAGGTCCGCTGGTCGGATGTCGGCGGGATGGAGGAGGTGAAGCTGAAGCTTAAGCAGGCCGTTGAGTGGCCTCTCAGGCACCCCGAGGCCTTCACCCGCATGGGCATCCAGCCCCCTAAAGGAGTCCTGCTCTACGGGCCCCCGGGCTGCTCCAAGACCATGATAGCCAAGGCTCTGGCTAATGAGAGTGGGCTCAACTTCCTGGCTATCAAAGTGAGTTTCTGTCAATGGGTCATAATGGTGTTTCATTTTCTTTGTCCAGACAAGATTTTAAAAAACAAAACAAATTTGTTGTACTGGAAATGCTGCTTGTTTTTTTTTTTTTTATTAATTTTTTTTTTTTATTTTTTTTTATCTTTGATACATAAATATGAACAAATAATGTTTTACAGATGTTCTCCTTCATATCAGTTTCTCTGTTCAGTCTCCTGCCAAAAGCACTGCATGTGACTCAGCCAATAGTTTGACAACTTGATGATTCGGTCTCGTCTCTTTTCAGCTCAACCTTTGTAACTTAACATCGTTCATGTAGATTGGCATTACCTTTTCCCATAGAAGCAACAATAAGGACATAATTTGATATAAAAAACACACTTCTCTCATGTGCATTATAAAGACCAGTTTTAAGATGAAATGTGCCATGTAGGATTTTTGTATCTTGAAAAGGCAGAAAGGTTGAACTGCTGTAACTCTTTACTTTCCCTTAAAATGCTTTTTGTTTGGAAAAATACAGCCCGACTTACAGTATTATATTCACCGTACTCTACTGTATCAGAGGGTTTCAAGTCTCCATTCAAACTTAGATATTCAAGACTTTGGGCTCTATTTCAAAGCTATAAGTACACGGTCATATATGGGTGGGGGTACGTCGTGCCCAAATTAATCATAGGTGTGCTTTGGGTGTAAACGGGAATTAAACCAATCAGAGTGTCACCTCTCATTCCCTTCGGTAGATTGCTATTGCAAAGGCAGGTTTTCCAAATATTAGAAAAGAACGCTTCTCTGCAGAGGAAACAAATCTGCTCGAACACAGATCGATGTACCCAATAATAATCTTTCACCCTGTAATTTTTTTTTTTTTTTTTTTTTGCCTTGTGTGTGTGTGTGTGTGTGTGTGTGTGTGTGTGTGTGTGTGTGTGTGTAAAAGCACCTCATTTTATGTGTGTGTGTAAAAGCACCTCATTTTAAGACCACCCGGCCAACGAGCACACGTATGGGCGGAAACCAGCTCACTTGTGTTGTGCTTGGCGCCGTCTTTTTTTTTTTTTTCGCCGGGCATAAGACGTGTTTTTATAGCTTCACATTTCCATTCAAGGGAAATATCCAGGATGTCTTGAGCATCATGTTATACACACTTCCCCCCCAAAAAAATTCAGCCCGGCATATTTTTTATGTCTTTTGAAAACTTTGGGATCTCCATTACAATCTGCGGGTTTTGTAAATACTGTTCGACCAGTGGGATTTAAGAGGTTAAAGTATATAAAAGATTAAAATGGTGCTCATGTCTCAGAGATATCTGATGTGTTGAAGTGGCGGCGGTGATGTTTCCCCCGACGACCTGAAGGCGGTGTGGCTGCTCAGCTTCCTCTGCAAAGAGCTTCCTCGTCTGACCTTTGACCCCGTGTTTGTCTCCTCTCATTCATCACCGCATCCTCTCTGCCCCCTCCCACCACCTACACCTACACCTACACACACACACCTGTCAGAGCCCGGTTGACGGAGATTGATTGATCAGCTTGTTGAACTGTTGATCAATGAATATCAAAAAAGAAAGAAAAGGAAAAAAAAAAAAGTGTTGCCCTGCAACGACAGGAAGTGGACGGCGACAAATGTTGATGTGAATCAGAAAGAAATAAAAACGTTTTTTTTTCTTTGACCTCTGACCAAAAAAGTTAAACTTAAGACACCTTTAAGAAGTTCCTCTAATTTTGTTACAGCTTTATAGATGAACAAATGAAATGTTCCCATGAGTCAGGGAATATCAGGGAATTTTAAAAAAAAAACTATTTTTCAGTCAGGTATATAGATATATACATATATACATACATATATATATATATATATGTATATATACATACATATATACATACATATATATATTTTTTATATGTCACAACCAGGATAAATTATCATGTCTATGCTATTAAACTGCAGGCATCAGTCAAACATCAAATTATTTTATTGTTTCGAGGTATCATCTTGTTTTCAAATGGGTCCCGGCAACACGTCACATTTCAGAGATGCACCAATAAGTAGCTGAAATGTTTTGACTGTCTCAACTCCTGGAGGCTCCATAGTCTTTAATACAAAGGCTCATAAAGAAACAGTTGCACCATAATCTTGGTTTGAAGTCATCACAAAAAGAATCCGCACCATGAAAAAGGGTAAAAAACATCCTGTCCCTCCTGGTGAAAGCTGCTCTTCCACCATCTGCAATAACAGTATCAGGTTTTTTTTTCCAGCGCGGCGGTTGCTTTGACATAGATACGTTATCCAGATTTAAATGTGGATACTTTAAGGCTCAGCCTGTTTCCTCCATGTGAAAAAAAGCCCTATTATCATCTTGTCAATTTCAGTTTCCTCCCTCTGCAGCCACTCAAACACACTCACATCCGCAGATGCCATACATGCACATTACCCCCCCCCTCCTCCCCCCTCCCACACACACACACACACACACTCGTATCTCTACTGTGTCAACGGTTTTTTAAACTCACCGTGTCCAGCCCTCGCTTGGCCACAGACAGAGAGAGAGAGAGAGAGGAACCTGGGATTAATGAGTCGAACCTCCACACTTACTGCAGGAGACAAAGGGGCTGGGAGTTTAAGTGTCATCTCCTCCGTCAGCCCGGAGGTGTTGAAAGGGTGGATCGCAGCAGAGGAAGTTCTTCTGAGGGCTGAAGTGGATGTTTATCTGCTCCGAGAGATGAGGGAGGAAGAGGACTCCAAAGTTAGAAAGAAGAGAGCGTAGTGGAGGTTGAGGTTCGGAGGAATCAGGGTTAAGATCTGTAGTGGAAGTAGTAGTCCACCCTAAACTGCCTCAATCTGTGTATGAAAACAACCCGCATCCACAAGTTCCCCTCTTCCACTCTGAAATGGCTTGATCTCTTCTTTCATGGTCATTTTTATTTTTATCTGCCAACATCAAAAATTATGCTTTGCTGCAACAGTCTGGTTGCTATGCCAACATATCAGGCAAAATGAATGTATATAGACATTAAAAATGTGTTCTACAGAAAGTTATCCTGAAGGAGCATTAGTAAAAGCCAGAAAGCATTCGACCAAGTTAGTAACATGCACTTAAAAACTTTTTGAGAATACCAGATTTCACTTTCTTAAAGTTTTCTTTCTAGGAACTGTTTTTTAAAGGAATCTGTGGGTTTTTGGAGGCCGACACCTGAGTGGAAAAAAATCTAGGGTGCATTTATTCTGAGCAGCAATAAGCTTCCTGAGTAAAAATTTGAGAAGAAATTGTAACTAAATGGGAAATAAGCTGCTTATTTGATACCGTCATCAAAGCTATAAAGAAAAAAGAACCTCGACAAAATTTATCTCCTGGTTCTTGCAGAAACGGTTAATCTGGCTAATCTGTTGCATTGTTCAGTTTTGGTTCTAAATCTTTCTATTTCACCTGTGAGAATATGCCAAAGATTGGATTTGTATTTATTTTGTGTACTAATAGCACCATTAACGATAACACACACTCACACACACACACACACACACACACACACACACACACACACACACACACACACACACACACACCCTGCTGTCCTTCATGATATTGTCAGGGTACGCTATCACTGTTTTACCGCCTTCTCCTTTTTAAGTCTCCCAAAGATGTGACGGAGAAGCAGCTGCTTTTATGCTCCTTTAAGATTGTTACGTCTCATATTAAACAGCTACACAAACAGAACTGGAAGCTTTGCAAACAAATAAACAACCTCCTGTTAATGATGAAAAATTTGTTCATGTTCGAAATCTTTAAACTCAACCGCCGACATCCTCTACGGGGATCCACGAGTTTATTGTACTCAGTGCAGGGAAAACAAAACACATCACTTTGGCTTGATTAATAATTTTATTTATTTCAGTGTCAAATTATAGAACAAATCTTACAATTAAAATGTACAACTTTAAATTTAAACCTTTTTTAATTTGTCTTTCAGGGGCCAGAATTACTCAGCAAGTATGTCGGGGAGTCTGAAAGAGCCGTGAGAGAGGTGAGTGCACTGAAACCTCCCTCACCTGATTTATTGTAACCGACTCTTATGTCGATGGGAAGTTATTCAAATCAACCTTTTTTTCTACGTCGCTTTATTCTAACCGATCTGAAGTGTTAAAAGTGGAGCGCTCTGACTATTTTTAACCTGACATTTTATGGCCTCAATGAGTGCTGTTGTATTTCCTCTGTATGTTTGTGTCACTGGGAAATGATTCACTGGTCCTGCCCCCCTCCACCCCCCCCTTCTCCTCCTCCTCCCTTCCCTCCTCTCTATTGTTGCCGACTCGGCTTGCAGGTGTTTCGGAAAGCGAGGGCCGTTGCTCCCTCCATCGTCTTCTTCGACGAGATCGACGCCCTCGCCGGTGAAAGAGGAAGGTAGAGCGTGTTTCTATTCCTAAAACCCGTAGAAATAGCACACCAAAACCAGACCAGAGCTCACCCTCCCACGTGATCACTTTTGCATTTCCTCTGGTAATTGTTCACTGCTCACGAACGAGCGCTGCTATTTCCAGCGCCGCGGTCATTCATTGTCCGGCTGATGATAAATGCACAATCATCGCCGGGGTCTGCTTTCATTTACCGTAGCCGTAGCCTCTTGCCCCACAAAACCTCCCAGTGATTCATATATGATGGATGGAGCAAACATCCTCTCTCTCTCTCTCAAAAAAAAAAGTCTGCATGACTGCGCTGTCAAAGCCGGTTCGCTCCGTTCCCATGGTGTCCTCTCAGGAGTTTTTTTTTTTTTTTTGGGGGGGGGGGGGCTTTTTCACCACCGGCGAACACACAACGCAGTCTTGTCCGGAGGCGCTTCAGTGGGATGGCACTGGGAACATCTGTGGCTTTAGAGGAAAGAGGACGAGGAGGGATGGGGGGGGGGGGGGGGCAGGCAGAGGACACAGACCGGAGGCGCACAAACACTTCATTGTGCCCTTCCACGGCAGATGGGGAAGGTCAAATATGCAGCGTGCTTCCTGGTAAACCAGTCGATGAAACTAAGTGTTGTAGGAAGGAGCACAGAAAGGCCGGCGGGCTGAACTTTGAGAAATGAAGTGGGCCCTTTAAATGCATCCACTGCTAAACTGCGTCGAAGACATCACAACATTTTCATGTCGTATTTGTTCATGTACTTCTGCTCCCGAAAGGTTGAATGATCTTGAACGTTTGTCAAACAAACATCATATTGCACGTTTCCATTGGAATTACCACCATGTCTTTAATCGTCTCAGTGCTGTTTTTATTAACACAAATATTTAGTTTGTCTTCTGAGAAAAATAAATAAAATCATACGAAATATTTGGCTCCTGATATTCAGTACATGGTTTGGGACCCATCGGGGGTTGAATGATTAATTTGTCACATGGTGCCGTGTGTTAGGTTGTTGCTGATCTCCAATCAAATCCATTGTCTCTACATTTAAAGTTGAGGAACTCTCCACAGTAAACAAATCAAAACTTCTTCCTTCTTGCTGATATTGTCAGTCGCGGACACAACTGTTACCACGGCGACAATACAACTGCTGCTACTGCCGAGAGGCTTTTTCTAAAAACGTGATAGTGTTTTATATCATAGAGTTGATTATTTATTTATATTAATTGCGAATTTGAAGCATAAACTGGACGCAATTTCCGGGTCTGACCAGTGAGACCGATGCGGAAGTGCCTTAAGGTGCAATACCACCGAGGGGCCACTAGGGGTTGGCTCCAAAAAGGCTCTGGCTCCATAGACTCCCGTTCAACTTCTCTCATGAAATACAAAGTCAATCATGTTTTTCCACGAGTTCCGGTAGTGTCGCTCTCCAAAGTCACTCCTTTTTATTAGTTTTCTGGCGCTCCATCTGGAAATAATCCCATCTGTAATTAGATATTACACCTCAAAAAAAGGGCCTGTGGTGCAGTTAGGTTTGCGTCACGGCCAGTTGAGGCTTCATTTAAAGACGAAAGTACTAAAACGTGTTTTTTTTTTTTTGTGTTGTTGCTAAATCAGTGATTTCATGCAACGAGTGTTCAACTTTTCAACGCGTGGTCTCAGTTCTCGTCTCTCGTTTCTTTCTTTTTTTTCGAGATAGACGGGATGTTTGGAAGAAGCACCATCTTTACATAAAACGCTACTTTCCTCCTCTTGTATCTTACTCACTTTCCAACTGTCAGGCTTGACAAGCTGCGTCTTTCAATAGGTTACACTTTTGAACCTGGAACAAAGTTTCTACACCACAACTCTTAATGCCGTCTCGGCTCATTTCTAACGTACAGGATACGACTCTATTGCAGCTTGTCTTCATCAGTCATTTATTCATTCTCCGGTGGGACCGACAAGTTCTCTCTGCTTCCACAGTATGATTGAGCGTCCCTCTCCTTATCTTGACGTTTAATTTTGTGTATGTACTCTAGTTTGTCAGCTCCTTTGCGACGGACGTGGAGCTGGACCTGTGCCTCGAGGCCACTCACTATTTTCAAAAAAAAAAAAAAAAATGCACTTAGCGCCGATCTGTAAAGGTTATTTATCGGTCTTCACTTCCTGCCGTGTTTAATCAATGAAGTGGCTCACGCACACCGGCAAGAATTCAAAACTGTTGACACAACCAGACAGCCTCTTGCTGTATAGTGTATATATATGTGTGTGTGTGTGTGTTTTCCCTCTTGAGGCAGGAGATGAGAAGCACCTGTAAATCTGTCAGCCAACCTGCCACGAGTCCAAACTGGTGGAATGAAATGAAGACAGGAAGAGAGGGAGAATAGGGGAGGGGGGGGGGGGCAAAAAAACAGACAGCGAATGTCGGACAGAGGCGGAGATTGACAGACGAAGGAAGACAAAAAGGTTAAAAAAAAAAAAAAAGGTTCAGGTTGGACTGAAATGAAAATAAACTGCCGTCGTGAAAGTTAAGACAAAAAAGACAGAATATTCACGATTTGAAGAAAAAATGTCCTTTATTGCACCTTTTATTTCCCCCTCCTGTAATATTTTCCACTTTTCTTGTCTTTTTTTTTTTTTCCCCTTTTCATCCTCACATCCTATTTCATCCTCTTCCTCAGCTTGTCACCACCTTTTACTTTTTCCTCTCTCTCGACGTTTTCTCCTCATACTTTTTCCTCTTTTGCACCTTTTCTTCGTCACTTCACCGTCTCCTCTGCCTGCCTCCCGTCTCTCCGGCTATCTCCGCTCACCCAAACTTTCCTTCTCGCTCGCTCTCCCTCTCCCTCTCTGCCCTCATATCTCAGTGACAGAGCTCTTTTGTGTTCCTCTGCAGTCTTGTCTGTGCTAATGACGTCTGGCACTTCCGCTCGCCCTGTCAACAGAGACTGTGTGTGTGTGTGTGTGTGTGTGTGTGTGTGTGTGTGTGTGTGTGTGTGTGTGTGTGTGTGTGTGTGTGTGTGTGTGTGTGTTTTGAGCTGGGAAGGATGGCTGTCTGCACTGTGGAAAATAACCACCTTGCAACGCAGTGACTAACACATTGGTGGGTTTTTTTAAACGATAAAGTTTGTGATATTCTATTTTACAGTTCTTCGGTGCGATAAAGTCGTGTATGTTGTTTTTTTTTTTTTTTGCCCTTAGCGCTGAACGTTGGACGTTGTCCAGGATTTTTTTGGGGGGGGGGGTAAAATGGCGCGCTCGTCACTTTCTACACAGCCGACCAATCGCAGTTAAGGTGGGCGGGACAAACGGAATTTACTGTTTACACTGGCAGCTGATTGGGCCGCTATTCGGAGTGGCTGAGCTAAAGCTAATACGAGCAGGGTATTAGCTGACTATAAGTTCAATTATTATACGTATTATAGTTTTTATTTCTTTTTGCTTTTTCTCACAATTGCTCCATTCAGCCCAATGGAAGCACTCTTGTCAGTGTCCTTACTCCTCTCTGGCACACTTAAACAAGGGCCTCTCAATAATTAAGGCCTATTGTTCAAGGAATTATTATTCCACCTTATTATTATTCTCTGTAAACAACTGCATTTTTGGAGGCTTTATCATATTCAAAAACTCATGAAAGTTGGTACACGCGTCTCTCCCGGCGAAAAATGTCGGATTTTAGTGGCGTCGTGTGTGGGCGTGGCCAAATGGCCCGCCAGCGCCCCCTAAACAGATGCCCCGGCGGCAACAATTTACATTTCTCTTTCATGTCACGTTGAGTTAATGTGTGTGTAACCTTTTCTGCCAGCCATTCTGCCAATGAAAGTACCTGCTTATAGTTTGTCACTGAAACTTTCCTACAAGTATTCAAGAACTGGAAAAAGTTTCTCGATTATGTAATATCGCACATACTGTGATGAATGAGAAAGGATTTAGGCATGTGTTGTATTGGACTCCTTGGACTCTTCTTATTCATCCATCATACGTTGAACTCCATTATTTCTTGCATTATTCTATTTTTTTTTTCCCCCTCTACATTTCTTCCTTTTTCCACCTTTATTTCTCTCCGTGAGTCTCCATCCTCTCTTTCATCCGTCATCGTATCTAGAATTTATCGCTTCACACACAATAATTCAATCAGTAATTTACATTTTTTCTTTCCAGCGTGCGTCCCCTTTCCCTCTCTGTCATCCATCCTCCCGCTCAATCGTCCGTCCACACATCACTCTCGTCTCTTTTTTACGTCTCCTTACGCTCATCCGTCTTATGTCCTCATCCGTCCCTTCAGCTCGTCGGGTTCCGGCGGTGTCGGCGACCGGGTCCTGGCTCAGCTCCTGACAGAGATGGACGGCATCGAGCAGCTCCGAGACGTCACCGTGCTGGCCGCCACCAACCGGCCCGACATGATCGATAAGGTAAACAGACGCCGGCTCTCCGTCTTCATCTCTCTTTCCTCCTCTTTGGTCGGTGATTGATAGGGTCGAGGAGATGTTGTTTGGATCTCCCACGTCCACCCACCCCCACCTCCTCGTTTACTCTGTTGCGCATGATTGATAAGGTTAAAGGTCGCTTGCTCCGGTCTGTCTCCCTGGACTGGCTCTTTGAATGCTACTGGGTGAATCGGTTGCCAGAAAGCTTTTTTACGGTTTGGTTTCAGCTTCGGACGCATTTATGTTCTCTCACCTTGAAGCTTCTCCTTTTGTTTTGTTAGTTTGAACTCTTTCAAGAAGAAGAAAGATGTGGTTCATTATTACTGAAAAGGAAAATAATTCACTTTATAACACTAAAGGTTTATGGGTATAAAGAGGCTGCAACTAATTATTTTTTGTATTTGTTGTTGGTTGGACCACAGTAACAAGTCTGTTACTAAACTAAACTTAACCTAACATTGCTTAGTTTAGCTTCACTTAATTTAACTTGGCTTCACTTAGCTTAACTTTACAAAACTTTGCTAAACTTAGCTTTACTTTACTTTACACAAACTTCTACTACACTTTATTGCCTGACTTGTTCTTTTGCACCGTCCTCCGGTCACAATTAAAGTTTACAGCTACTTTGGTTAATGACCAAATACGTGCAAAACTAAGTGGCATTCCCTGTAACCAGAGCTGTACTTTGTGTTTAGTGCTAAACCAGCACGGTGACCATTATACGTGATTAGCATTCGGCCTGATAGTCATTCTGACGTTAGCATTTAGCTCCAACCGTTGCCGCGACGCTTGGTATTTTTTTTAAGCAGGAGCAAATGTTCAAAACATTCACGTAAAAATAAAAAAAAATGTCCCTAGTCAGCACCACTGAGGTTCGAGGTGATATTTGAAGATTTGGCTTAAGTCAAGCCAGCGAACAACTCGAACCATTTCACCTCTGATTCGGTTAATTCGCCACTCGCCAAAGGTAAAACAATTGTCTCCTCTTCTTTTCGTTCTCCCCACTTCAATTCCAATTCAGAAAAAGTGGGAGATCCACCTTTTAGTCCTTTTATTCCTCTGCTTCCCTCCGTTTTTTTTTTATTTTTCCACCCTTTTATCTCCTTCCCTTCCTCTTCCCATCCACAAAAGCTTTCTTTGGTCTCTTATCCACCCATCTCCGCCTTAATGAAATTTCCTGAGTGCTGATCAAAGACGGAGTCTGTGGCTCGTCAAAGAAGGACACAGGAAAGGAGGATGTCGCGGCGCTCTTTAAGCTCAGGCAGCTGTACGTCTCTGTCTTTCTTCCACTTTTCTTTCTCTTTGCTTCTGCTGATCTACTTAGTTTAAAAATATCTTATGTAATGATAATAACGGTACATAAACATATGAAATAATTGCTAACTTCTGTAAAAAAAAGTACGAAAATTACTTGAAGGAATTTTTGCCAAATTTCTTTTACCAAAAATGAAAAAAAGATTCTCCCTAAATGAAGCGTTTATTTTACGTTTTATCGTCCATTTCTGCTTTCCATTTATAAATGATAATATAAACTGGTAAGTAATCTCAAATCCATCAGCACAAATCCTCCTCATACATTTTTTGGGTAACCTCCCCCCCCCCCAACCCCTCCACCCCACCTCCCCCACTCACCCCCACTTGTGGAGAATTGATCCATCGCTGCGGTGGAGGAATGACAGCAACTTCCTCCACCGCTACAACTGGTTGCCGTCTCATTTCAAACTCCATTAGTGCCACGGCGGCTAAGAAACAGGCTGAGTGTGTAGTTGTGTGTGTGTGTGTGTGTGTGTGTGTGTGTGTGTGTGTGTGTGTGTGTGTGTGTGTGTGTGTGTGTGTGTATCTAAGAGAAAGAAAGATGCATAAAAAAGGACAGCGAGAGAAACTCTTATTAACTGTCGGCAGGGGGTCAAGCCCCTGGGCGGACAGATGGGAAACCCCAGGTGTCCTTCCACAAGCTGGCCTCCCATCTCAGGAAGTGGTCCCCCTGCGCAGCTGAGAAATCAGATTACCCCCCCCCCCCCCTGCACCCCCCGCCCCCCCCGCCGAGTGTGTGTTTAGAGAGCTTCAAGTCATTTGAATGAGCTCCACTGAGAACGGATGAAGCCAAATGGGCCAGATAGGCACCACCACATTGCCCCCCCCCCCCTCGGTGCTCCCCCTTAAATTTTTAGCACCTTACTTTTCCTTTACCGCTCCTCCTTCGTCGCCTGTCAGTTCACACCGGAGATGGGCAGACATTACCATACCAATGACAGGATATGATGGGACAAATGAAGATTAATGGGACGCTCAGGGTGTCAATGAAGTCATTGTCGGGTGTTAGCGGTGCGGAGGAGGCTCCCGGGGGTGGTGGTGGTGGAGGAGAGAGGGGGTTTTGAGGGGGGGGGGGGGGCACAACTGTTTGACAGACACAGTGGGTGGGATGGAGAGAGGAAGAGAGAAGGGAGAAAGTGGAGTTTACTTTAGTTTGAAAGGACCTGTCGTCCATCTCTCAACCGGCGCTCCTCGGCAGTGGAGAGTTCTTATCAAGTTGTTTTCTTGTTTTCAGAATAAGGTTGTTTAGAAAAAGGAAACACGGTGAGAATCACTGACTGCGTATAAACGTGGATGAATCTTCCGGGTCTGAAAAACGAGGCCGATAAGGAAGCGCTTTAAGCTGCGATACCACAGAGGGCCACTAGAGGCAGGCTCCAAAGTCTCATCAAATTCGAAGTCAATAAGATTTATCTTTGTGTTGTTAGCTAAAGTTGCTCCTTCTTATTAGTTCCTGAAAATAATCCTGTCGTTAAGTCACAATAAAATGTGTTTTTGGGGGCAAGTCTTTTTGATTGACAGGCCTGCGGTGCCGCCAACTGCTCGTTGCCGCTTGGTCAGCATATGTTCTTTATTTCATGTACTGAATCAAGTTAAACTCTTTCAACGCAGAAATAATATCCAAGATGTGTTCAGGTTTTAGTCCTTGGAACAAATGTTTTTTTTGCAAGTCGACGAGCCGTGAAGCTGAATCACGTCCGAACAAACGGATAAGAAAAGATTACAAATACGTAGTTTTCACACGAGTGCGCACTTTTGTCGCAGGACTTTGTGTCAAAGCAGAAAAAGTGACAACTTCGATGTTGCTCTGTTATAACAAACGGGGAAAGACACTGCTACACTTCTACATCTGTTACTGCATATCAGCCTGTGTAAGATAAAGTCACGAAATGTGGGCAGCGTAAGGAGGTTATAGTCGCTTCCTCTGCGTGATGACATGTCACCAAACACACACACACACACACACACACCACTGCCCCTCTCAACCTTAGAAAAAAACCCTCTTCCACTTCCTCTTTCCTTTGTATTGCGCCAATCACCCGGTCCCACCTCTGACCCTGCGCCACCGAGTTGCGGTGATTGATTAGCGCCACCAGGAATATTTACCCAAGCCCGTTAGAAGGCAGCGGCCCCCTGTCACTACTGTTTGTCGAGCAGCTGTCCGTCTCGTCGATTGGACACACAAACACTCAACACGACACCTCCCTTTTTTGTTTTTTTTGTTTGTTTTTTGTTTTTTTTTACACCCCTTTTCCAGTTTGTCTAAAAAAACCACATTCCGACATTTTCCAGTTCCTCGTTGTTGCCTTATTCCTTTTTCGAAAGATAGCGTTGTTGTTTTTTTTTTTTTTTTGTTTCACTGTAAAAGCCCATTTGTTTACACTAATGTGTGCTGGGCTTTATCAGGAGGCTACTTGCAGTGGGGGAGATTACTAGCAGATGGGTCTTTTGTTTTGTGACCAGAAGTTACCAACTCGGCTCTTATCAGATCCAAAACAGAACACAGGCAACAAGTAGACTTGAAAGGTCAGCATGTCTCTTCCTAATACTTTATGCTGAAGATACATTTCACAGGTCGAGAATTGATGATTTTTATTCACTACATTTTGTCAATGTTTTCCGCTTTTAATAAACAGTGCACTGCTTTCAATATTTATATTTATATAGCTATTGTTCCACTATAATTGTAATAATAATAATAATGATGATAAACTTGATTTGTAATAGCACCTTTCATACAAGAAATGCAGCTGAAAGTGCTTTAATTGTCCTGACAGATCTTGTCCCGGCAAGTCTGTGCAGAGTCGCCCACCCACTTACAAATTTCCAGTTTTATCTTCCTGTTTTACTTCATCGTATTGTGGGTGAATTTGTGCCAGAAATGCTGTTTGAGTCACCAAAACATCTCCCCGGGCATGTTACCGTGTTGGAACAATGACAACAAATAAAGGCCTACCTTTGCCAGAACACGCTAAAATTAGATTTACTATGATTAATAAAAAAAAAGGTTTCAATTTGAAAAAGGAAAGAGTGCAAAATTATAAAAAGAAAATATCCAAATATAATCATTGCCAGCTGACATTTGCTGCATAAATAAAGTTAAATCAACTTAATATAATAAGTTAAATTTGTTTTTCTGTATAGTCATAATGTGACTAATACACAGCATGTAACAGCATTTTTTTTTTTTGGTCATATTTATTTTGTTGTTGTTGTGTCATTTTCCAGCAGTGGATCAGAAAGTCTGGTTGTCTCACTGTAGGAGGTTTTTTTTTCTGCCCTCTCAGACTCCTCCCTCTCTTGAAAAGTCTGCCGCTCGTCCTGCAGCGCAGCTTCTGAACAGGAGATGGCGCCAAACTTTGACATGGGTCACTACTTTTTGACAGTTTTTTGGTTTTTTTTTAAAATATAGTCATTCATACTCATTTATAAACCTGCCAGAATAAAATTACAAATGCTCAGCTTTAGTTATGTCTCAGAGAAACTAAACCTGTCATATTATTTAATAGCCTGGTGCTGTAGGATTATGATTTCTGTTAAAATTTTGCAGTATTTTTGCTCCTTCTATTCAGCGTTTGTGCTATTTGACCAAAAAGCTACACTATGAGATGTACTTTATGTCACTAAAACACGAGGATGTGGGTCTTTATGAACCTCCGTGGTGGTGGTGGTGGCAACATAATTGTCCAAACATAAACTGACGGTATAATAATCCATAACTGAAACCAAATTCATTATTTATTGTCTTGTAAGTTGATCAAAACTACTTTCCTCTTATATTTGACCACTCGTGCACGTGTCTGCGGTGCGTCCGGTCCCCCTGCAACTGTTCCTAACAAGCACTTGGAGCGTGTTGATGAGAGTCCACCCATCAGGTCCTTCTTGTGGCTTCGGCTTCAGAAGTAAATACCTGACATCAGGCCGGTTGTGAGCGGGCCGGACATCTGCCAGTGTTTTCGCAGCTCCTCTGGACGTCGCTAATTGTAATCACAGTTGAATTCAAGCAGACTGTAATTAGTGGGCCACTTGTTGGATATTCAGGGTATTAGCTGCAGCTTTGATTCTCCCGCCCTCCTCTCTCTCTCTCTCTCTCTCTCTCTCTCTCTCTGTGTGTGTGTGGCTTTCCATTCATGTGCGCTCACATGCCAGCGTCCCAGATGTTAATCGACGGGTGTTTTGCAAACGATTTATGCTTTTTGTTATCATCTGGCACAGTGAACCGGAACGGGTCAGGTCCTCCATCCTCATGACCGTTGAGAAAGCGTCAAACAAAGTTATAAATCAATTTATATATTAAAAAAAAAAAAAAAAGATTACAATTTTGTGCTGACATTGGAACTCATAGTTTCTTTTGGAATAAACATTTAATGTACGTCGTGGTAGAAAATGGCAACCCAAATATCACCCAAGGCTAATTGGTCTTTTTTTTTTTAGATTGCTTGGTTTTTCTGTCCAAACTGTCCAAAAACGAAAGATATTCAATTGACAAAGATACAAAATAGATGAAATGCTGCAAATCTTTCTATTTAAGAAGCTAGAACCAACACGTGTTTTGCATTTTTTGCTTGATATCTTTTTAATACTATTCATCTTAAATTACAAAGTTCTTTCTTGGCCCTGCAAACTCTCCTCAAGGTACAATTCGTAGCTGCACCGCATCTTTTCGACGGTATCAGTCTTCCTCTGCGGATCGAGTTGCTCGGTTGTCATGGAAACGTCAGATGTTCACCTTTTTCGAAGCATTTAAAACACTGTTTGTGCACGTTGTCCTGAAAGGCTACTTTCCGAGCTCGTTCTTGGCTTCGTCGACATCAGCTGACATCCAAATTGTCATTAATTAATTTCCCTTCAGTCAGCTGATGATTGGACGATTCATTTTTGCTGTTAGGGGAAAAGCTATCTGCCTCCAAAGTAACGTAACCTAAAGCAAACCATACATATTTTTTTTCGCACCTAAAGTACGTCTTGCTTTTTTGTTTGTGCACGTTGGCTCACGTGAATATCTCTTAATCCCATCTTCCGTAAAAGGAACGCCGCTTTTATCCGACTAAGTCTTCTCTCGAAAACATTTCGCTCTTTGTTTTCGTGGCCTCACGAGAGGGCATCGGAGGATCCTCCCGAGTGAATACCTTTTTTGTTTTGCCCCTTTTCTTCGGCAGAAACCTCCACCTGAGCCGCGCCTCCTCTCGACAGGAAGCTTCCCTTCGCTTAAAAAGAGTGTCTATAAGCCGGCCAGTCAAAACAGGCCATATTTTATTTTGTATTGCGCCGACGTTATCATCTCCCCCAAAGCTTTGCTCTCCTCTCGTGACGAGCCGAGCATGATGGAATCTCTATTGGTGCTGTCTTAAGGGATTAGAGCTTATTCACTGTTTTTTTCCTGACTGCACAGTTCTGAATAGAGCCCCGCCGCCACAGCGCAAGGTGCCCCGCTGAAGCTGAGCTGAGCCGTCCATACAGCCGCACTGTAGCTATTAGCGTCCCCACTGTTTACAGCTGGTTAGTTGAGTTTTCAACACGTAATACTTTGTATTGCATCTCTTCGCTTAATCATAATTCAATCGCAGCCCCGTTTGAGGGTATTCAAAAGTGTTTCCGTGCCCTGCTAATGTTTCTAGGATGCAGTAATGAGAAGGCAAAGTGAGAGTTTTGGCTTGTGAAGCGAACGGCGGCAAAAAAAAAAAAAAAGAAAAGACACACAAAAAAAGTGTGTGTGTGTCTTTGCAAGCAAGTAATGGGATACCACCTAGGGATGGATGAGCTCTGTGTGTGTGTGTGTGTGTGTGTGCGTGCGTGCGTGTGTGTGTGTGTGTGTGTGTGTGGAGCAGGATCCCCAGGCTAGTATCAAACTTCAAGGGCTGTATTAGTGTCAGCTTACATATGTGTGCATCCAAGAATACCGCCGCAAAAAAAACAAAAAAAAGCCTCCAATCCAACCAGACTGTAAAAACAAAAACAAAAAACCTGCACGACCACACTTTGGTTATCTCGCCACAAAAGAACTTTTTACAACTTCAGCGTTTCTTTTCTGATGAAATATACCAGCAAAAAGAAAAATGAAGGGAAATCAGAAATGATCCAAATAGACGCTATAAAACTATAAAAGAAAAGGAAAAAGTAACACATGGCGAGTAAATACTTTTGTTGTTTGTTTTCATATTACTGCTGCATGTGTGGTTTTTTTTGTTTTTTTTTTTGCTTTCTGCACCTCCATCAGCCATTGCTACTCCTCTGTTTTGGTGAGCAAGAGCGAGAAAGCCATGAGGATGGGAGCGGGGAGGTGTGTAATGTAGGAGTGTGTGTGGGGGGGAGTTGGTGGTGGGGGGGGGGGAGGTGGAGAGGAGGGGAGGGAGGGTTAGGGAGGAAATGAGGGCTCTTTGTGCTCTGCTACCTGGCAGACATCTCCAGCATGTGTCGTCTTGCCTGTTGGCAAGCCGAGACCACCGGCGCCCTTGGAATGCTCTCCGTTCAGGAAATCTCGTTTATTCTCCTAAATGCTCCTCCTAACCCCCTTTCCTGCACTGCTGCTGGAGAGTTCGTGTATATATATCTATATATATAGATATATATCTATATTTATATATATATTTTTCCTTTATTTGCATGTCTGTCTTCATCGGGCTCTTTCTTCGTATTTCTTTTGTCCTCTTTTTTTTTTTTTTTTTTGTCACATTTCAAAGATGGCTCCTTTGGATGTTTATAGCGAAGGCGACTGGTTCTTTAAACACGACTATAGTTATAATTGTGAGCAATGTCACTCGATATTATAACCATCCTCGACATACACCACAGCAGTAGATTTAACCACTTTCCCCTATAATGAGCACAGAGGTGGTTCAGTTGGTACCTATACGTACATCTGAGTCTTCCAGCTGACGTCCTCTGTATGATTTTGACGAGTGTCGATATTGCAGTTCTCATCCGAAGGCGCAGGTTTCAACGTAATATTAGCGAGCTCGCCCTTTAAACGTCGAAACTGTCTATCAAGGTGATGCTGGGTTGCGTGTTCGACGTGAACTAAAACTAAATCGTGAGGCGATGGACTCGCGTTAAAGTGAACGCTTGAATTTCCGCTGTTTGGCTTTTGACAGAAAAATTATATAACTGCCTCAGTTTTAAAACTCTTAACTCGTGTACCATAAAACCCCTCTTTGGTGTTTTTGGCATCGGATTAGCTTAATAGATCAACTTTACACTCCAACCGTCCTTCCTCGATTGCGTTTCACTTTTCCTTCGATACCTGCAATAAAACGCCCACACCTAAAAAAAAACCATACAGACGGGGAAACGCTGAGGTTTTTCTGGTGAAACTGTGTCCAAACTTCGAGAAACGTGAAACAGAATCCACTGACATCAACACGCTTTAATCCTTAAACACAGACACACCACGGGTATTACGTTTAGACGTTCGGAAATCTGATTAATAGGCGGCTGCGTGTGCCAGCTGGAAGGAGATTAGCCCGGCCCGCTCGGTCTTTCTCTAGTCCGTGTAAAAAAAAATTAATTAAATAAATAAATAAATAAATAAATAAAAAGTCCTGGAGTAGGAAGGGAGTCGTCATTCAGCACCATCGGGATACAGTCAGAACCACATACAAAATAGAAGCTGGTAGGGGGCCAACTGCTGGGTTGCAACAAATAATACCCCCTTTGTATGTTTCACATATCCCACCCTTGCTGAAGCCCCCCCTCCCCTCCTGAGCCTGGCTCTCTGCTCCGGGGATCCCAACACCACATTAAGAGCTGCTTACAAGTGGATAAGGTGTAAGATCGGAGGAGGGGGGTGGAGGAGGGGGGGGGGGGTCGAGGGGGTTCTTCTGTGATTAAAAAGCAGTGTTTGTGCTCTCTGTTCCTGTTCGCCTCGGCGGGTCCCGGCGGCCGTGTTTTCAGCGGGAGCGGTTCAAACAAACGGGACATTATTTGTCCGCGGTCGTTGGCGGAGGCGCACCGGACAGTAACGGTATCCGCCATGTCGTATGTCCTCCCCGTCCTCACCGTCGTGCCCGTCCAGATCAAGTTACCCATTGAAAGCTGAAAATGAAATCAAATCCCCCTGTGAGGACGACCCATTTGGCTGTCAATAGTTGCGTTTCCCCGTACTGGAGCTGCATTGCGTGTATATACACACACATATATATATATACATATATATATATACGGTGTATATCATTGTTGGGTAAAGCCATTGTTTGTGTAAGTCTCGTGTAAATCTTGGATAGCATCATAGCCTTCAACAGATGTTTTGTTTCGAAGAGGGAACAGCTAACATGACGATGACGTCTAACAACTAATGATTATTGTCAAAATATCCTTATTTATTACTACTCCCAAATCATTTGTTAGTATTGGAGTGAAAATCGTCCCCCTCGTGTGTTCCTGAGCCCAAGATCTCATTTTCAAATTGCCTTGTTTTGTTTTGTTTGGCTAACTAATTAGAAATGATGCAAAAACTCATTAAAGCAACAATTCCTCACTTTTTGTGAAGCTTTGCAAAATGTTTGGCCGATTGACTTTGATGAATTACTTAAGCGTTTTGCAAACTGCGCTGATTATTGTTGTTCTTGTTAAATGTCCTGTTGACTCGCCTTTTCAACACCAGTTAGGACGCTTTTGTGTAAATGTAAAAATGATCACCGGCCACTCAATACGTGCAGCTTCGGATTCAGCTGGCAACGTTGCGCGTCGGTTTTCTCCGAATGTAAGCAGTGCGGCGGCAATTTACGAAGATGTTTATCCATTGTTTGTTTGAGAGCATTTAACTATATGGAGACGCTGCCAGTGACCATACCCAACATCAGTGCTTTTTGGCACACGATTCAATCCTGCTAAATCCCTTTGGCTTGTGTCTCTGCAGCCCTATCGCCTTCCTCCCTTCCAAAAAAAAAAAAAAAAAAAGAAGCCTTTAAAAGATGAGTGGCCTGTCTCCTTTGAAAGTGAATAAGTTGATGGATGTAAGCGGAACCTTTTTAATAATAGCCACAATAAGCTCTGACCCCGCGAGGTCAGGTGGAGAGACGCGACAACAACGCGAAACATGTCGGAGGTCTTTGAGGCCTCGTGTTCCCTTCGCTGCGAGGACTTGGCAGATGCTTCGGAAAGAGGATGACGGCCAGGGTGTCACCTCATTTCCTCTTTCGCAGGCTCCGCTTGATGAATGACCGTGTGAAAGTCTGGCTGTTTCTTAGGTTCAGGATTGCACCTTTTTAAATGGGGCACTCGCATTTTTTTTTTTTTTTTTTTTTTTTTTTTTTTTGTTAACCCCGTCATCTCTGAAGTAATTTATGGCTGTCAGGAAGTTCCCAGAAGCGCTCTCATGCCCCCGGAAAAAAACCTTGACTCTCGGATGGGATTGGATCGGGTGGGGGGGGGGGGCTCGAGAGGCTCAAGAGGACGTCACACCCTGCGAAATGCTCTCATGTATTTATCGTGTCAAAGGGCCAACGGGAGGGAGGGGGGAGGGGGGGTGCCATCCTATATCCTGTTGCCTGAGAAAATGAAAGCATTTCTAGAAGGCTGTCCACCGTCCTCCAGGCCCGACCCCGCAACTAATCTCTCTCATCTCCTCTTCTTTGCTGGTGGCGGTGAAGGGTTGGGGGGGTGGTGGGGGTGGAGGGGAGTTGCTTCCACCTCCTCGTCCTCCTCGTCCTCCTCGTCCTCCTCGTCCTCCTCCTTCGGGGATCCTTGCCTCTGCCGGGACAGATTGCCTGCAGGGAGATGTGGCCGAGCCCTCCTTCACTATACCGCCCTTCCCTCCCTCCCTCCCTCCTCTAAGCCGTCCCTCCTCCTCCCTCCCTCCTCTCCCTCCCCGGGTCTCTGTGCTGGACTGCCTTCCCCTTTGGCTTTCCCCTCTTCCTTCCTTCCTCAGTTCCTCCGCTAATAGCTCCCTTGTTCCTGGCTAGTCGGGGCTGCCAGTTGAGCGGTCATTCGTGGAAGATTCATTCGCGGCACGGTAATTGTAAACAGACAGAAAGACGAGAGGGAGAGAGAGAGAAAGGGAGGGAGAGAGAGAGAGGGAGAGGGAGAGATAGAGGGAGAGAGAGTTTGAGCATTACCGGTCGCAGACAGAAAGCAGAACGGATGAACTCTCAACTCTCGTCTCTTTCTTGGAATCCTTCATCGCCGTCTCCCTCCTCCGTCATCTTTATTACCACCACCACCACCACCTCTCCCCAATCTCTCCTCCTTCTCCTCCCCCTCCCTTATATATATATATATTTTGGGCCCCCCTCATAATTCAGGCCCTACTTTACATCCACGGGCGATCTGTGTCTTGTTTCACCGCTAAACGTTGCATGGAATTATGTTACGCCCTCAAATGTTTAGCTCGCTTGTGTCGTTCCTCGCTTTTCCAGAAAATGGAGTCACTTGTTTGTTTGCGTTTTTTGCAGCTCCCGGAGGGGGGAACTCATTGCTCACAATTATAATGAAACAAATACAGGTTTCCTAAGCCAGCAATTACACTTTGAATTGAGATCCTTCTGGTCAGCATTAGTACGTTTCCCAAATTTTGTTCCACTTTATATTCATCTGTTATGCCGTAAATGTTCTCATAACAACATTTGTATAAACGCTCAGGCTGGTGTTTCTACCAGAGCAATTTATAGTAAGTATCAAGTAATAAATGAGATCTGAGTCGAGACCTACAAGGATTAAACTGCAGGAAAAAAAAAGAAGAAGCCAGTCTGTTTATACTTTGACATTCCAGGTCATTCACACTAATTCAGTTTCATGCAATAAGCTGATCTGAATGCGTAAAAGTTATTGGAAGTACACCTGCAAAGGAGTGACTGTACCCATTGACTGTATTCAAAAGTGTACCACTAGGGGTTGGCTGCTAAAAAAAAAAAAGCTCCATAGACTCCCATTCAACGCCTCATTAAAAACAAAGTCAATCATTTTTCCCCCCCGCATGTTTTCAAGGGTGTCGTTAGCTGAAGTCACTGAGTCGTGTCTGTTTGATTGACAGGCCTGTGGTGCAGCCAGGTTGCTGCTATCGGTGGGCGGGACGTAGTGTCGTCGGGTTCTCAATCAGATAGAGTCGGGTCCGCCGCTTGCTCGTCCAAATATGGTCGCTTCTGGTTCCGAACCGCTCCGAACTAGTAAAGATGGCGGCGGACAAAATTCGTACTCGTGACCGTTTAACGACAGTTTCCGAACCGAAGGGTGACGTTCGCTGTTGGTTGCCGCTTGACTCGTTACCTACTTTATCATTTTGTAATGTGCTGAAGAGCCAAAGGGAGTATCAAAGCAAAAAGAATATTTTTTTTTTCAACTTTTTAACAGAACAGTTTTGTAAAATAAAATTTCACTTAAGAGCCAGAAATGCAAAAAAGCAATGTTTTACATTGCAGTAACTTCCATAATCCGGACGTAACGTATTCATTTGAAGTTCCAGCACCGCTGTAGGTCAGGCTTCTTTTACTGCTGTGTTGAGAATGTGATTTTCTGTGCAGGAGTGGGTTTCCTCAGGTTGCTCCGGTAACAAGGAAAACGTGTTTGTTGGCTAACGGAAACAGTAAACATGAGAGAGGATGACACGGGGAATGTGTGCGTGAGTGAGAATCCAGTAGTGCCAGGCAACCAGACCTGTCCCTGACCTCGGGTGATTGCTCCCCGAAGGCCGGCTGTGAGCCGTCAGCAGCCAAACAGTTGCTCTTTTCCACCCCCTGCTTTTTTTTTTTTTTTTTACTTTTTTTTTTTTTTTTTTTTATCTCCTTTTCCTCTTGTCCTCATTCTCTGAATCTGTATTTATTTATTTTTTTCTTTTCCTTTCCCACACTTATCTCGCCGAAGTTACAGCAGTAGTTGCTTGGGGAAAAAGATTTCGCAGCGCGTTATCAAAAACCAAGCATGTTTTGGAACCAGCGGTCCGTACAATCTTGTCTGCTTCGACAATTTCTCAGTTGCTTTCCAGCTGTTTTTTTTTTTCTTTTTGCTTTTTTTTTCCGTACCTTTTTTTTTTTCTTCATTTTTTTTTCTCCAAGTCAGCATACAGGGACAACTAAAAGATGTCCACTAAGTTGGCTTACCTGGAGTCTCATACCATGATCACACACCTTGAATGGAAAGCTACACGGGAGTGTTTACTCGACACAAAACCATTAAAAGACGGCGTACCCGGCGACAAACATACCGCAGTGAGCTTCAGCTTTGTGATCTCCTTGTGTGTTTTCACTCACACTTAGCCTTTTTTGTTGCATGCAATAAACATGACTCAGTTGTTAGGTCATGGGTAAACATTTGCATTCGGATAATGCACTTTCCACAAGCCATTACGAAGAGCACTTATTGGATAGGCAAAGACTTAGCGTTCACATGAATGGTACAGTATTTATTGTCACATAATGCAGCATAATTATGTACAAAGTTGTACAAAGACGGGATTGAACTCCTTGAATAATTGGAAATTGCTTGTGTTTTCTGGTATGTGTGGCTTTGAGCTTTGACCTATTAGGGATTCAAGGAATTTAAGCTCGTCAGTCATGGCAAAATCTAAAAGTTAAATACCGAGAATGTAAGTGCATTTATTTTTTTTTCCTTTTCTATGCCACATCAGAACAACTTGTTTCCTTCGGTTGCCTCCCACAATACACGCACGTTTACTTCCTTAATAGAAAACGGAGAAAGCTTAAAAAAAAAAAAAAAAAAAGATGACTGTTTTCTGACTGTTTTGCCAGCGCTGCCCTTGAAAAACGCTCATTTTGTGCCCTTGATTACGGTGTATGGTTTCTCTCAATACAAACACGGCACACTAAATGCGGCACGGCCAATTGGTCCGAACCCGAATTAAGGCGGAGGGGAAGCGGAGAGAAACCAATTAGGAGACGGAAGCCACTAATTAAAAGCTGCATGCCCTACAGATTGCATCAATTTTATTTTCTCTAGCAATGGCCGGGGCCATAATTTCAGAGCTCGCTTGTACGCCAGTGCACATTCCAGGACAGCTGCCTTTCTGTGTGTTCGGAAAAGTCCTTGTGCACAGCGGCAGCACCGTCTGTCTAACCCCCTTCTCTCCCCTTGTTTCGTAACGAGGAAAAACAAAACAAAAAAACAGCACAAAACCGGAGGAAATTTGGAAAAAAAAAAAAATCGCCGGGGACTTGCACCATCATTCAGAATAGACGAGAAACCATTCATTAGAAAGTTTTCAACGAGAGTCTGTTTGCAGAAACGTTTCCACTTCCTGGATTAGGTTCTGTGGAACGCTGCCAATACATTTTGTGTGTTGTGAATCGGAGATTGCATTATGCTCGAGTGGTTTGGGTGGTTAACCAATACGCTTGCTTTGGAAAGGCTGCAGGGGAAACGTTGAGCACCTGAGGAAAGCCACAGGGTTTGCTCCGAAACAGTGGGCTTCACAAAAGACTGTAGGGCCCGGTGTTCACGATGGGCTTCCAAACCTAATGTTGTTCATTTGGCAGAGTGACCCGGAGCACTTGTCTCTGCTGTTATTGTAAAAAAAAAAAATGAGGATACACAAGGCTCACCGACCCCTTTTTGTTCTCCTTGTGGTACAAAGCAGACAAGCAGCCTAGAAATAGCCAACCAAAGTATCACAGGAGTATTCATATGTTTCCACGGCGTCGTTGTAATGCCGATTAAAGGAGCTCTGTTTCCTACATGAAGAGAGCTTTCTTTATTATACCTGAATGAAAAGAAAATTGATGTTAAATCTTATCAGGAGAGACTGGTTTTAAATAAATCTCAACTTCCTGATTCTATTTTCCACCTCCATTGTTCTGCAGGTGCTTACCTAACCAGTTTGTGTAACCAGTGTGCATGAACTCTTATGATAACCAAACACACCCACTTGATAAGAATCTATTTTGGGGAAATACAATGTTAATGTCCTTTACTTGGATTCAATTTGTTTTTCTGATATCCATTTATTTCATTTTTGAATTTTTGTTTTTGTGATGACCAGGACATCAAAGCAAGGAAATACAGCAACGCAACAACAGACAGATACACAACAACTTTTTTTTTTTTTTTGCATGACCCGATGACACTCGGGGCGCCACATGATGAGCCTTCGCCCCGTTTCTGCCTGCAAATACACGAGTGCATCCTGAATCCTCTTGTCGTTGCTTCCTTCCCAGCAGTGACACTCCAAGGAGGATAAAGCCCCCCCCCCCCCCCACCCCTTCTGCCCGCTCCCCTCATCCCAACCCTTTTTATTTTTCTCAAATGATGGAGTGAAAAGGAAAAAATAGAGGAAATAACTTAGACCTTGTCTCTTTCCTTCCATTCCACCTAATGGTTTTTCCAGACCTCGAACGCTGAAGGCTGACCTTCCCTCTCAAACTGAATTTTTCCTGTACCCTACACCTTGGATTTCAGGAAATGTACAAAACAGGGTAGCACAGCACAACATATTTCTTGTGTCAGTTTTCCTTTCTTTTTTTTGTGCGAGGCAAAAAAACACTTGAGAATCCAATGACATCAGCGGCCAAGGCTGCAGTGTTTTTCCTTTTTTTGTTGTGCTTTCTCTGTGGTCTTGTCTTGCATTGCATTCAGGACTAAGTCCAGCGCTTCAGGACAGGATTGTTCAGTGATACCCAAACCTTACTCGGTTACCGTTTCAATTAGTGTATGTTAATCTGAAGCAGATCCTAACCACATGTTTGGGTCAAGCGGCAACCAGCAGCGACGTCCTTCTTTGGTTTTGCGAACGGCCGTTACGAAGTCTCGATTTTCAGAATTTAGTCGGCGCCATTCTTCTAGTTCGGAGCGGTTTGGAGCAGGAAGTGACCATATTTGGGGGAGGGGGGGTCTGACTCCATTTGATTGGAAACCCGACGATACTACGTCCCGCCCACCGATAGCCGTAACCCGACTGCACCACAGGCCTGTCAATCAAACAGACACGCCCCCAAAAACACAGTTTATTGAAGGTTATTTTTTAATTAACGACGGGATTATCTCCAGATGGACAGCCAGAAAACAAAGAAGAAGAAGCGACTTTAGGGAGCAAAACCGAGACAACTCGTGAACATTTTTTATTGACTTTGTATTTCATGAGAGAAGTTGAATGGGAGTCTATGGAGCCGGAGTCTTTTTGGAGCCGACCTCTAGTGGCACTCGGCGGTATTGCAGCTTAAGGCACTTCTGCAGTGCTTCAGATATAGTCATTAAAATCCTGACACAGAACGAACAGTATTTGTACTCCACATCTTTCAACATGCGAATCACAGTAAGCACTTACGGTAAATTTAGGATTTTACATTTATGTCACTGATCTGCTTGTGACAACTGTTGAGTGCCGACCCTTTTAACCATTTTCAAAAAAAAAGACAGAGAACAAGCAAATCTAAAGCGAGTGAACAGGCCTTGTTTACAGTTGAGCTCAAAGGAGCCAACTTCCCCTGAGTTGGATGTGATTTGCATGTTGAAACAGTCGGAGCTAACGGTCCCTGAGCCCCCTCTGTAATTAGTGGCCAGAAGGCCCTATTTGCCTTTCAGGTCAGTTTAGGCTTTGCGACATTGTTCAGGGTAGCGGCACCGTTGAAAGATTGACTGTGTCCTTTTTTTCTTTTGGTCATAGTCACAGTAGCCCATTGATGAGTTGCCCAGTTCAAGATCAATTTTGGGCAGTTTTCCGCCCTGCAGCACCCATAGGAAGCGTCCCTTAGAAAGAGCACCCCCTCCATCTCTACCACTCGTAAGGCAACTCGGTCGTATAATCTAGTTTTAGCATTATTTCCCTGGAATTACAAACAGTGTGTCCGCAGTGAATAAACACGTACAGCTTTAAAACCTGACACAAAGCTTTCCCATTCCTGTCCTCGGCGTATTTTTAGTACAAATGTGTTCATTGGCAACAGCTGGTGACTGCACCTGTCACTATTCTCGGCGACGCCATAACTCGTGTTCATAACCCCCGGACTCGCCCTACTCTCCACGTTCCTCACCGTGTTTGCTTTTCCCAATGTTTTTCCTTCTCCACAATCAAGGGGGGAATTATCTGTCTTCCGGAGAAAAAAAAAAAAAAAAAAAGAGGCAGCCCACTAATTTTAGATTGACTTGATTGAGCCCGGAGGCCAAAGGGATCAAACCCACATCCGTTGAAAACCAGGGATGCTAATTCTAACCATAACACAGCTAACATATGTTTTGCTCTCCTCAAGCGCTGATTTGAGACCTGCTGGAAGCAGAGCTCCGGGGCCGCTGTAACCCGCTGCAAAGGGCCATTCTTTCTTGTGGCGTGTTTTGTGGGTATTGGCTCACCATGTGTATATTTATAGAGACCGGGTCATGACACATGTACATGGACTACTTGTTCTCTCTTAAGTTTCTTTCTTCAGCCGCTTGCCAATGCCGAATGTTTATGCAAGTGTCAGTGCGGACGTTTTAGTGCAGGGTAATTCATTTTCAGGGTGTTGAGCCTTCGTTTAAGTGAATTTGTCAGGAACCCCGTACAAAACGTCTCGGGGAATTTTTTTATTTTAGAGAAGAGAAGATTCTTTGTAGAAGATTTGGCTACTAAACTACCTCCGGGGCAAGGAGACAGGAACTGTACAGAATCCAGTAGATACTAAAAGCAATGTAATGTAGAATAAATCCCATAATCCCTTCCCAATCATACACCTAACCGTACACCTTTAACTTCCTCTCAATGCCAATGTATCATTATTTAAGTGCACAGGAAACTGGAACGCTATAAAAGTTCCTCCCAATTCCAGGACAGACCAAATAAAGCCATCATTAAAACTAATTGCAAATGCCACACTATAATTTTTAAGGATCCCATTTATCTTTACTCTATTCATACTGTGAATGTTCCTTCCCATTGAGTTTTGTTGATGGTTTTCAATAACCTTGTACTCAAAGACCTTTCCGGACTAAACGGTCCGCCTCCCTCGGCTGTTTTTACTTGTCGAAGCGTTTTTTATCTCTCTTCATCTCACATGTCTATGCTTTTTCCACTACCTCGTTTTTATCGATTAATTTCAGAGGGCATACTAATTAAAGTAAATCCTTTTTCTGTTTCCATTTTTTTTTTTTTTTTCTTTTTGGCCATTTCACACACAAAAGATGTGTTCCAAGTAAAATTAGATCATTGTGTTTCAATCAGGCCAAAGAAACACGCGCTGGTCCAAAAACCGCCGCATGTCAAAGTCTGACACCCCGGGCATTCATCAAGCGCACCAGACTAGTCATTATTAGAGTTGTTGTTTTTTTGGTGTCACCGGCGGCAAATACTGGGGCTTCTCCCAAAACAGCATTAAAAAAAACATAACGAATGGTCCGACTCCCGTCTTTGGCGTCTTCAAAGGGGAGCCCCGGTAATGACAACGTTGCTAGCGGTTTAGGCCTCAGGGCGTCCGCCGCGGAGATGCTTAACTGTGGCTAAGTACCAGACCAATTACTTACAAAGACAACCTTAGGAGGAGACACTCGATGCTCGCTGCTGCCACAGGAACAATCCCAGCTCCCTCGCGTCCTCCCACCCATTTTGGTCTAATAGCTCCAACCCCCTAAACCCCCGATCCACAGTTGGCTGAAGCCCAGAGGCCGTTCCCGGCTTCCAGATTCGAGCTCTTGTGTCGCCACTTTTCCTGTCAAGGCTTATTGCCATCTACAACTTGGGGAAGCATTTTACAATGTGTTTATTGGTGGTGGTGGGGGTGTTGATAAACATAACTTTTCAGGGCTCTTTTCTTTTATTTATTCATGTCGGGGGGGAAGGGGTTGGTGGGGGGGGAGATGGGAGGAAATTGTTTTGTATGTCCTGCAAAGTGCTTTTTCAAATGGATTTTTATGTTTTCGACTGCGGGACTGTTAAACAAGGATGTTCACCGCCCCCAAAACACCCCGTATTAGCTGTCAGTGTGTCATGTACCAGTCGGTGGGTGGTGAGGAGGAGGGGGGGGGGGGGATAGACGCAGACGGGAGACTTTTCAGGCGCCTGATATTTCTTGTTTGCAAGGGCACCATATAAAACAATGGCTGTTTGTGGATCGGCACAGGCAGGAAGTGTTACAGTATCCTTTCTGAAAAATTCACATCGCCCCGGTCACTTCGTTAGTCTTCCCCCTCCAGCGCGGTCGTACGGGAGCGAATTCGACACAATCATAGTCAATAAGGGAAGCGAACTCGCTCGCCGACTACACGGTGCGATCCATCACTCTCTTAAGTAGCGCTGCCAAATCAAAAGAGACTCCGCTGCACTCGGTTGAGCCCCGGCAGTCGTGCCCCCCACCCCCACACCACCCCACCCACCCACCCACCCGCTCCTCCTCCCACCCACCCCTCAGCTTAGTCCCCATCTGGCCAGCGGTTCCGTGGGCTTAAAGCTGGGAGATGAGTAGGGCCCTAATTCCTACACGCCAAAGCATTACCGTGTGTCCAGGGCCCACAGAGACAAAGATGGTCGCCAGGTGTCTTTCCTGTCTTCAAAGTGTCGGCGTCGTTAATCACCCCCCCCCCACCCCTTTTCTGCATCGTCTCACATGTGTTTTATTTACCCCTCACCCTCACACACACACACACACACACACACACACACACACACACCCGTGCTCCTCATTTCCCTGCCTCCCCCTTTTGTTGGGGGGGGGGGGGTAATTTTTTTGGACAGTCTGTCACCCAGCTGCATTTCCTGCGGGGTTTATGTACAGTTTTTTGGGCCCCCGATTGGAACCACATTTGGCAAACAACGTGCCATCTTAATGAAGTCACTGGGATCCAAATGGGTGGGTACGGAGGGGGGAGGGACAGAGGATACCAACCCCTCACACCCCACCCCATCCCATCCCATCCCATAGACTGCTGTTGGGCTTCTAATGTGGCCACTTTTCTTCTCGATTCCCGTCCTCCCCGCTTCATCCGCCCCATCAAAGGGAGAAAAAAAAAAATCTATCTTTCATCTAGCTTAGTTCAGCTCGTGCTTGTGAACGCAGCAGCCTCCATCGCTGCAAGGCCTTTAACTTTTTTTTGTTGTTGTTGTTGGTGGAAGAGCGGGGAGAGCTATTTGTGCCTTTCGATCCAATGCCAAATACTTTTCAGTTTACAAGCCAGTTATGTTATCTTTTTAACAAACAGGAAGTTGTGACCGCATGGTAAGATTGTAAAAAGAAACCTGCGTTCAAAGTATCTTTTTACGAGCCAGAACACTTTGTGTTGCAGATTAAATATGAATCATCAACAGGTTTTGTGTTCGGGGAGCTCAGACTGTTCCTTTCGGTCGTACGCACATCCTCTACGAGAACTTTACGGCCCTTTTGTAGCTCATGTCAAGGTTGGATCTCTCTTTCTTTTTTTTTCTTTTTTTTTTTGCTGCTATTTTGGAAAAGGCGCATTGAATTTAATTTAGCGTGTTGGCTGCCGAGGCCCTCGTTTCATTAACAGCGCAGAGGGTGCACTCTCGATGCCCTCGCTGACGCAAACTGAGCGAGTAGAAAAAAGAAAAAAAAAAAGAGCTCTTTCCTCTGGAAAAGCACCAGGGGGACTATTTCTGTCGTTTTAAATTGTTAAAGAGGGGATTGGGCCAGAGAGAAAACGGGGAGGAGGGGAGGGGGGTCGGTGTTCGGTGGTGAGCAGTCAGACTGTTTCACGTGCCAGATCTGTAATGCGTTCCTCTGTGAGCTGGGAGCTGGCTGAACTCTGGGCCGCGGCGCTCCGGGAGAGGAAGTCCCAAGCCTGGGGAGTTTCAGACATCCTGTTTTCGGAGTGCCATCGGCCAACAGCAGAGGCTGTTGCAGGCCACCTGCGGACCGAAGGAGTCACATCTGCCAGTAGACTGGGGGACAGCAGCCAAAACGTCACGCACCTCCTCCAGTCGGCCTCTCTTTGTCTCGTTATCTACCGCCCACATTTTCATATCACGGATTTTTAACCTTTCGAACAAACAACTTCACTGTAAAAAAAAAAACCCGTCGATGAACTTGAAAACGACCCAAACGTTGTCTTTGTGCCCCCCCCCCCTTTCCTCTCCCCCCTCTACCTTATTTCTTTTTTTCTTTTTTTTTTTGGACTGGCTTTATATTTCTCTTCGCAGAAGAATTATATCATTTCTAAGGAATGTGTCTTTGAAATCGGTGAAAAAAGGAATCGGTCCTTAAAAAAAGAGAGCCGGCTGGAAAGAGAGGACTCGTAACATATGATGTATTTGATGCTCTGAGAAATTCAGAGCACGCGAGGGAAAACTTGATGCGGTTATATCCGAGATGTACCTCAACATTTTACTATATATACATAATAACATATACGTGCTCGTTAATGCTCACATTTATTCTGCAACTCCTGTTTCCAAAAGAAGTTGGGACCCTGTGTAAAATGTTAATCATGTAAACCCATATTTAATTGCCAAATACACCAAATACACCATGTCAGATGATGAAACAGGAATTTTACTGTTTTGTGAAAAATGTGTGTTTATTTTGAATTTGATGCAGTTGCAATAAAACACAACTTTTTGAGATGCGCTGCTTCCATCAAACTCAAAATGAGCACAATTCTTTTCATAAAAACAATCAAATTTCTCCGTTTCAACATTCGGTATGTTGTCTTTGGACTATTTTCAGTTATGTATGGGTTCATAATGATTTGCAAATCAATGCATTCTGTTGTTATTTACATTTCACCCAGCAAAAATATTGCACTCAGCATGTTGTCGGTGACCTCCCGATGCTGTAAGAGTGTGTTCGCTGGCTCTGCCTGTTCTCAGAGTCCCCAGGAGCTGCCGGGGCAGGAAGTTTGGTGGAGATAGCGCCCCCTCCTCCCCCCACTCCCTCGATTGTTGCTATTTAGGACAACAGGAAAAGGTTTGTGTCTGTCTCGACCGCCCACCCCCCCCCCCCCCTTTTCCTTGATCAGCCCTGGTCTGTTTATTCATAGTCATTCTCATCAGGCCAGCTGCATTTTAGTCTTTTTTTTTTTTTTTTTTTCTCCAGCCTACGCACTATCAACAGGGCTTTTTCTATGACTCTTATGGATTTTCAGAACTGTGTGATTGCAGGGAATTCCCTGCAAAAGGATGATGGCGATGAGTTTTTCTTTACGTGGGCAATAGATCCAACATTTTGCTGTTGTTGTGGTACGACTTTTGGCTTGCAGGTTTTATGAGAAAAGGAGGCTTGATCACTCCGTGGCCAGAAAAAAGAGGCCGATGCAGAAAGCGCCTTAAGCTGCAATACCACCGAGTGCCACTAGAGGTTGGCTTCCGACTTCCATTCAACTTGTCTCATGAAATTCAAAGTCAATACAGTTTTTTCATGAATTATTTCGGTGTTGTTCCCTTCTTATTTGTTGTCTGGGTGAAAATAATCCCTTCATTAATTAGAAAATAATCTTTAAAAAGATGTATTTTCAGGGCGTCTCTTTGATTGACAGGCCTGTGGTGCCGCCAGGTTTCCACTTGGGGTTGGGGCGGAGGGGTTAATGTAAAGATACAGTGAGTTAATGTAAAGTGTTTTAGTCTGCGCAATGGAGCATTTTTTTGAAAGCCTTTTCTGAACCGTTTCATGTTTTATCTTTTTACTTGTTATAATCTCAAAATCTATTCTTTTCTTTCTCCTTTTCTGGTCATCGTTGCACACCCAGGGTGGTACTCTCTCAGTGATACTACGCAAACAAGAGGCAGTATAGTGTCATGGTACTGTGGGATACTTACTCATCTGGCATCCCTTAACTGGCCTTGAAAAGTCCTAAATGCTGTGGGGGCTCAACTTCTAACCCCAGGAAAACACCAATAGACCCCGAAGGCCGACTTCAAAGGGAACCGCACATCAAACGAAACCAAGCGCATAGATGGTCAGCCGGGATAAAAAAAAAAAAAACAAGTCATGAACCCTCCCATTTGTCAGTCCAATGACTTATGTGCATTTTCTTCCCATTAAAATAAAAAAAAACGGCGTTTTGTCGGAGAGAGAGCGAGTGCGGGGGGGGAGGGAGGGGGGGGCGGCGGTTCAAACGTGCATTTACAGTTAACAGCGAGCCGCCACCGGCACACGTCGCGGGGCTGTATTGGCCGCTGATCTGCTGTGCCAGGAAGTGCTCACGCGGAATATGAAATGTTATGTCATGAACCGTGCTCCTCCCCGAAAAAGAAAAGAGAATAAAGAAAACATCTGTCTGTCTGTTTTTATTCTCTACTATCTTTTTGCCCCTGTATATCTCTGTGCATCACCCCCCCCACACCCCTAACCCCCCAACTCCCCTCTTTTCCCATCACCCCCCCCACCCCCCCCTCTAACCCTGACGCTAGCTTGTCTGAGTGGCCTTTTGCCATGCATTCCTCCCTTCCCTGTTTGGCCTCTGTCTCAGGAAGTGGCCCAATTAGTGGATAAACACCATGGAGGAGATGGGGAGGAGGGGTTTGAGGGGGGCGGGGGGGTAGCAGCAGCAGCAGTGGTGGTGGTGGGTCGGTGGGTGGGGGCACCAATTAGGTCTCTATGGGCTCCGGGGGCCAGGCCCTGCAACTGCACAGAAACTACCACCCCAACACCCCCCCCCCTCCCCCCCGCGTCTATATGCCAGTACCCTGCCAGCAAAAGGAGGCGGGAGTCTGTGATGGGGTGGGGGGGGGGGGTGTTAGAGGATGTGGGATGCAAGGGGAAGCCCAACAAATAAATGAATAATTAAAGTCCCCGAGGCACAATGAAAATGACGGTGCACAATTTGCATTCAACTGTGAAAGTCACTTCAATTACTTTCTGCAAACAAGTCGGTCGGTACTAATTAACGGCCATACGCTTGATTTGATTTTAATATTTTATAGAAATATTTGGTGAACTGAATGCACAAAAAAACAGGCATCTGTTTAAACTTTTACACTTTTCTCAAAATTGTTGTAAAAAAAAAAAAAGTAGTAATCTGGGCCAACAGCAGCATGACTAAGCCACGGTTAAATTAATTTACCTTTAATTCTTTAATATCCTTTATTTGTTTTGCTTCTTAGCAGTTTGTAGTAACAACGTCCAAAGTGATTGCGTTGTTTTGACCCCAGCAGGCTTTTATGTTTACTTCTGAAGGCAATTTTTACATCTAAAGTGTATAAAAACCTTTCAAAACTTTTTTTTTTTTTGTAACATCTCGTGAAGAATCTCAGACAGTTTCCATGGTTACTGTAAGACCATTCACGGTTGGGCGTTTTTCATGACTTTCATTGCTTAAGATTAAGATACATAGAAACTTTAAAAATGCAAGACAATCATTAAAAATGATCTGACGTTCTTTTACATTTTTAAATACACCTCTGCTGGGTATTTATTTATTTATTTATTTTTTTGGCGACTATGAAAACCTTGATTTATGGCGTGGCCGCACGTTGCTACGAAAATATAAAAAGTGGCACAAACCTCGGTGATTCTGCTTCGGGTTGACGTAGTTCACTTATCTGCAGCTCAAACAATCTGCGCATCGACTTGTGCAAAACTGTCGCCACAGTAGCCCGAGGACAGGAAATCTTGATCTGCAAATAGCGCTCCTAATTAGGCTTGTTTATGATCAATTCAAAACCGCACACTTTATAGTGAAGTTCCTGTTGGGGTTTTACTTGGTGGAGTTTTGCTATTAACGAGAGCTTCCCTGAATAATCCTTCTGTTTAAAACTTCTTTTAAAATGCTTTTTTTTTTTTAATATATATTACTCTTTTGCAAAGTTATGTTTAACACACCGTTACCACGGCGATCTGAGGACACCGCACTTGCGGTTTGCGATCCGCGGGGTTGTTACGTCCCATTTCTAAAACACAATATACAGTAATTAGTATACTTTGGCTTCTACTCACTTCCTTCTCTCACATTGCATAGAATTAATTTAGCGTATGCCCGAGTTTGACATGTGACACCTTCATGACCCCAAAGTTCAATTTTTTTAAAATTTTTTTTTTTTTAAACAAACACTGGATCAGTTTTAGTGTGTGAAAACAAAACAGGTAGAAGAGCTCAATTTTTTTTATTTTTTTTTAAATCACTCGCACTGCCAGGTAGAGTAAATGTAAAGGATTTAGTGACATCGGAGCAGAAACATTATGACGAGCAGGAGAATTAACTTTTAGCACATTAGACGCAGGTCCAAAAAAAATACTAAACTTTTTCAGAGATTTTCTTCGACATGATTTTTTGTTTTGTTTTTACAGTTTGTGTGGGTTGAGCCACCAAATAAGACGCCCGTCTTTGCCTTTTTGTATAAGTTATACACCTCACCCTTCACCCTGCACTTACTGGCACGACTCTTGCTTTGTCAGATGGCATTTTTTTTTTTTTTTTTTAGCTCGTCTGTTCCTCGCGCACTTCTCTTGCTGGCAACCGAGGACAGATCACGCATTGTGGTTTCTTCCGTTGCTGTTCTCAGTAGAGCAACGCTCAATTAAGCTATCATCGTATTTTTTTGTAGACACTTGACGATGATGAATGTTATTTTTGTAACCGTGATTAGCCTTCCAGATAGCTAGCTAAGCTAGCCAACAGTTTTGCTGAGCCTCTGGCACGGCGGTGTTGATTGATTTACAGCTGCAGCAACATCGATGGGACATATGAGAATTTCCATTTGATCAAAGCCAGCGCGAGGGAGCGCTACAATGGTGCTATTGTGTTCCCGCACAGGGTTACTGCAGGTGGGATTTTCGGAGCATAAATGACATTTTAGTAATCACACTAGTGTTAGTAGTTTGAGTACCACCGTGTTTAAAAAAAAAAATAACGTCCTTCCTGAGTCATTTTGTCAAATCATGTTTAATAATATGCTGACACAGCGAGACATCTTCTGCCTGCTGTTGGTAGAAATCGACTTGTTTGAATCTGCATGCGATTATCACATAATACATATCGTAGTAATAATAATAATAATGCACCATAACAGAAAAGGAAACCTGGTTTTACAAAATACTAGAAATTCATATAATTTTTCACTTCTTTTTTTTTTCTTTTTTCTTGACTTCAGCACGGTATCTTTTTTTTAATTTATTTTTTTTATTTTTTTTACGATGAAGTCTCTTTTTGAGGAAACTTGATAAGAAGAGTTTTTATTTTTTTTATTTTTTTTTTGCAGGGTGCACGCATTTGGCTTTCAAGGAGAAAAAAAAAATAAATAAATAAAATTCACCAAGTAATATAGATGGATTCGTTGGCAGTGTGCTCCTACTGGTTTCAGGAGATTGAAGTTCAGGCTGAAGCGCTGTACAGTTGATAGCTCCGCTGTGAAATGTGGTCAAGAACTTCCAGAAACATATAGTACAATTTTCTGGCCGTGTAGAAACCCGTGGGGACGGCATGCCATCCAAATTGAATGAAAGCAGTACTTCTCTTGTCTGTCTTCTCTCTCTCTCACCACTCAACTGAGTAATTTGATTGACTGAGCTGCTGCCTCCCCCCTCCCTCCCTCCCTCCCCTCTTCCTCCCTCCCTCCCTCCCTCCCCTCTTCCTCCCTCCCTCCCTTCCTCCTTTTCCTTATTTCAACTGGCAAATATGTACCCTCGCATTCCACCTCCGTCAGTGGCGGCACATGCTGCTCCATTTCCCCCTGAAAAACAGTCACTTAACCAACGGTGCAATTACCCTCCCTATATGCACCAAAACACAGTTGGAACGACGGCTGGATAAACAAATGTTACTCGATAGGTACAAATTATAAGATGTACGGTCAAATTATAGATGCTTGGACCGCTTTCAGTTTCAGAGGGACATTTTGCGAGGCTTTATTTCAATCGGTTTTTTTTTGTTTTTTTTTTACTACATTGATGCGTGTGTCTGAAAATATTTGCATTCTTATTGAGATAGCAGGAAAGAGGCCCCGTTAGGATATGCTCTCCTGGTTGGTGGCTCCGCGTCGAGGAGTGTTTGCGCAGCAGAGCAGTATACCATATGGCTGTCAGCGTGGATGAATTACCGGCAGCCGTCCCTCTTGAGAAGCACAGAGATGCAGAAGATAACTGGAAAAGCAGTTTGCAAACTCCTTTTGTTTTTGTATTTACGCGCCGCACACCTTTGACGGAGGACTTTTAACAGCAACAAAAAAAAAAAAGTAATACGTTATTTTGCTCAGGGACCTGAAAAAGGAACAAAATGTCAACTTCAAATCTGCTACTTAGATACGGGAGGAGATGTCTTAAACAGCACATAGGGGTCATTTGGATGAAAGAGTCTGCTGCTGAAGAAATACAGGGTTTTTTTTGGTGCAAATGCAGATATTAACATCACAAATGCAGAACATGGTCGTGAAATATGTTGAGAGCAGAAACGCTGTCGTAAACACTCGCGTTAGATATCGGAGGGTTAAATTTTTTTTTTTTTTTTTTTTTTTTTTAAACGGTTGAGTTTAGGGGGGTGTCAATGAAACTAAACAAGCCACGGGATATAAGACGGTATTATATCATCTAAATTGTATGAATGCAAGGCTTGAAACAAGATCTCCTAAATTACACATCCCAGTGTTTGGTACATAAATAGTCATTTCCGCACACGGACCAAAAAAAAACAAAACATGCCTCCCACTGAAAATGGGATTCCTAGCTGTGAAAGTCAAGCTATTTATGGTATGCATCACTTTCCACACCTGAAATATCCGCTCCGCTCCTTTTTTTTTTCTGTCTTTCTTTCTTTCTTTGACTGACAGTAAAAGCCACCTCCAGTAGAACTGCGAGCCGGGATTAAGTCTGACAGGCAAATAGCCCGCTCTTAAGGCCGCGGTGGCTCATCTGTTGTCGTAGCAGGAGCTGGAAGCTCATACGTGCTTGCAAGTCCACTCACTTGAGAGATTTACTGGGGCCCCGAGTGCAGTGGAGTTACAGTACAGTGGGGGCCCGCTGCCAGTGAGGTGGGTGGGTGGGTGGGGCGGGGGCTCAGACAAAGAGGGGCAGACTGGGCCCTATAGGTTAGGGGCTTTAAAAAGGTTGTAGGTTATAAATACTTGACGGTGCAGTAAAGCTGTCAGAGTCTTCCTGAAGCAAGTATGCACTCAAGAACACTCAAGTTAGTGGATTGTCCACATTGGTGCGTACGTTTGTCGTAAAATATGGTCGTCTTCCTCTCAGTTCGTCTAAAGTAGGTGAAATATCTCAAACTGTCTGCAGCGCCAATCTTCCAAAAACATAGGACAAAAAGAAAACCGTTGCATTTTTCGCTTTATTGAAGAATTATTCTTATTTAGATGGACCGCTGGAAAACTAAGAAGAAGACCACTTACGTCCACTTTTATACACAGTCTTTGGTCAGTTTTATATCAGTGAAAAAGAATATCAGTTGAACCTGTTTCCTGCATGGCCCTGTACGCTGCACATATGCAGGCTGTCTGCTACTGATGGTTCACTCCCATAGCTTTAATATCTATGGCTGGAGAGGGAGGTGTAATGGAGGGGGGGGGGGGGGGGGGGCTTACAACAACATCCTGACCCTTACAACAGCTCTCAGAGAAAGATAAAGACCTTTTTTTTTCTTTTCTTTTTTAAACCATACAACATACTGGTACCTGTACGGAAGTGTGAAAGAAGCTTAATCATATCAAGAGCTGCTCACTGACGACGCTGCCGATGTTCAGGACCCTCATTTCTTTCTGTGAAACCTCGGGAATAAACGCTTTGCGTTACCGGTGTTATTTGCAAACTTTTAAACCAATGCCAGATTTACACAGCGCGCGTATCAATAGATTTAGAGGATTACAAGATTTCACACCCTGTAACAGAGATATGACTTCAAGTTTGGTTTTGCAACTGTTTTCACTATTCATCTATCGGACTTCACGAAATTTCATTTTCAATTAAACACCAAACCCTTCTGAAATATTTTGATGAGAGCCAAAAATGTTTCCCGCGTGAAAACATCAGCAGTCAGACGAACCTCGTGTCGCGTTACGGCGGCGGCGTCGAGTTATCGCTGCTTTCGCCAAAAAGTTGGCTTCGCCCACTATTTGTTTTAAAACGACCATAAACCAAAACGTGAGAACGCACCCCGGTGCTTGATTGGAGCTTGTTTTAAAATCAATCAGCGAGGACGTTGTACGCGGGCCGAAGTGCCACTCCAGTTTTAATCACTAAAACCATAACGTGACGTCAGCCGAGCGCTGAAACCGAAGGAGGAAACATCTAAAATATCACACGCCAAAAACCCCGAGACATAAGCGAGATCCTCTGTTTGTCGTTAGTTTATTTAATATAATATCTGCACAGTATGTGTTAAAAGGTTACATGGAGCCCGACCCAAAGACTAAGCAGTGTTTTAGGAATGTAAATTGGGAGGTTGATTCCTGGGAGTCGTGTGTGTGTGTGTGTGTGTGGTGTGTGTGTTTGGTTTTTTTAATCAGATATACCGTGTGAGTCATAATAAGACATATAGAGGCTGAACCAGACTGATGGCCGTAGGCAGCGGCTTGTCAAACTGTCAGGCCGCAGCGCAGATGCAAGTTAAAGCCAAAATAATTTCATGTTTTGTGTTGTGTTTTTAAATTGAATTCATCTTCAGTGGAACGTTTTTGTTTTTTTTTCCTGCCTCTGCTTGTGTTGAGCTTAGTTCGGTCCTGAGAGGATGTTAAATGTAGTTCATGTAAACTTCTAAGTTGAGCATTTGGAAACTTCTTCGTTGGTTTTAATCTGGACGCTTTGAACAAGATGCTCCGACCAAGATAAACTCTTCTTTTTCCTCCTTTCTCTTCTCTTCTCTCACTTCCCCATTCCTGTCTGTATTCCCTTATTCTTGCACACGCACACACACGCGCACACACACACACACACACACACACACACACACACACACACACACACACACACACACACACACACACACATATATAAGAGCGTGTGTGTGCAGAGAAAGAGAAAGAAGTGAGGTGTTACTGGTTGAGAAGGACATGTACATGCAGCTCCTGGTCTGAATAGCACTTCCTGGCGTGTGAAAGGCGAGCTGGAGGGAGGGAGGGAGCGAGGGAGGGAGGGAGGAGAGGGATGAAGGGAGCGAATGGAGAAGGTGGTGGTGGTGGGGTGTCTCCTCCTCCTCCTCCTCCTCCTCCTCCTTCTTCCTCCTACCGCTGAAAGCCTTGTTTGCCATTCTTGCGAGCGCCCCTCTGAAAAGGGAGTCAACGGGGGAGGGAGGGAGGAGGAGCAGGAGGGGGGGGTGACAATGAGACGAGGAGGACCACATCCGTGTTTGCCAGGTGTTCCTTTTGTGAGTCTCACCTTGCACTCAGGCATGGAGAGCGAAACAGAGAGAGAGAGGAAGGAGGATGGCAGTAGAAAAGGTGGGAAGAGATAGGAAGAAGAGGGACGGAGAGAGAGAGAGAGTGTGCAATGGAAAACACACACACACACACACACACACACACAATATGTGGAGAGAGAGGCAGGGAGTGGGGGGGTAAAAAAAGAGAAGAAAAAAAAAGCCCAATAGATCCCGCCATTCTTCCACAGAGATAATCTGCAGGAAAAGGTGCTGCACAGACGAGGGCGCACACACACACACACACACACACACACACACACACACACACACACACACACACACACACATGTGTCTCCCCCGTGGGTGTGTGCCGCTCTCTTATTTATTCAGCGCAGGTTCATGGCTTTTATGCACGCCATTATGCTCCAGTGATAAAACCGCTTTTTTTTTCACAGCCCATCAACGATGCCGTATCAAAAGCTCCGATCGCAAAAACCCTGCGGGAACGCAGCAGCCCGCTCAACTCTGAACGCACACCGGCTATATGTGCCGCCTTTCAGTTCCCCTTCTTTTTTCTTTTTTATACATATATATATATATAAATCCCGCCGACCCCCCAAAAGTCAAATCAGCTCAAAAGTCATGCGTTACAGTAAATGGCCTTACCAAACAGGGTTCTTTTTCACAAACGACTACAGAGGACGTAAATATAGATAATGGACCCCAATTAGAAGCGGGGGGACCCTCATCTGAGAGAGTTTTTGTCCAAACGATTCTTATCTCGGAGCGACTTTTTGCCCCCCTTTTACGATGGATTTTACTTGAAATTGCGAGCAGATGGCGGGCAGCAAAGCAGTTTTTTATTGTGATGGATGCACTGCAGCTTTGTTCTCACCAGCCTTAAGAGGAATTGTTTGCACAACAATTGTGGCAGCAATGCGGCTCTGGTTGCAGTAATAGAGGACCTGCATTATCCAAATTGGGGTAGCGGTGGGGAGGGGGGGGCGAGTTGAGAGGGGGGGTTCTTAAAGGCCTCAAAAAATGGTGCCTGAAGCTCACTTGAGTGGGAAAGAGTTCTGGCTTTGGTTGCCCGTGTTTTGATATTCTCTTTGGATGTTCACGCTGAGCAAAAACAAATCTAGAACCAGATGCCCATTTTGGCCAACAAAATAGGTTTTTTTTTAGGTTCTTGAAGGAACTCGGCTCGTATTATCGTTCGAAACTAAACTCAAGTTGACCGAAAAATCAACCCGAGGTCCACACCTAGCAGGATGGACGTTCTGGAAACGATTCTCAATGAGAAGGTGACCAAATGAGGAATATACTCAACAACTCGGGTCACAAAATAAAACCCAGTTTGATCTGCCATTAAACCTCCGTACCATTCCTACCGAAGGATCGCTTTCACATCCGTGCCGGCGTCGTGCGGGTAGCTGCGCTCTCGACGTCGCCGTGAATCCACGCTCGAACGAGTCGCTCCCGTCCTGACCTCAGGCGGAGCGGCAGAGGCACGTTGTTGGAAAGCCGGTGACTTTCAGTTTGCGGTTTGTTAGTTCTGAGATTAAGCAGCTGACAGCATTGCGAATAGACCAGTTTATCGAGCTATAGAAACTGAGGCTTGTTGTGTTCTTGCCAAAGGGAATCACCTCAGATCCGGAGCAGTTACACAATCGGAGGTGCGGTTAGTTTATAGATTTCTGACGAGAGGAGAATGTCAGAGTTTTTTTTTTTTATGTTTTATTTTATTTATTCGACCAGCTTGTTTTGCATCAGTCAGATGTACGGATGAACTTGATCGCATCTGTTTGAAGACTTAAAGTTGCGAGTCGTGAAAATTATACTTTAACGGCAAAAACACAGACTTTCTTTGTACCGTTTCTGCGGTATTGGAATATTTGAAGTGCCCCCGTTGCTACTTTAGGGGGTATATATTTTCATTATTTTCTTTTTTTTTTTTAGGTTAATGAGTTTAAAGAAACACATTTCATCAAACATCTCAAGGCGAATTCTTCGTCAGGATCACCTGATTTTTCCGGCGTCGAAGAACTCGACTTGGCACGTGGAGCCCTTTACAGTTCAAGTAATAAAAAACAAAGCGAAGGCAAAACAAACATAATTAAGAGTCACGCGACCCGAGCGGCGGTCCGCCTTTTGAGATTATGTTCTCGTTCTTTAACCGCTGTGACGGAGCTTGAATGTGTCCCCGCAGCACCGTTCATGTCTACTAGTCCTGGAGAGCATGATTTAATCACCGGGCAGCTTTACTGTAAGACAAATACAGAAATAGACTGGTGGGTGGTGTTGCGTTTCACTCGGTGTACCCAAGGTCAGGAGACTGTAAAATAATATCCACCCTTGTAAAAAATAAAAAAAAAAATAAAAAAAAAAGAAGGATGTATGTCTCCACAAACAGAGGGGGGTGTATTGCTGAGTCGGCGGAATAGATGGTGTAATAATGCGATTATTGCCGGGAGGTCTGTAAACGCCTCCCGTCCATGGGTCTGCTCTGTTTGATTGTTTTGTTGTTGTTTTTTTGGCATCAAAAAATATCTACACATTATTGTTGTAATTTCCTGAAGAGTCTCCGGTAGTTCACAGAGTGCAATGTTGAATCTTATGTGTTTTTACCTGCTTTGAGAAAACAGGAATACATTATTCCTTCCCGAATCTTTTCAGCTGTTTATATCTTCATCACTGTTGAGATCGTTACTGATTCGTGGAGTACAGCATGTTGGAGAATAGCTGTGACTGACTGGGAATTTATTTTTATTTTCCTATATTTGAGTCATAATTTGCACGCTTTATTTTGCTCTTCATTACAGTAGAAACGAGGGGAATTTCGTAAAATATGTCTCCGTCAAGCTTTCGAGACGGACCTCAGTACACATCCGTTTAAAAATCTATAAAAAATAAAATAAATAAAAACTCTTTCAGCTGCAATGTTGATGTAACTAATGTTGTAAACCGACGTGTTCGTCCTCAGCAGACGTGAAGAAATTCCCGACAAGTCATTTTTTTTTTCATATATAATTGTAAGGAATGTCCGTCTGAAGACGGGCTGCTAGCAAGTCGGAGCCGAACTGCCGAAGCTGTGCAGCATTGATTAACCACGACTGTACACGGCGTTGGCTTTCGGTAAATGGTCAGTATTTCCACGATGACCTTTGACCCCCCCACCCTCCCCTGCCTATCGGATCCCTCCGACTGAAAGATGCCCGTGAGCCTCGTCGGTCCCGCTGACCTTGTGGCTGCAGTGTGTTTTGTAGCTCGTGGCGCTTGACCTGTCACTCCATATCCATTTACCGAGCATCCAATGTCATCCCACGAATGGCAGACCCCGCCTCCCCCCCTCCCCCCACCCACCACCCATCCCACCCACCCACATTGTCACCATGGAGACAGCCAGTCTGGACCCAGAATGCGTTTCTCGCTCATTTCCTCGGAAGAGCTGAAAATATCAATTAAGAGTACCCACCCACTACAACCACCACCAACCACCACACCCCCCACCACCACCACCACCACCACCAGTCACATAGCTCCGGCAATCGGAACTCAAGAGGACACCAATTTGACCAGATTCCACTTTCTCAAATTGCAGGAAAACATACTTAACTGATGGGACCCTCCTGACTTGAGAGGGGCCCATTGTTGTGCCCCCCCCCCCCCTCCCCTCACTCCTCCCCTCACCTTCCTCTGGCCTGTCTCTCCTCCGTGTCAGGTAACAAGCTGGGAGCACACCTTTTTTTTTTTTCTTCCTCCCCCCCCCCCCCCCCCCTCCAGCAGACCAGCCGGCTGTACCTCAACAGGCGATCCTTTGAGGAGCTCGGGGGGGGAGGGAGGGGGTCTCTCCAAGGCGTCTGAAGGGAGGGGTGGGAAGGGGGGCATTCTCCAGGGTCAGGGGACCACAGGGGGGAAAGTGTGGTAATTGATACTCGATGGCGTGTAAATAGATCATTCGATAGGTACGACATACCTGTCGACACTTAGGGACAACTGCGCTGGAGGAGCTACGCTTACTTGAATTGGAGGAAGTCCACAGCGGCCGGCGTGAGAGGAGCTCTTCTCTGCTTCAGCTACATTAGCTAATGATGCAGAACCTACCTTTGAAGATATTTGACTCAAGTGGAGTAAATTTCCTATTTTCTTTCCACACTTTTCCCGGCCGGATCATCCAGCATTCATGTCGTACCTCCCCATATTTTACACTTTGACTTATGTTTTATTTTTATCTTGACGTCCGTAAATAAAAATATTTTTGAGTTCTTTTAAGTACCAAATACCGTCTCAATATAGTTTTAAATCTCTCCGAAGCCCAATGAGGAACTGGCTGTTTTGTGTCTGCGTCTTCAAGGTGCATTGATATCATTGAAACCCCTCTTCTGATTGGCTGACTCCTTTTCAGAGTGACACACACGCAGGCCAACCACAGGTTGTCTCCGGCCCTGTAGCTTAGTATCTCAATCTCAATTTAAACAATATGGGACCTTAACATAGTGATGTTTAAATTGCAGGTGCAAATCTTTTTTTTTTTTGAAACAGTCAGAATGGCTCATTTTCATACAATCCCAACTTTATTTTGTTTTTGATGTGTCTCATGATATAGTTTCGTATAAGTATAAAAAAAATCTTCAATCGCTGAAGATGCAGAACAAATGATACGGTTATATTTTCCTTTACGATTGTTTTGCATTGGACGCTTATTGAACTAACATTTGCATAACATGCACTATGTCCAAATCTGCAAACAGGCCTTGACAGGAAAAACACGCGCTAATGGAAAAGGTGATTCAACACATTTAAGCTATTCCCCCCTTTTTTTTTTTTTTTTTTTTTAATGTTGTCTTTGTTTGTTGTTTAATCTGGAGAAACTGAAGTTTGGCTTCATCTCGTTTTTCAACAAACTGTGAAACATCAGTAATTAATAAAGTGTGTGATCCTGAACAACCGTACCCCACAATTATTGCGTTGGTGTGTGTGTGTGTGTGTGTTTAGCTTCGGTGATTCACGGAGCAGCGCTGTGAAACTCTGCACACACCAGAAGAAAAAAAAAACCAAAAAAACTTTTGAGGTGTAAAGCTTTTGCATGTGCACTTACGGCTCGCTTTGGTTTTCAATCTCTCCATCACCGAGAGACGTTCCCCCCCAACACACCGAGGAGAGGAAGCGCAGTGTGTAATTTTGTGCTGTCTGAACAAAATTATTCAGCTCGGGCTCAGCTGCTCCAAATTTTGAAGGGAAGTTCCTAAAAAAAGATCAGTGATTTTTTTTTTTTTTTTTTTTTTTTTGGGGTGGGGGGGGGGAATTGAGGTCAGCGATCGCCACATAATTCATCTTAGCATGGTAAAAAAAAAAAAAAAAAAAAGATTTGCTCAGAAGCAGATGTGTCTTTGGCACTTGGCACAGTGATTGCTCTACCGGATAAAAAAAAAAATGGCCCAAACCCTCAGACCATAAACATGTCCTTCCTCAACCCCAAAACGGAGGCTGCAGCAGCGCAGCGTGCCTCCAGCCCTCCCTCATTCTCTCTGTTTCAACACATCCCTCTCTCGACTTCCTTCCTGCCCCACCCATTGAATTTTAATACCTGCCTGTCATGTTTTTCTCCCACCCCCTCCCCACCAACCCCTCTCTCTCCCCCCCCCCCCCCCCCCCCCCACACACACACACACATACACACCCCTCCTTCACCAGACCCTCGCTGCGTATCTAGTAATTACCAGAGCACTGAAGAAAAACCCTTTCATTTAAAGGATTGGCAATTATCTCAGTGGAACACAATAAAAATGGCTTCCCCTCAAGAGGAAGGGAAGTTTGAGCTGCGGTACGCCCGCCGCATGTCGCACCCGCCTCGCTCTTGAAGTGGGAGCAGAGGTGGAGGTACCTGTAGGAGGTGTATTTTTTCTTTCTTTTTTTTTTTTTTTTTTTTTCCGCCCTCCCTCCTCCCTCCCCCCTTTTGGTCTCCTCCAACTCAGATATTTGATAATCAAAGAGGAGGCTAAGGAAACAACACGAGTGTAGCGGTGGGGCTTTTATTGCCGGAGATTTGTTCCTTCTTGTTGTTAAGTCGCCACCTTTTAAAATATGAACACGGCTCAAGATTAAAAAAAAAAAAAAAAAAAAAAAAAAAGGTAGAAATAGCTACCTTTAACCAGCTTTGATTTAGAGCCCTGGCCTCCTGTTCACCTCCGGGGGAATCTATAAAGTTGTTCAAACCATTGTAAATAATACTTTTATGGTACTGTGGGGGGAGAGTTTGATCCTAACACCTCATCGAGACCAACACCACTGTTGGGTAGATCAGTCGGTTTTTGGGCCCGTTTTCAGAGCGGCAGCTAAACGATACTGTGACAAAGCACACAAAAAATGTAAATGAGCATAAAGTTGTAAAAATCGACTATTTGGGGGGAAAGTGTGGAAAAGGGAGACTGTTGGATTTGGCTGCAGGAGCCGTCTGTACTGTTTCAGGCTGTGTAAACGTAGAACGTGTTTTGAGTTAGGTCATAGAAGACATGCTTAAAAAAAATAAAATAAAAAAAAAATTGGATCTCTTAACCAGATGTGTTAATGTGGCTAGTTAGCAAACAGTAGCAGCCTGCATCGATCAGGGACAGCAGTGGATCATATTGACAGGCAGGAAGCCAACTGGTTTTTCCATTGGTTTCGGTGGTTAAATGTGAGGAATGCAACTTTTTTTTTTTCCACCAATATCTTAACTTAATAACTAAGTACCAATCTGCCGTCGCATCTGGTTATGTCACTGCTCATTAAGATGTCTGCTTGTAAGCTAACATGAGGCCAAGTACTGCTGAGTTGGTTAGCGATTATTTTTATAATATTCAGATGGACTGCCAGAAAACAACTAAAATGGTGTGACTTTAGCCAACAACAACCGAAGTGACTCAAAAATCAATTTACTTTGTATTTCATGAGAGAAGTTGAATGAGAGTCTACGGAGGCTTTTTGGAGCCGACCTCCAGTGGCACTCAGGGGTATTGCAGCTTATTGCGGCCTTGAAAGCTACGTCCACTTTTATATACAATCTATGGGCCGATACCGGATCCACATAACAAGTACATAAATATCCCAAATGATGAATATAATTACTCCGGTAAAAAATACTTTTCAATAGTTATACAGTACACAAAAAAAGGAAAGCTACACAGTATACTAGTAGAACAAACAGGGAAAATATATTTTTAGCATTTTGTATTTCTCTTCCGGTTTCACCTGTGCATTAACGACATGTTTGTTAACTTTTTTTTTTTTCCCCCCCGGGAAGACATCGTTGAACTAAGAGGCCCCCTCGTTGGTCGGGCAGCATTTTGTCTGCGGGGTGTTCTGGTTCTGAGTTTTAAGTTCTGTGCTGTATGTTTTCGCAAGCGCCTCGGTGCTGCTTCTTACCCCGCCTTCGCAGCCCCACCTGTCGTTTTTAGCCGCCGGCTCACATGCGGGGGGGGGGGGGGGGGGGGTGGGGGAAGCAGGCAAAGTTTGGCTGGAACAGCTGGTTGCCTTGGCAACACTTTGTGCCACAGCAGCGGATTGGAACAGGAACTGGCCTATCCATGTCAGTCTGCAGGCAGGATCTGGGCATGCCTTGTGTTAACAGATTATCTGATTTCCATTCAGACGGCTCGGGTATCGGCCCCACTCCTCCGTTCTCTGGAAAAGCGACCCCGGCCAGCCTCTTTCTGAAAGCCCCCAGAGCCCTCCTCTCTTCTCCCATTTCCTGTCTTAATTACGCACTCCTTTTGTGCCGTTGTTTTTTCTTTTTTCTTTTTTCTTCTTCTTCTTCTTCTTCTTCTTCTTCTTCTTCTTCTTCTTCTCTTGATCCCTCATCCCCTCCCTTCTCACTGTCTGTCTCTCACTCTTTTTTTTTTTTTCTTGGTGAAGAGATGAGGACCAAGAGTTTTGAAGTTAACAGTCTGTTGCGAGGACCGTCCTTGCGCCCTCACCCCCCCACGACTCAGCTCCCCTTCTCCCTTCCATCGTCTCTCTCCACCTGAAAGGGAATACTGTGTTTTTTCGATGCATAAAAGGCTTGGCGCTGTCAACAGGATGAATCCACCAGGGCCCATGGAAAACAAACTCAGAGCTGCAGCTACAGTTTCTCTGAAAGGGAAAAGGAGGAGGTGGGAGGGGGGAGGGAGAGGGGTGGGAGGGGGGGAGGGAGGAGGAAGGTGGATGGGTGAGTGAGGGAGGCAGCTGGAAGGGATTTACTGTGCAGTTTCATAGGCAGCACAATTACAAACATACCAAGTGTTAACTTGGCTGTGTAGCACAACCACCGACGATGATGCTTGGGCTCAGGAATTGGGACAAGCCGTTTTATTTATTTATTTTTCTGTTGCTGTTTGTGTGTACACACGTGTGTGTGTGTGTGTGTGTGTGTGTGTGTGTGTGTGTGTGTGTGTGTGTGTGTGGTGTTTGAAGCTGCTAGTTCGCAGCCTGTGAGGTTGTTACACACACATCACCCCCCCCACCACAGGTAAAATTAAAAAGCCTCGTGATTAAAGAGGAAAAAAGTAAAAAAAAATCAAATAAAATAATGTAATGTAATGGTGTTGTAAACACAATGGGCACCTCTCCCCACGACAAAAACAGGTTTGTCGCCATCCTGTGCGGGATCCGGTTACCGAGCCGGGGCATTGAGGCGAGACCAAGAGAGGGGTGACCTTGTCTGTGGGCGAAATCTGACACAGGTTTTCACATGCTGGGTGGGGGATTTTTTTTTTTTTCTTCCTCCTCCCTCCCTCCTCCTCCCTCCTTCCTCCACTCTTTCTCTGTCTTGTTATCTCTGACAGTAGGTGGCTAATTGCTCTGATGTTGTAGATTACGTTTAGCGTGCAGCTCTTTTTGTGCACAGGTGCGGTAAATACGTAAAAAGCTGATATGGTTGAACTGCGCTGGAGGTTTTTTGTTTTTTTTTCCCCCGACAGTCCAAAAACGTTCGTGAATTCTTTAGGAAGCGCTGCGTAATTTGGGGGAATTAGGTAACTTGACGAGAGTTTACAGAAAGTATTTTAAAAAGTACTTTTACTTTCACCACTTAAACGACATGTTTTTGCAACTGGGACTGCGATGGGGTAGCCGATAACTCTACAATTTAAAGGTCTTCATAAAAAAAAACACTCAGAAAAAGTTCAGTTCTGTTGAAAGTCATGTTGTCTTATTGCATCATATAGCGTAAATGTTGATACGCATGTGGTAGGGAATATTAAAAAAGGGAAGATGACAAAGGTTGTCCAAGTTCACGGTTGGATGTGTGGTCCTCAGGATTGGTCCGTGTGTGTGTGTGTTAGTCATTTACTTCACCTAAAGTTACAGTGTTATTTTCTCCTCTCTTGTTTTACCCAGCTGAAAGTAACAAAACCCCAAAATACGACATTAATATCAATATAAGAGAGAGAAAAAGCAGCCAAATTTCAGAAAGTGGAACTAGCTAATCTTCAGTACTATTTCTTTCCAAATTAATTTAAAGCTCAGTAATAAGAAATTTGGGGTTCGTTGGTTAATTTCCTGTTCACTGAGCATTTAACACAGCTCTGCAGTGTGAACTCTCCCGACAGCTGTGTGAAAGGTGTTCATGGGTGATCTAATGATGGAGGGATTACGAGACTGCTGTCTGGTCCGTCTTTGTCCTTCTCCGCCTTATACTCCAGCTTCGAGGTATTGTCTCACTCTATTAACATGTCCCCTGTTTTCTGTCTTCCCTGGACACACACACACACACACACACACACACACACACACACACACACACGCTCTCTCTCTCAGCCTCAGCTCAGGATCAGGGTAAACAAGCTAATGTTTAGATTTCACGGAAGTGGAAACTGATCTGGCCGAGTCGGCTCTGTCACTCAGCAACGGGCCTGTTTATGTTTTTCTCTTTCGGTAAGTATCTGCAAGTGGCAGCATATGTGAGTATTCAGTTCTGTGTGTGTGTGAGTGTGGGGGGGGGGGGGGGGGGGGGGTAGTTGATGCCGACACAGACCAGGGCCTCGTGATGAAGATGATGATGAGACGGTGGAGGCGGAGATAAGTGTGATGATGGTTTTTATGGTGAAGCTGTGATGCTGCCGTTGACGGTTCAAGAAAACCTCCGTGGTGCCACACTGGCGTCGGAAACTGGATTTGAACTTTGACCTTCAGGCTACGAAATAACTTCAAGCCCCGCGTCGTCGGGCGTCGCATACTGTCGTCATTGGGCGTCAGAAAGGTGCGTACAGAGGGGCGCCAAGTTCGGATTTGGGCCAGAAAACACGGCTCTTTGAAGCTTATTTTCTAATTAATGAAGGGATTATTTTCAGATGGACCGCCAGAAAACGAATAAGGAGGAGCGACTTTAGCGAACAACACCGACATAACTCGTGGAAAAAACTTATTGACTTCGAATTTCATAAGAGAAGTTGAATGGGAGTCTATGGCGCCGGAGGCTTTTTGGAGCCGACCTCTAGTGGCCCTCTGTGGTATTGCAGTTTTAAGCCACTTCCGCATCGGCATATACACTCCATGGCCTAAACCACCTCCGGCATATATCTGTAACAGCCTGAAAAAATAAACTGCAGTATTTGACGCCCTGGGATTGGAGTGACTTGTAACTTCACCTGTTTTATAATTTCATAGATTTCTGAATCTGTTTTTTTTTTTTTTTCATAATTTGTTTCCATTAATTTCAGCACAACTACACAACTACGTTTTCTATGACTTACTTGACATAGTTTTTGCCAGAGAAACATCTGCCTGGTTTGACAAAATCTTGAAAGGAATGACACAGTCACGCTGTAAAAAAAAATGATCTTAATCGTGATGGACTGTCACTGTGATAGTCCTTTAAAATTGCCATAAGTGCAAGGTGAGTCTCAGCCTTGTGGCTCTGTCAAATTCTTCAAAGCAATAATCCCTGAAGTCCTCCTCTTTTTTCTTTTTTTTTTTTTCACCACTACGTGCAAGAGGACGACAAGGGCTGTCAGAGAAACACAAAGCACTCGGGGTTGCGTGTTAGGAGCCGCCTGAATGGCACCAGGCCTAACGAGAGCCCGGCAGGGACCCCGAGGTGGGCCTGGCACCTGCAGTCTGTCTCTGGGGGGAAGTGGGGCCTATTGTGTGTGTGTGTGTGTGGGTGTGTGTGTGTGGGAAAGGGATGTGTGAGGGGTGTGCGTCAAACAGAGACTTTGTATATGCATGCATATGAGTTGTTTTTTTTACATGCGTATATCTAAGTTGGGAGGGGTGGGAACAATTGGGTTTGTCATTGTCCACTTCCAAGAATTGAACCTCTGTTAGTCAGAGCAGTGCGATGATCCAAAAAAACTTGCACTCCAGTTTTACAGGGTAGTTACTGAACACTTATTTATTTATTATTATTTATTATTTGGCTTTTGTTGTATTCAAAAGCCCTTCAAATGTTTGGGGAAAGTCATCGCTGTCATTAGTTCGTTGATTTTCCGTCTTACTGTGAAAACCGAATTTTTGCGTCGGGTCAGAATGCATGCAAATTCTAATTTAAAACCTCCGTAATCAAACACAATGTGATTCTATGGTTGTGTCACCGAAAAGCACGTTTAATATGACTATAACTTTTGCTGCTTGTTTAAAATGAGCTCCCGGACGCCGCCGCCACGCCGCTGCACAATCGTTTGGCGCGTAACAGGAGCAAGTCTCTGAACTTTATTTACGCCGCTGTGAAGACGCATGTCTTTTACATTACCTTCACCCCTCCAGCCCTTCTGCCTCCGCACTTCGCCCTCGCGCCGCGCCGCGCCAGAGGCCGGCGGTAGTGAGGATGACGGTAGCACCGAGAGTGATGAGTGAGACAAATGAAGAGTCGGGGGGAACCTTTGTAGGAAAAAGCTCGGTCATTCGGTTATTCCCGCTCGCTTGTTTTCTGAAGGCAGCGACCCGACCGCGGAGTCTTCGGAGGTGCTCTGGGGCAGATTATGGAAACCAGACCTGGCGAGTTTACACCGAACGCGAGGCCCCGTAGAATTAACTGCGGACAGCTCACAGGAAACGCCTCTTTGTAAAGCAAACATACATGTATTTTATGGCAGCCGCTTTACTGCCCTTTTTATTTTTTTTATTTCGGGCTCCAATGAGTCGACATTTCAACATGGCCTCGGTCTAATTTCCTCTGCTTTTCTTCACCTTTTTTTTTTTTTTTAACTGGGTGGACAACCCGTCCCACACACACACACACACACACACACACACACACACA